>NC_041391.1:5238978-5290806 GCF_002162155.2 Triticum dicoccoides | reverse complement strand
CAGGACCCCGTGGTGTGGAGGGCTGGATGAATAGTAGACGATGGAGGGGTGCCCGTGGAGGGGTGGTTGAACAGTAGCCGGTGGAGTAGCTCGCGGTGGAGGCTGGATGAACAGGAGCCCGTGGAGGCTAGAGGAGGTTGACGGTAGCCCGTGGAGGCTGGAGGAGGTCGACGGTGGAGATGAACAGTATCCCATGGAGTCCCGTTTTGCGGTACGCCACACCCCTCCCGATCAACAGGACCGCCATTTCGACCGTAGGAGGTCCGTTTCCTCCGTTTTGCGGTACGCCACACCCCTCCCGATCAACAGGACCCCCGTTTCGACTGTAGGAGCTCCGTTTCCTCCATTTTGCGGTACGCCACACCCTTCCCGATGAACACAAGGCCATTTCCTCCGTTGTGCGGTATGCCAGGCCTCGTTTCCATCGCCTGTTCCGTCCAAGCCCTCCCGATGAACACGACCACACACTCCGTTCCGACCTAACCATGTACGTATGCATGAGTAGGCGTTCGAGACCCCGCCCGTATGTACACATACATGGCCGTATTTTCTTTCTTGCACCCTGGCCGCTGTACGTACGTGTACATGCTACGTGCGCGCCTCTACTATGACACGTGCGCGCCTCTACAACGACTAGTATGTACGTACACGTTCACGACCAGAATGACAATGCTACGTACGCTTCGACCAGGTGGGTCCCGACTGTCAGGCACTTTCTTGCGTGCGAAAATGTAGCTAGTGGGTCCCAGCAGTTAGAGGGGCGAATTGTTTTTTTTTTTGCCCGGATGCACTTCCTTGCATGCGAATGTGTAGCTGGTGGGTCCCAGCAGTCAGCGGGGAAACATTTTTTTTTGCGAAATATGGTGGCCTGTCCGGTGGGTCCCTGCTGTCAGGTGGAGGAATAATTATTTTCCGCGTAATAAGCAGGCACTTCCTTGCTGCGGCCGTGGACCCAGCTGTCAGCCTCTCCACATACAGTCCACATCCGATGGAAGTCGTTCCTTGACCACGTTGACCACGCCGCGCCGAGAGCACCAGGGCGGTGGACGACGGCGAGGCCTAGGAAGGGGACGACAGGGAGCCGGGGAAGACGCGGCAGTGGAAACCCGCGGCGAGAGGAGTACGAGGGTTCACTGGTTCGGCTGCGGTGTGAGGCTGCCGTCGCCGCAGGGCCTGGCCAGCGGTGGGAATAGTAGGGGCGATGAGGCCTCCGTGGCAGCACATCCGGCCATGGGAGGCAGGAGCATGCGGCACGACCGGCGCTGCTTTCGGCGGCTGGAGCAAGAAGACCAGAGGTTGAAGAAGCACTATGGCCGTTGGATGGACATCGTATGGTCACAGGAGCTAGAATCGTTTATATTGACTAAGTTGACAAAGCCCTCCGTCCCCGTCAACTTAGTAGGCCCACAAGTCAGCCTCCCACCAAGGTGGGTCCCAGCTAGCAGGGGGGTATTCATTTTTTTGTGCATAATAAGGAGGCACTTCCGGTGGGTTCGAGCTGACAGCAGGGGGAACATTTTTTTTCACGAAATACGGTGGCCCGTCGGGTGGGTCCCAGCAGTCAGGGGCAAATGTTTTTTTCGCAAAATACTGGTGGCTCGTCCGGTGGGTCCCTGCTGTCAGGTGGAGGAGTAATTATTTACCGCGTAATAAGGAGGCACTTCCTTGCGGCTGCCATGGACCCAACTGTCAGCCTCTCCACGTACAGTATTCTTCCGATGGAATTCTATCATTGACCACATTGACCACGCCGCGCCGAGAGCACCACAGCGGTGGACTGCGACGAGGCCTAGGAAGGGGACGACACAGAGCCGGGGAAGATGCGGCAGTGGATGCCCACGCGGAGAGGAGTACAAGGGTTCACTTGTTCGGCTGCGCTACCGTCACCGCAGAATAGTAGGGGGTGTGGGTGAGTGGAGTGGAGGGATGGCCTGGCCAGCGGTGGGAGTAGTATGGGGGCGGTGAGGCCTCCGCGGCAGCACAACCAGCCACGGGAGGCAGGAGCAGGCGGCACGACCGGCGCTGCTTTGGGCGGCTGGAGCAAGAAGACCAGAGGTTGAAGAAGCAGTACGGCCGTTGGATGGACATCGTACAGTCGAGCTAGAATCGTGCATATTGACTAAGTTGACAAAGCCCTTCGTCCCTGTCAACTTAGTAGGCCCACTATACTAGGTCCCAGCTAGCAGGGGGAGTATTCTTTTTTTCGGTGTAACAAGGAGGCACTTCCTTTGCGTGCGAAGATATAACTGCTGGGTAAGGAGGCATTTCCTTGCATGTGGCCGTGAACCCAGCTGTCAGCCTCTCCACGTACGGTCCACTTTCGATGGATGTCGTTCATTGACCATGTTGACCAGGCCGCGTCGAGAGCACCAGGGCAGTGGACGACGGCGAGGCCTAGGAAGGGAAGGACACGGAGCCAGGGAATACTCGGCAGTTGTTTCCCATGCGGAGGAGTACGAGGGTTTACTGGTTCGTCTGCCGTCGCCGGAGAATAACAGCATGTGTGGGACTAAGGGTGAGTAGAGGGATGGCTAGGCCAGCGATGAGCGTACGGTGGGGCGGTGAGGCCTGCGCGGCAGCACAGCCGACCTCGGGTAGGAAGGAGCAGGCAGTCCCGCCGGCGCTTGTTTGAGCGGCTGGAGCAGGAAGAGCAGAGACTGAAGAAGCACGACGGCCGTTGGATGGAAATCCAACAATATACAGGCCATCTGTCGGAAGCCTCAAATCTGTGGAAAATAGCACACAACCCATCTGCCATTATTTCAAATAGTTTACAGCCCATTTGCTAATTCTTACGGGTTTTTTTGGAGCCCATATTCTTTTTGTTAGCATTACAGCCCATATTGTGGCCACGGTTAAAAAATTATACGAAATTTTGCATATGTCGGTGCGGTCTGAACTGTTTTTAATCCCGAAATTTCGAGTCACATTCAGACTTATTTTAAAAATATATATATATCAATATAAAATCCAATAAATTGTCCACGCATAAAAATCAATGCAATTTAAAATCTCGAAATGAAAAATAAGATATTTGAAACTAATTGTCAGTTTGACGTGTTTTAAAAATGTACAGCCCATTTCCCATTACTGATAGGCCATTTTCTCGGCCAGCTGAATGAAGCTCTCCTCGTCTGTCCAATAGGCCTGATAAAGTGACTTACTTGACAAATCACAAAAAAACTGGGCTAGCCATCTTCAAAAAAAAAAAACCTACTGGGCTGGTCTGTGGTAAACATAAAAGAAAAGGCTGTCTAGACAGGCCAGAGTGTCCCGCACAGCCCAGTTGACACCCTGCTTCCGTCTCAAAAACAAATTAGAGAAATGCCACTCCAATTATGGCGATTCATAGAAATGCCACTGCAATTTCCAAACTTTGAAAAATGCCACTGCAAGTTTTGCAAACTTTGAAAAACGCAACTGTAGTTTGCAAACCTTGAAAAATGCCACTCCAGACTTCAAAAAATGCCACTAGAAATGGCATGAAATGGCATTTTTCAATGTTTGGAAATTGCAGTGGCATTTCTCGGAGGCATTTATCAAATTAACCCAAAACAAAAATAACTGGGTAGCTGCCCAGTCCCTGGTTTCAGCCGCTCGTTGTGCAATTCTCTCGTTTATTGACTACGTTGACAATGGCATGGGACCCAGATGTCAGAAATCCACTAGGAGGAGCCATTTTTTTATTGGCTTGAAATAAGGAGGCACTTGCTTGTGTACTACCATGACCTTGGTGGGTCCTGCTGTCATCCTCTCCACGTACAATCATCTCCTGATTGTGTACGCGTCAACTTGCTAGGCCCACAAGTCAGCCTCTAAACCCGTGGAGGACAAATACAACCCATTTAAAAAAAAATAACAGCCCATTCCACACGTTCAAACGGAAAGTTCAACATTCAGAGCAAAGTAACACATATGATCCACATATAGAGCACTGGAGGTCCACGTTGACAACCATCATAGCCAAGTTAACTATCTACTCCCACTAGACAAGTACTAACTTACTCTTAGCTAACTAGACGATGCCGACGGTACACGCTAAACGTAGGCACCGGTGTCCTGCGCCTCGCCTCGGACTTGCCAGAGGTGCGATAGGGCGCGTTGCTTGCGCGCGTTGGCCCTCCAGACTTCAAAAAATGCCACTAGAAATGGCATGAAATGGCATTTTTCAAAGTTTGGAAATTGCAGTGGCATCTCTCGGAGGCATTTATCAAATTAACCCAAAACAAAAATAACTGGGCGAGCTGCTCGGTCCCTGGTTTCAGCCGCTCGTTGTGCAATTCTCTCGTTTATTGACTATGTTGACAATGGCATGGGACCCAGATGTCAGAAATCCACTAGGAGGAGCCATTTTTTTATTGGCTTGAAATAAGGAGGCACTTGCTTGCGTACTACCATGACCTTGGCGGGTCCCTGCTGTCATCCTCTCCATGTATAATCATCTCCTGATTGTGTACGCATCAACTTGCTAGGCCCACAAGTCAGCCTCTAAACCCGTGGAGGACAAATACAACCCATTTAAAAAAAATAACAGCCCATTCCATACGTTCAAACGGAAAGTTCAACATTCAGAGCAAAGTAACACGTCTGATCCACATATAGAGCACTGGACGTCTGCATTGACAACCATCATAGCCAAGTTAACTATCTACTCCCACTAGACAAGTACTAACTTACTCTTAGCTAACTAGACGATGCCGGCGGTACACGCTAAACATAGGCACCAACGTCCTGCGCCTCGCCTCGGACTTGCCAGAGGTGCGATTGGGCGCGTTGCTTGCGCGCGTTGGCCCTTTCCATGCCGGCGTGGTCCACCGAAGCTTCGGCTTCCAAGCGGAAACCACTTGACGAGCTGGTAGTAAAAATCAGCGTCGCAAACGCGTGTGTGCCCGACAGCCTTCAGGGCTATTTGCCGGGCGCCGGCCTCCACGTAGTCGGCCCAGTTGCGGGCGCTCTGCTCGCGACTCAGAGCGTCGGTGCACTGCTGCTCCATGTCCCGCTGGCGTTGCAAATCGGCGATATGCTGCTCCTCCGCCAGGCGGTCGTGCTACAACAACTCCTGCTCCTCCGCCATGCGGTCGCGCTCCAACAACTCCTCGATCTGCGCATTGCCATCTAGACAGATAGAATGCCTCCTCCCTCCGTCTGCCTTCCGATGAAAAACCGAACACTAGTTCCGGCGGTGACCACCTCCGGCATCGCCTACCGTGGACGGGCGGGGGCATGGCAGACGTGGCGAGCGACGTCGGGCCGGTGGGGGCTTATGAGGATATGGTGAGTTGGGTCACGGTGGCACTGGAGAAGGCCGGAAAATAGTACTTATAGGGGGAAGGTAGCGCGATGGTCATCTGAATTCAATGCGTAATGGCTTTGTGCGCCAGCTTGCCGTGGAAAACTAGGGAAACTGAAATTAGGATGGTGCCGTCCCGTCCCGTCTGGGTCGCACGCCGGCATGGCGGTCAAACGAGTGCACTCGAATCATCTCCCTCCTTGTCAATAATGATTTCACGGATGTAAAAAGCCCGCAACAATTAAAGTGTATCTTTTTTCGCATCAGTTAGCTGCCTTAATTACGGCTGGCTGCATGCAGGCACTCAGAATCACTCGCAGGCAGTATGCGAAGCAGCATGCAACGAGTCGCAGCCGAGGGCACGCATGCAGCCACTTAAATCACTGGAATTAATTAGGCTTAAACTTCTGCACGCCGTTAATTATTGCCATGCCTTGGTCTTGCTGCTTTGCTCACGGGACTAATAAACCCGGACGAAGGGAGTACCTTGGTTGGTGAGAGGTTTGAATTAAGCCCTGCAAACTGGAAAGGAGGTACTAGTACGTGCGTGATCCGCTATTTATTCATGTAGGATCGAGTATGTCGTTTCTTGAATTAAGCCCTGCAAATCGGAAAGGAGGTAGTACGTGCGCGATCTGCTATTTATCCGTGTAGGATCGATAGTGTAGCTTGTCAGTTTCTTTAGAGGTAGGCATTTTTATCCGTGTAGGATTGATCGGGACAATGCTTCGGTGCCTCAAGGCACCTACCTTTGTGTCTATGACATGTGGGTCTAATAAGTGGCTGGCCCACATGTCAGTGACCCAAAGCTGTGTCCGATCGATACTGTAGCTTGTCAGTTTCTTCAGAGGTCGGCATTTTTATTCAAAAAACTGCCACTTCGCATCTTGCGTCGCAAATAAAACTACCAGGAGCGCATATGTAGGCTAGCTAGTGATCGATCAGTAACTTGTAAACATTGAGCGAACAAAAATAAGTAACTGTTAATGCATCTCAATGATTCATAGATCATATACAAATATGTAGCTCCAAAAGCAAAGATCAGCCACTTCGGATCTTGCGTCGCAACTAAAACTAACTAGTACGATTCCCATACATAAGATCAACATGCACTAGTAGAAAACGGAGCTTTAATACCGGTTCATAAGGGCCTTTAATACCAGTTCTGCAACCGGCACTAAAGAGTGGAGACTAAAGCCTCCCCCCTTTAGTACTGGTTCGGCACGAACCGCCACTGAAGGCCCACCACGTGGCGTGAGCTCGCGCCGTGGTATGGGGGACCTTTAATACCGGTTGGTGTTGTTACCAACCGGTACTAAAGGTTTTTTTTTGAAATTTTTGAAAAAACTGATTTTTTTCGATTTTCAATTTTCTGAATTATTTGATGATTTAGTCTCTAATCGCCCCTCTTAACTGCTCAAGTGTGGATCACTCATTCCAAATCGTCTAACTTCCGACCGAGCACGCTTAACTTCGGAGTTCTATTCTCCCTCGTTTGCAAGTCTGCACTTGTTGTTTTCCTGACAATAGTAAGATGTCAATCCTATTAACCCTCAGCAGTTTAGCTTGAGCATTAAGTCACACGTTTCACTGTTTGAGTTTGAAACTATTATTCTAAAAAACAATAATTATGTAGTAACACTAATATTTCTTGAATAAGTAGTCTGACCATAGTTTGACCACAGTTTGACCAGATTTGACCAAAATTCGAAAAAACTAAGATACTTATTTAGTAGCACTAATATTATTGCATAATTATTTAGTAACACTCTATATTTCTTGAATAAGTTGTCTGACCGGTTTGACCAGATTTAACCAAAATTAAAAAAAACCATAAATTAGGGCATATCCTTTTTTTCCTTTTAAAATTTTGTCATTTCAAAAATTGTCCTAAACCCTAATCCCGGGACTTAAAACGCCAAAAACTCTATGCTAAACACTAAAAACTAAGGGTTTAAACCATAAAACCTAACTCTAAACTCTGAAATCTAAACCCTAGCACTAAACCCTAAAAATGTCTAAAAAACGTTTAAAACGTCCAAAAACTCTATTTTCCCTTTGGAATTTTGTGATTTAAAAAAAAATTCGAAACGGAAAACTTGTTCTGCAAATTTTGATATATTATATGTATTTTTCTGATGATTTAGTTATGATTTTTCCAAGTTTGAAAATTGCCCTATAGTCCCGGTTTGTGCCTCCAACCGGGACTATAGGTTAGACGCCTTTAGTGCCGGTTCATGGCATGAACCGGTACTAAAGGTTGGCCCTTTAGTACCGGTTTGTGCCACGAACCGGGACTAAAGGGGCTCATGGGGCCCCGGCCTGACGCCAGCCTGCCACCACCCCTTTAGTACCGGTTCGTGGCACGAACCGGTACTAAAGGTTCAACACGAACCGACACTAATGCATAGCCGTTCGAACCGGTACTAATGGTACCATTAGTACCGGGCTAAAATTGAACCGGGACTAATGTGTCTCACATAAGGTCCTTTTTCTACTAGTGATGTTAATGCATCTCAATGATTCACAGATCATATACAAATATGTAGCTCCAAAAGCAAAGATCTAGAAAAAACATCTGTTCTTCCTACTAACATGGATGCTTCTCTTGGCCAACATTTAGTACAGACTGAAAGACAAATTTGTTTGTGAAGTCTACAATTCCTCTTGCAAATGTAAGTGGTTTCACCAACATCTGGAACCATGAGAATGAACCACACATGATGGAGGAACATCCACTGCAATATGATTTGGTCTTCTCTCCATCACACCGCGAGACTATTTTCGGAATACAAACTTTAACTTAGGGAAAATGATGCCCATTGTATAATCAGACCAAAGCAATGAAGCACCTAGTGTTGGCCAGTAAATAGTACAGTACTACTTTTATGCAGTCCATGAAGTGACTATGCAATCTTTGTGTCTATTTTCAAATGGCACTGCATGCAGTGACTATACTATTCTCTTGTGCAGTTCAACCAAAATTGCGGACACTTTGTTTGTTTGCCAAATAGCAACAAGCAGACATCTCTCTCTGCACAAATATCAAGTAGCTAGTAAATATATACCACACCATGTTCGCAGTGATGGAAGAGGTGAAATCGATACAACCGAAATTGAGCATCCAATCATTGAATCCTGTCCTGCACCTCCAATGTAGGTCCACCCTGCCAATAAATTCACATGCATAGACTCACAAATATAAGCATTCCAATTTCTTAAAATCGAGCATCCCTGTTTGCATAGATATTGAAAGTGTGATTACTATAAAAGTGGCACTAGTTGAAGCATAGTGTCACGCCCAATATGCGACCCTATCCAAAAGAACTCGAAGGTCCCACCAAGGATAGACCCGCATATTGAAACGCTTTTGCAAGGTGGATATCATTACATCAACATTACATAAATAGATGGGGATACATACAAAAGGCATACAATGCCACACGAATACAACAATACATCATACAGGAGATCAACATCCGACTATGGATGGAACACAAACACAAGCTCTAACGACATCCACCCTGCTAGCCCAGGCTGCCGACCTGGAACCTATCCTTGATCGAAGAAGAAGTAGAAGAAGAACTCCAAAACAAGCAAACATCGCTCTCGCGTCATGATCATCGCAAAACCTGTACCTGCAACTGTTGTTGTAGTAAACTGTGAGCCACGAGGACTCAGCAATCCCATTACCATGGGTATCAAGACTAGCAAAGCTTAAAGGGAAAGGAAGGGGTAAAGTGGTTAGGTTGCAGCAGCAGCTAAGCAAGTATGGTGGCTAACATACGCAAATGAGAGCGAGAAGAGAACAATCGGAACAGTCGTGAAGCTAACAATGATCAAGAGGTGATCCTGAACTCCTACTTACGCCAAACATAACCCAAAGACCGTGTTCACTTCCCAGACTCCGCCGAGAAGAGACCCTCACGGCTACACACGCGGTTGATGCGTTTTAAATCGGATCTGGTGTCAAGTTATCTACAACCGGACATTAACAAATTCCCATCTGCCCATAACTACGGGCACGACTTTCGAAATTTTATACCCTGCAGGGGTGTCCCAACTTAGCCCATGATAAGCTCTCGCGATCAACAAAGGATATTCCTTCTCCCAGGAAGACCCGATCAGACTCGAAATCCCGGTTTACAAGACATTTCGACAATGGTAAAACAAGACCAGCAAAGCCGCCCGATGCGCCGACAATCCCGATAGGAGCTACGCATATCTCGTTCTCAGGGCAACACCGGATGAGACTAGCTACGAGTAAAACCAACCCTCAAGTTGCCCCGAGGTGGCCCCACAGGCAGCTCAGTACGGACCAACACTTAGACAAGCACTGGCCCGGGGGAGGCTATAATAAAGATGACCCTCAAGTTAATTACTCCCAAGGGAAATGTAGGTGGTGGTGAGGCAAATGGTAAAACCAAGGTTGGGCCTTGCTGGAGGAGTTTTATTCAAAGCGAACTGTCAAGGGGGTCCATAAATCACCCAACCGCGTAAGGAACGCAAAATCCGGGAACATAACACCGGTATGACAGAAACTAGGGCGGCAAGAGTGGAAAAAAACACCAGGCATAAGGCCGAGTCTTCCACCCTTTACCAAATATATAGATGCATTAATTAAATAAGAGATATTGTGATAACCCAACCAAAATCCTGTTCGCCATGGGGCAATTTTCAAACTTCACCTGCAACTAGCAACACTATAAGAGGGGCTGAGCAAAGCGGTAACATAGCCAAGCAACGGTTTGCTAGGAAGGGTGTCAAAGGTTAGAGGTTCATGGCAATTTGGGAGGCTTGAAGAGCAAATGATAGGTAACGCAGCAAAGCGATAGAACGAAGCAACTAGCATAGCAATGATAGTAGTGAGATCCAGGGTAGCGGTCATCTTGCCTGAAATCCCGCTAGGTAGAAGAACGAGTCCATGAAGAAGATGAAGCCACGAAGACGAACCAAGCGTAGACAAACGAATCCTCGCGATCGCAACAAAACGGGAACTATCGAGAAGAAGCACACAACATGGTAAACACACCACACATGAACATGGCATGATGCACAACAAGAATGATGCATGACGAAGCTACATGAATCTACTCATGGCAAGAGATGAAGCAAACAAGAACAACACATCAAGGCAAGTTTAAATGACGCCGGAAATAACATATAACAATTCTGGTAAGTCCTCATATGTAAATCTCGAAAATGGTCCAGATCTGATTAAACCTTATGTTCAAGTTGTTAAACAGCAAGTTAAGATACACCAAGAGGATCTACGCGAAATTCTAGTCAAGTTACATATAAAGTCCATTTAATTCGGAGCTACGGCCTAGAAGATATGAGCAAAACAAGTTAAACATGGCATTGATGCAAAATGCATACAAACATCAAGCAAACACTTCAAAACAAGGATGCAACATGATAATATGAAACTACATGCAAAATCAAACAAGTTTCATATAGAGCACACCCAAAACGGAGCAACAGTTCAACACACACACATGAAACAAGTTATAATAACAATCTGTCCAAAACAGGAACTAGGCATATTGCAATCACCAAAACAACATGCTACAGCAGCTCAACATGATAACAAAAGGCATGGACATTATGTACAGGTAAAGCATAACAAAACATGAACACTGAGCTATCTCCAGAAATCACTAGAACATGCTCAAACACACATGGCAAGATTGCAAATAATAACAGTTTCAGACTTTAGCAGAAATAACATCAGGTTGCAAAGTTTAGAGCTATCAAACAACATGTTACAGGAACTTATCATGGCAAACAAAGGCATGGCATGAATCTACTAATTGCATAGAACAAAAGTCCCTTACTGGCCATGAGCCAAAAAGGATCAGAAGATATGATGGCACCCATGTAAACATGGTAAGTTATATGACAGATTCATACATGGCAGGAACAACAATAAGTAGGCATGTTGGTGAGCTTGAACCACTCACCATAGAGCAATACATGGCATGGCAAGGCAACCAACAGTAACAATACATGTTTACGAAGCAAATCATGTCAAGAGAAAGTTCATAGGGTGCACGTATAACTAACAACAATCATGGCAACATTGAACTTCATGTTAACACGCTGACAGCAACATCATTTAGCAAGTTTGGAGCAAGATATGAACAATATACAGCAAGCTATAAATATAACCAGGGGCATGGATGGATAGCTCATAACCATATGTACAAAACATCCTTAATGAAGTATCTCAAAATAAGCATGGATCTCTCTGTAGCATCAAGTTTACATGGCATAAAACTAACAGCAGAACAGGGACTAAAATCAGCAACATCACGAGGCCTAGTTGACATGCTTGTGCTAGTCACCACATTGATCACAAAAGTACATGGCATACACCCATGTCAAGATGGCATGGCATTGTTCAAAACATATGTAGACATTAACCTCATAGGATGCACACATCAAACATGGCAAAAATGACAAATGAGCAGTTTCAGCAGGTCAACAACAACATGCACTCTTGCAACGATGATTCAGGCATCAAGATGAACTCAAATGAACATGATGCAATGAAATTAAATGAAGTACTCGTCGAGGCAAATAATTTGACATATTACACGCATGAAACGGAGCAGTATGCACAGAGTTATGATGCGATGAACATGGCATGATAATGTCAAAATCTCAGGGACTTAGTGGAATTTTTCCAGTAATAAAATAGGACGGGCGTAGAATACTAAACGACGCCGAGGGCGGGATTCCATGGGCTCTCACCTAGCGGGCCAGGCCCATGTCGACAAAGGGACGGGCTGCTGAGCGGGAAGGAGGCCCTGGGCCGTGGCCCACGCGGAGGGACAAGGCCCAGGCGCGTCGCTCGTCATCCCCGTCGCTCTCCCGCACGAACAGGAGGAGGCGGCGGTCATGGCGGGGATGGCGAGGTCCAGGAGGGCCGGCGAGGCTGGAGGAGGCCATGGGACGGCGGGAACGGGCAGATCCGACCGGGGGCAGCCGGATCCGGTGGATCCCGGCCGGGTTCAGGTGAAGACGTGACCGGCGACAGTGATCTCCATGGCGGCGGCGGCTACCTGCGGGAGGAAGGGGTCGGCGGGGTGAGCAGGAGAAGTAGAGGAGGAGAAGGTAGAGAGGAGGAGGCAGGGCTCCGGCCTGGCCTGGCGCTCGCCGGCGCGGTTGCCGGGGTCGCCGGCGGGAGGCGCGAGGCGGCGGTGGTCGGGCGCTCGGGATCCCCTCGAGGCGCGGGAGGGAGCTCCTCCCTGGAGCAGGTGGCGCGGTGCGGGCACCTCGGGCCCAGATCGGCCCGGGGCGGGCCGCGGACGGGCTGGAGCGGGCCAGCGGCAGAGGAGTGGCTGGCTGGGGTGCGGAGACGCCAAGTGGCGCCCGGTGGTTGGTGGAGGCGGCGGCTGGCAGCGGCGCTCCCATTGGCAACTCGCAAAGTGGCGGATCTAGAGCGGGGTGGCGCGGAAATGGAGGTGGGAGGCGGCGGCTGCAGGTTGGAGGGGTGCGGATTCCGAGGAGAAGGAAGGAGAAGGCTAAAAATGGCATGAGGGGGTCTATAAATAGCAAAAGCAGCTAGGGTTGGGGGTTTCCATCCGTTTTCGGACCCTCGGATCACGATCGGACGGCTCCAGACACGAGGAGGAGTAGGCTGGGCATAGGTGGGCTGAGAAGAGAGTCCTTGGGTTGAGAGGGGAGAAGAGAGGTGAGGCCCGGCGACTGTTCCGGAGACCGAAACGTCCGGCGAATAAATCGGCTATATCGCGGTTATATATTTAACGGTTGGGCAGTCAAACGAACTCCGAATGCGACGAAATTTGGCAGGCGGTCTGTCTACACTATAATAAGATCGCTCGACAAGTTTCAATCCATTCTGAGAACATTTTTATGCCACTTATAAAATAATATTTCGGAGGTGCCGCGGGCGCGTGCGAGAGTGTCTGGCTCAGAATGGACAATGAAGAGAACCGGCGGAACCCGAACGGATGCAAGTTTTGAAAAACATGCAGATGAAATGCAGATGATGACATGACAAAATGCAACACGCAAGCAAATGACATGGCAACGAAGGCGAATAACTGGCAGACAGCGTTACAACACTACTCCACTAACAAGAGATCTCGTCCCGAGATCTTAGGACCGAGACGGAAGGGAAAAGGGATGAGGTGGAACAAGAACTCAAGAGAAGAAGCAAAGAATCGAGAGCACCCGAGAGGAAGAGAGGAACGACGAGAATGACAAGAATAGAAAGCTCACAGAATTAGATAGAACTAAGAAACTACTCCGGTTAGAACGAGATAAGAAATGAATGAACAAAAGAATTTAGACGGCACTCCGGCTGAACATGGAAAGAATAGAACACGAGCTTGAGAGGATGGAATGATACTTGATGAACTCTTGAAGAATGAATTAAATCATGAAGATCCACCATGAAGAACTCCAGTGACAAATGGATGATGAGATAGAATAAAGGATGAAAGAATAAGATTAAAGCTTGCGATGATTTAGATGGAGGTTCCGAAGAAATGGCTGAGGAAAAAGAACTCCGGATAAGAAAAGATGAAAAACACTTAGAACTAGAATTTATTCATCAAGAACAAACTCCGAAGGAAGGGATTACTCACTTGGATGAAATGAGAATAAGATTTATTGTATGCTTATCCTTCATCAAATTAAATTGACGAAAAGCAATGGATTTTTCATACTACTTATTCTTCTTGAAAAGGATTAATGGAAAAATGGTGCAAAACTTGAGAAAGTCTTCATGAACCACCGGTAGGATTGGAAAGAACTAATGAATTAAAATGATAATCAAGGAAGAGAATCTTGAACAAACCACCGTAAGAATTCAGAAATAACTGACGAAAGAGAATGAATCACCGGGAAGAATTAGAAGAACCAATATGCTAGACGAAAATTACTGAAGTACTCCGGTAGAATGAAAAGCAGAGAGGTTGAGCCAACAATGTAATGATTTGAAACCAATCTTGGAAAGGCATCTGACTGATGAAATCATACTTACGTCAGACTTGAAAAGAAATAGGAATGGCTCCGGAATAATTAGAAGAGTCAGGTAAGATCCTGTGAAAAGACCTGTGGGTTAGGGCCCACTGAAGAGATAACACCGTTGGAAAGAATTGTTGAAGAAGTAGATGATGCACCAGAACAATTGAAATATTTGAATGAGGTACCAACCTCGAATTAATGCGAACACAGAAGAATCTCTTGGGATGTCTTGAGCACTCCGGAAGGATAAATTGGCGAGAGGCAAACGAGCAGGGAAAACACTTGATCCGAGGAAAAGAATATAGTCACTACCAAAAATTGGAATTGAATGCACCGGAGAAGAAAAAAAGAGATGAAGAATGACGAACAAAAGAGAATTCACCGTTTGAACCAATTGAGGGAAGACTGAAGAGGCTCCACGCGAATGAAATTGATGCTCGAAAGAGATTCAAGCTCCGGGAAGAAGAGGGTGGGGGGGCGGGAAAAACATAGGAAACTGGGAGGGGGAACCGACGAATATCTTGAAAAGAAAACACCGGTTAAAATCATTGAGGAAAGAAGGAAAAGACTTCACACGAGTAGGATGGATACTCGATTACGGACTCCGGTTCCGAGAGGAAGAGCGGTGGGTGGGTGGGAAAGAAAATAACTGAGGATTGAACTTGGCAAAGATGAAGAGGCTCGAGTCAACTTGACGAGAAATGCACCGGATGAAAAGAGCTGAGAACCAACGATTGAAAACCAACTGCGTGATCCTAAAGAAAAATTTGAATGAGAAGAGGAGTAATTCAAAACACCTACGTCAAGATTCCTCACCAGAGCGATGGAGGGGCAGAGGAGTAAAAAGATTTCCTACTCTTCGGTATAACTAGACTCAGAAAACAGTTTTCTTCTAGACTCAACAACGGCAAAACTACACGATCAATCAAGGGGGGCTCCTAGGGTCGGTCGAGGCTCTGATACCAACTTGTCACGCCCAATATGCGACCCTATCCAAAAGGAACTCGAAGGTCCCACCAAGGATAGACCCGCATATTGAAACGCTTTTGCAAGGTGGATATCATTACATCAACATTACATAAATAGATGGGGATACATACAAAAGGCATACAATGCCACATGAATACAACAATACATCATACAGGAGATCAACATCCGACTATGGATGAAACACAAACAGAAGCTCTAACGACATCCACCCTGCTAGCCCAGGCTGCCGCCCTGGAACCTATCCCTGATCGAAGAAGAAGTAGAAGAAGAACTCCAAAACAAGCAAACATCGCTCTCGCGTCATGATCATCGCAAAACCTGTACCTGCAACTGTTGTTGTAGTAAACTGTGAGCCACGAGGACTCAGCAATCCCATTACCATGGGTATCAAGACTAGCAAAGCTTAAAGGGAAAGGAAGGGGTAAAGTGGTGAGGTTGCAGCAGCGGCTAAGCATGTATGGTGGCTAACATACGCAAATGAGAGCGAGAAGAGAACAAACAGAATGGTCGTGAAGCTAACAATGATCAAGAGGTGATCCTGAACTCCTACTTATGCCAAACATAACCCAAAGACCGTGTTCACTTCCCGGACTCCACCGAGAAGAGACCATCACGGCTACACACGCGGTTGATGCGTTTTAATTCGGATCGGGTGTCAAGTTATCTATAACCGGACATTAACAAATTCCCATCTGCCCATAACCGCGGGCATGGCTTTCAAAAGTTTATACCCTACAGGGGTGTCCCAACTTAGCCCATGATAAGCTCTCACGATCAACAAAGGATATTGCTTCTCCCAGGAAGACCCGATCAGACTCGGAATCCCCGTTTATAAGACATTTCGACAATGGTAAAACAAGACCAGCAAAGCCGCCCAATGCGCCAACAACCCCGATAGGAGCTGCGCATATCTCGTTCTCAGGGCAACACCGGATGAGACTAGCTACGAGTAAAACCAACCCTCAAGTTGCCCCGAGGTGGCCCCACAGGCAGCTCAGTTCGGACCAACACTTAGACAAGCACTGGCCCGGGGGGGCTATAATAAAGATGACCCTCGGGTTAATTACTCCCAAGGGAAATGTAGGTGGTGGTGAGGCAAATGGTAAAACCAAGGTTGGGCCTTGCTGGAGGAGTTTTATTCAAAGCGAACTGTCAAGGGGGTCCCATAAATCACCCAACCACGTAAGGAACGCAAAATCCGGGAACATAACATTAGTATGACGGAAATTAGGGCGGCAAGAGTGGAACAAAAGACCAGGCATAAGGCCGAGTCTTCCACCCTTTACCAAATATATAGATGCATTAATTAAATAAGAGATATTGTGATAACCCAACTAAAATCCTGTTCGCCATGGAGCAATCTTCAAACTTCACCTGCAACTAGCAACGCTATAAGAGGGGCTGAGCAAAGCGGTAACACGACCAAGCAACAGTTTGCTAGGAAGGGTGTCAAAGGTTGGAGGTTCATGGCAATTTGGGAGGCTTGAAGAGAAAATCATAGGTAACGCAACAAAGCGATAGAACGAAGCAACTAGCATAGCAATGATAGTAGTGAGATCCAGGGTAGCGGTCATCTATCTTGAAATCCCGCTAGGAAGAAGAACGAGTCCATGAACAAGATGAAGCCACAAAGACGAACCAATCGTAGACGAACGAATCCTCACGATCGCAACGAAACGGGAACTATCGAGAAGAAGCACACAACATGGTAAACACACCACACATGAACAAGGCATGATGCACAACAAGCATGATGCATGACAAAGCTACATGAAGCTACTCATGGCAAGAGATGATGCAAACAAGAACAACACATCAAGGCAAGTTTAAATGAGGCCGGAAATAACATATAACAATTCCGGTAAGTCCTCATATGTAAATTTCGAAAATGGTCCAGATCTGATTAAACCTTATGTTCAAGTTGTTAAACAGCAAGTTAAGATACACCAAGAGGATCTATTTCTAGTCAAGTTACATATAAGGTTCATTTAATTCGGAGCTACGTCCTAGAAGATATGAGCAAAACAAGTTAAACATGGCATTGATGCAAAATGCATACAAACATCAAGCAAACACCTCAAAACAAGGATGCAACATGATAATATGAAACTACATGCAAAATCAAACAAGTTTCATATAGAGCACACCCAAAACGGAGCAACGGTTCAACACACACACATGAAACAAGTTATAATAATAATCTGTCCAAAACAGCAACTAGGCATATTGCAAGCACCAAAACAACATGCTACAACACCTCAACATGATAACAAAAGGCATGGACATTATGTACAGGTAAAGCATAACAAAACATGAACACTGAGCTATCTCCAGAAATCACTAGAGCATGCTCAAACACACACGGCAAGATTGCAAATAATAACAGTTTCAGACTTTAGCAGAAATAACATCAGGTTGCAAAGTTTAGAGCTATCAAACAACATGTTACAGGAACTTATCATGGCAAACAAAGGCGTGGCATGAATCTACTGATTGCATAGAACAAAAGTCTCTTACTGGCCATGAGCCAAAAAGGATCAGAAGATATGATGGCACCCATGTAAACATGGTAAGTTATATGACAGATTCATACATGGCAGGAACAACAATAAGTAGGCATGTTGGTGAGCTTGAACCACTCACCATAGAGCAATACATGGCATGGCGAGGAAATCAACAGTAACAATACATGTTTATGAAGCAAATCATGTCAAGAGCAAGTTCATAGGGTGCATGTATAACTAACAACAATCATGGCAACATTGAACGTCATGTTAACAGGTTGACAGCAACATCATTTAGCAAGTTTGGAGCAAGATATGAACAATCTACAGAAAGCTATAAATGCAACCGGGGGCATGGATGGATAGCTCATAACCATATAAACAAAACATCCTTACTGAAGTATCTCAAAATAAGCATGGATCTCTCTGTAGCATCAAGCTTACATGGCATAAAAATAACATCAGAACAGGGACTAAAATCAGCAACATCACGAGGCCTAGTTGACATGCTTGTGCTAGTCACCACATTGATCACAAAAGTACATGGCATACACCCCTGTAAAGATGGCATGGCACAGTTCAAAACATATGTAGACATCAACCTCATAGGATGCACACATCAGACATGGCAAAAATGACAAATGAGCATGTTATAACAGTTTCAGCAGGTCAACAACAACATGCACTCTTGCAACAATGATTCAGGCATCAAGATGAACTCAAATGAACATGATGCAATGGAATGAAGTGAAGTACTCATCGAGGCGAACAATTTGACATATTACACGCATGAAACGGAGCAGTATGCACAGAGTTATTGTGTGATGAACATTGCATGGTAATGTCAAAATCTCAGGGACTTAGTGGAATTTTTCCAGGAAAAAAATACGACGGGCGTAGAATACTAAACGACGCCTAGGGCGGGATTCCATGGGCTCTCACCTAGCGGGCCAGGCCCATGTTGACAGAGGGACGGACTGCTGAGTGGGAATGAGGCCCTGGGCCGTGGCCCACGCGGAGGGACAAGGCCCAGGCGCATCGCTCCTCATCCCCGCCGCTCTCTCGCACGAACAGGAGGAGGCGGCCGTCATGGCGGGGATGGCGAGGTCCAGGAGGGCCGGCGAGACTGGAGGAGGCCATGGGACAGCGGGAACGGGCAGATCCGACCGGGGGCAACCGGATCCGGTGGATCCCGGCCGGGTTCAGGTGAAGACGTGACCGGCGACAGCCATCTCCATGGCGGCGGCGGCTACCTGTGGGAGGAAGGGGTCGGCGGGGTGAGCAGGAGAAGTGGAGGAGGAGAAGGTAGAGAGGAGGAGGCAGGGATCCGGCCTGGCGCTGGCGCTCGCCGGCGCGGTTGCCGGGGTCGCCGGCGAGAGGCGCGAGGCGGCGGTGGTCGGGCGCTCAGGATCCCCTGGAGGCGCGGGAGGGAGCTCCTCCCTGGAGCAGGCCGCGAGGTGCGGGCACCTCGGGCCCAGATCGGCCCGGGGCGGGCCGCGGACGGGCTGGAGCGGGCCAGCAGCGGAGGAGTGGCTGGCTAGGGCGCGGAGACACCAAGTGGCGCCCGGTGGTTGGTGGAGGCGGCGGCTGGCAGCAGCGCGCCCATTGGCAACTCGCCAAGTGGAGGATCTGGAGCGGGGTGGCGCAGAAATCGAGGTGGGAGGCGGCGGCTGCAGGTTGGAGGGGTGCGGATTCCGAGGAGGAGGAAGGAGAAGGCTAAAAATGGCATGAGGGGGTCTATAAATAGCAAAAGCAGCTAGGGTTGGGGGTTTCCATCCGTTTTCGGACCCTCGGATCATGATCGGACGGCTCCAAACACGAGGAGGAGTGGGCTGGGCATAGGTGGGCTGAGAAGAGAGTCCTTGGGTTGAGAGGTAAGAAGAGAGGTGAGGCCCGGCGACTGTTCCGGAGACCGAAACATCCGGCGAATACACCGGCTATATCGTGGTTATATATTTAACGGTTGGGCAGTCAAACGAACTCCGAATGCGACGAAATTTGGCTGGCGGTCTGTCTACACTATGATAGGACCGCTCAACAAGTTTCAATCCATTCCGAGAACATTTTTATGCCACTTATAAAATAATTTTTCGGAGGTGCCGCGGACGCGTGCGAGAGTGTCTGGCTCAGAACGGACAACGGAGAGAACCGGCGGAACCCGAACGGATGCAAGTTTTGAAAAACATGCAGACGAAATGCAGATGATGACATGACAAAATGCAACACGCAAGCAAATGACATGGCAACGAAGGCGAATAACTGGCAGACACCTGGCGCATCGAATCCGGGGCGTTACACATAGACTCACAAATATAAGCATTCCAATTTCTTAATGGGAAAGGTAGCAAGACTATTTCTAACCACCTGTTTGAAGGAATAAATAAAGCAACGGCGGCTGATGTCAGGAAGGCATACATAGGTTTTTCTGAAAAACTGAGCCATTCCTGACCTTTCCTCTTCTTTTAAGAAAATTTTGTGCAGTTCTACTAAAATAAAATGCCATCACCGGCTTGACAATTTAGTGACGTTGTACAAAAGGAAATGACTTAACATTACATCATGATGTCGGGTATGTAGTAGACTGGCATTAGAGACAAACATACAGACCTCCTCCGGTAACATAATGGACATTAACTTTAACAAAGGTGTGACTAGCTTTACCGGGATAATTTGAGTGAACTCTACACCCTCTGTTCCTTAATATAAGACGTTTTCGCAATTCAATTTAAAGTACCCAAACGTTTAGTATTTAGAAAAATAGTTTTCTTGAGCACATATCTTGGAAAGCTTGCCACACTTTATTTATGTCCATACGCTAATGCAACACCATTCAAATACTACAAATATACACTAATCCAGTGGCTAGTGCAATAGTAGAGTAGTTAGTTTATTACAGGGTACAGTACAATGGTTTTACTGAACAGATTTCAATAAACTCTAGCACTGGAAGGTTTCTATAAGAATTAACAATACAAAATGTAAAGGTAACAAGTTTCAGCATTGGTATACTAGATGTGCATGAGCATTAAACCAAATACAAAAGTCTGAAGGTAACAAGCATTATTAACTAATGACAGTATAAAAAAATTGCAAACCATGTACCTCCAAGGTAAATATCATTTCGAACTCGGGGGGACCTTAAAAATTGCTATCCCAATCTTGATAATCGATCAAACATAAAAACTTGATCGAACGAATCAAGAGAACAGCCAGAGGAGGAGGTGCCCACTCTTGACCTTTCCTCTTGTCTTCATAATTGTCTGTGCAGTTTAACCAAAATAAAATGACATCAGCGCCTTGGCATTTTGGTGACACTGTACAAAAAAATTAACTTATCTCATGAAAGTGAGGTATGTAATCTATAAGCATTAGCAGTGCAAAAATCGGAAGGTAGTAACAAGTTTCATCGTTGGTATACTGGCTGTGCAACAACACTAGAATGCCTTAGCTGAAAAATCTTTAATACATCCACAATCAACAGCTAACCCTGAAATGATCCAGTGACATAAAATGGCACTGCTTAAATTTATCTGTGGCATTAGACTGAGAGCGGCATTAGTTAAATGTGGCATCACTTTAGCAGTAGCATTGCTTGACTTGACTGCTGGTGTTATACTAACAGCAAAAAAAGTGGCAATAAGAGCATGGGAGGCCCATTCGGACAGTGGGCGCACCAGTACGATGTACCTCCACGGACGCAAAGTGGTGAGGGAGGTATGGTTGCCCAGAGCAACAAATATCCAGGCAGCATATGTGGATTACGTCCCATTTTTGTTCTCTTTAGCCACCTTTTTCCTATGTGAGGACAACAAACTGATCGACCTGGTCATTCTATATTGCGTTGTCATGCCTTTCAACCCTTCTTCAACCAAGAGACACGAGACTCGTTCCTTAGCTACTGATTTTCCCCTTTTCGACCTAGATGCGGGTTCGATGCCTACTCTCTTGGACAGTGTAGTCTCCCTTCCTTTCCTTATTCAACCCAGACATGCATTAGTCTGCATGAAGTAGGGTTTCCTTTAATAGTGCAAATTATGGTTTTCGTCTGCGTGGCCAGCAGAGCAGAGGATAGCAAATTGGGAAGATGGTGGAGTGGAAAAAGATCCACATGCAACGACGTGCCAGATGGGGCAATAGAACAAGGGTATGGTTCAAAAAGAGGTAGCATACCTGAGGGTCGGCGGGAAGTGGCTTCACTCGTGGTCGTCGTCCTCCGCACACACTACGACAGCGATCCCGCGCGGGCGCTAGGTCTGAGAGGACGGCCTTGTCGTCAGTGCGTGACCTCGCTCGTGTTGGAAATATGCCCTAGAGGCAATAATAAAATGGTTATTACTGTATTTCCTTGTTCATGATAATTGTCTATTGTTCATGCTATAATTGTATTAACTGGAAACCGTAATACATGTGCGAATACATAGACCACAACATGTCCCTAGCGAGCCTCTAGTTGACTAGCTCGTTGATCAACAGATGGTCATGGTTTCCTGACCATGGACATTGGATGTCATTGATAAGGGGATCACATCATTAGGAGAATGATGTGATGGATGAGACCCAATCCTAAGCATAGTACAAGACCGTGTAGTTCGTTTGCTAAAGCTTTTCTAATGTCAAGTATCATTTCCTTAGACCATGAGATTGTGCAACTCCCGGATACCGTAGGAATGCTTTGGGTGTGCCAAACGTCACAACGTAACTGGGTGGCCATAAAGGTGCACTACAGGTATCCCCGAAAGTGTCTGTTGGGTTGGCACGAATCGAGACTGGGATTTGTCACTCCGTGTGACGGGGAGGTATCTCTGGGCCCACTCGGTAATGCATCATCATAATGAGCTCAATGTGACTAAGTAGTTAGTCATGGGATCATGCATTATGGAACGAGTAAAGTGACTTGCCGGTAACGAGATTGAACGAGGTATTTGGATACCGACGATCGAATCTCAGGCAAGTAACATACCGATTGACAAAGGGAATTGCATACGGGATTGCTTGAATCCTTGACATCGTGGTTCATCCGATGAGATCATCGTGGAACATGTGGGAGCCAACATGGGTATCCAGATCCCGCTGTTGGTTATTGACCGGAGAACGTCTCGGTCATGTCTGCATGGTTCTCGAACCCGTAGGGTCTACACACTTAAGGTTCGGTGACGCTAGAGTTGTTATGGGAAATAGTATGTGGTTACCGAAGGTTGTTAGGAGTCCCGGATGAGATCCCGGACATGACGAGGAGCTCCGGAATGGTCCGGAGGTGAAGATCGGTATATTGGACGAAGGGTATTGGAGTCCGGAATTGTTCCGGGAGTACCAGGTGATGACCAGCGTGTCCGAAAGGGGTTTCGGAGGCCCCGACAAGTGTTGGGGGGTCTTATGGGCCAAGGGAAGAGGGCACATCAGCCCACTAAGGGGCTGAGCGCCCCTCCCACCCCATCTCACGTAACCAGGAGAGGTGGGGGCACCACCCCTAGGGCAGCCGCCCCTCCTGGCTTGGGGGCAAGTTTCCTAGGGGGTGGGGGCGCCCAAACCCATCTAGGGTTTCTCCTGTGGCCGCCGCCCCTCCCCTAGGGAACCCTAGGGCGCCTCCCCCTCCTCCCTTCCCCAAATATATAGTGAGGGAGAGAGAGGGCAGCCGCACCCTTCCCCTGGCGCAGCCCTCTCCCTCCCCAACACCTCCTCCTCCTCTGTAGTGCTTGGCGAAGCTCTGCCGAAGAACTGCAAGCTCCACCACCATGCCGTCGTGCTGCCGGAGCTCTCCCTCAACTTCTCCTCTCCCCTTGCTGGATCAAGAAGGAGGAGACGTCCCTGGGCTGTACGTGTGTTGAACATGGAGGCACCATTGTTCGGTGCTTAGATCGGATTCGGCCGCGATCTAAATCGCTTAGTGAACGACTCCACCGACCGCGTTCTTGCAACGCTTCCGCATCGTGATCTTCAAGGGTATGAAGATACACTCCCCTCTCTCTCGTTGCTAGTTACTCCATAGATTGATCTTGGTGATGCATAGAAAATTTTGAATTTTTGCTACGTTCCCCAACAGTGGCATCATGAGCTAGGTCTATTGCGTAGTTTCTATGCACGAGTAGAACACAAGTTGTCGTGGGCATTGATTTTGTTCAATATGCTTACCGTTACTAGTCTTATCTTGTTTCGACGGTATTGTGGGATGAAGCGGCCCGGACCGACCTTACACGTACGCTAACGTGAGACAGGTTCCACCGACTGACATGCACTTGTTGCATAAGGTGGCTAGCGGGTGCCAGTCTCTCCCACTTTAGTCGGATCGGATTCGATGAAAAGGGTCCTTATGAAGGGTAAATAGCAATTGGCATATCACGTTGTGGTTTTGGCGTACGTAAGAAACGTTCTTGCTAGAAACCTATAGCAGCCACGTAAAAACTTGCAACAACAATTAGAGAACGTCTAACTTGTTTTTGCAGCATATGGCGTGTGATGTGATATGGCCAAAAGGATGTGATGAATGATATATATGTGATGTATGAGATTCATCATATTCTTGTAATAGGAATCACGACTTGCATGTCGATGAGTATGACAACCGGCAGGAGCCATAGGAGTTGTCTTTATTTATTGTATGACCTGTGTGTCACTGAATAACGCCATGTAATTACTTTACTTCATTGCTAAACCGTTAGCCATAGTAGTAGAAGTAATAGTTGGCGAGACAACTTCATGGAGACACGATGATGGAGATCATGATGATGGAGATCATGGTGTCATGCTGGTGACGATGATGATCATGGAGCCCCGAAGATGGAGATCAAAAGGAGCAAAATGATATTGGCCATATCATGTCACTATTTGATTGCATGTTATGTTTATCATGTTTATGCATCTTATGTGCTTAGAACGACGGTAGTAAATAAGATGATCCCTCATAATAATTTCAAGAAAGTGTTCCCCCTAACTGTGCACCGTTGCGAAAGTTCGTTGTTTCGAAGCACCACATGATGATTGGGTGTGATAGATTCTAACGTTCACATACAACGGTTGTAAGCCAGATTTACACACGCGAAACACTTAGGTTGACTTGATGAGCCTAGCATGTACATGTTGGGGAACGTTGCAGAAAATTAAAATTTTTCCTACGGTTTCACCAAGATCCATCTATGAGTTCATCTAAGCAACAAGTCAAGGGAGTGAGTTTGCATCTACATACCACTTGTAGATCGGGTGTGGAAGCGTTCAAGGGGATGGTGATGATGGAGTCGTACTCGTCGTGATTCGGATCGCCGATGACCAAGTGCTGAACGGATAGCACCTCCGTGTTCAACACACGTACGGGACGGACGACGTCTCCTCCGTCTTGATCCAGTAAGGAGGAAGGAGAGGTTGAGGAAGGCAGCTCCAACGGCAGCACGACGGCGTGGTGTAGTTGGTGCAGCAGTACTCCGACAGGGCTTCGCCAAGCACGTACGGAGGAGGAGAGGTGTTGGGGAGGGGAGGGGCTGCGCCTTGAGTTGTGTTCAGCAGCCCTCCCCTCACCCCTCTATTTATAGGGGAAGGGGCAAGGGGGGACGACCCCTCTAGATGGGATCTAGAGGGGGGGTGGCGGCCAGGGAGGGGAGGCTTGCCCCCCAAGCAAGGGGGGCGCCCCCCTTAGGGTTTCCCCCCCAACCCTAGGCGCATGGGCCCAAGGTGGGGGGGGGGGGGCGCCCAGCCCTCCAGGGGCTGGCTCCCTGCCCCTTGCGGCCCGTGTGGCCCTCCGGGAGGGGTGGCCCCTCCCGGTGGACCCCCGGAACCCCTCCGGTGGCCCCGGTACAATACCGATAGGACCCCGAATTATTTCGGTGTCCGTATGACAACTTCCCATATATAGAACTTCACCTCCGGACCATTCCGGAACTCCTCGTGACATCTGGGATCTCATCCGGGAGTCCGAACAACTTTCAGTAATCACATACAAGTCTTCCTAATAGCCCTAGCGTCACCGAACCTTAAGTGTGTAGACCCTACGGGTTCGGGAGACATGCAGACATGACCGCAACTCTCCGATCAATAACCAACAGAGGGATCTGGATACCCATGTTGGCTCCCACATGCTCCTCGATGATGTCATCGGATGAACCACGATGCCGAGGATTCGATCAAACCCCGTATACAATTCCCTTTGTCAGTCGGTACGTTACTTGCCCGAGACTCGATCGTCGGTATCCCAATACCTTGTTCAGTCTCGTCACCGGCAAGTCACTTTACTCGTACCGTAATGCATGATCCCGTGACTAACCACTTAGTCACTTTGAGCTCATTATGATGATGCATTACCGAGTGGGCCCAGAGATACCTCTCCGTCATACGGAGTGACAAATTCCAGTCTCGATCCGTGTCAACCCAACAGACACTTTCGAAGATACCTGTAGTGCACCTTTATAATCACCCAGTTACGTGTTGACATTTGATACACCCAAAGCACTCCTACGGTATCCGGGAGTTACACGATCTCATGGTCGAAGGAAGAGATACTTGACATTGGAAAAGCTCTAGCAAACGAACTACACGATCTTTGTGCTATGCTTAGGATTGGGTATTGTCCATCACATCATTCTCCTAATGATGTGATCCCATTATCAACGACATCCAATGTCCATAGCCAGGAAACCATGACTATCTGTTGATCACAACGAGCTAGTCAACTAGAGGCTCACTAGGGACATATTGGTCTATGTATTCACACGTGTATTACGATTTCCGGATAATACAGTTATAGCATGAATAAAAGACTATTATCATGAACAAAGAAATATAATAATAACACTTTTATTATTGCCTCTAGGGCATATTTCTAACAGTCTCCCACTTGCACTAGAGTCAATAATCTAGTTACATTGTGATGAATCGAACACCCATAGAGTTCTGGTGCTGATCATGTTTTGCTCGCGAGAGAGGTTTAGTCAACGGATCTGCGACATTCAGATCCGTATGTACTTTGCAAATTTCTATGTCTCCATCTTGAACATTTTCACGGATGGAGTTGAAACAACGCTTGATGTGCCTGGTCTTCTTGTGAAATCTGGGCTCCTTCGCAAGGGCAATAGCTCCAGTATTGTCACAGAAAAGTTTGATCGGCCCCGACGCATTGGGTATGACTCCTAGGCCGGTGATGAACTCCTTCACCCAAATAGCTTCATGCGCTGCCTCCGAGGCTGCCATGTACTTCGCTTCACATGTAGATCCCGCCACGACGCTCTGCTTGCAGCTGCACCAGCTTACTGCTCCACCGTTCAACATATACATGTATCCGGTTTGTGACTTAGAGTCATCCAGATCTGTGTCGAAGCTAGCGTCGATGTAACCCTTTACGATGAGCTCTTCGTCACTTCCATAAACGAGAAACATGTCCTTTGTCCTTTTCAGGAACTTCATGATATTCTTGACCGCTGTCCAGTGTTCCTTGCCGGGATTACTTTGGTACCTACCTACCAAACTTACGGCAAGGTTTACATCAGGTCTGGTACGCAGCATGGCATACATAATAGATCCTATGGCTGAAGCATAGGGGATGACACTCATCTCTTCTTTATCTTTTGCCGTGGTCGGGCATTGAGCCGAGCTCAATCTCACACCTTGCAATACAGGCAAGAACCCTTTCTTGGACTGATCCATTTTGAACTTCTTCAAAATCTTATCAAGGTATGTGCTTTGTGAAAGACCTATGAGGCGTCTTGATCTATCCCTATAGATCTTGATGCCTAATATATAAGCAGCTTCTCCAAGGTCCTTCATTGAAAAACACTTATTCAAGTAGGCCTTAATGCTGTCCAAAAGTTCTATATGATTTCCCATCAAGAGTATGTCATCTACATATAATATGAGAAATGCTACAGAGCTCCCACTCACTTTCTTGTAAACGCAGGCTTCTCCATAAGTCTGCATAAACCCAAATGCTTTGATCATCTCATCAAAGCGAATATTCCAACTCCGAGATGCTTGCACCAGCCCATAAATGGATCGCTGGAGCTTGCATACTTTGTTAGCGTTCTTAGGATCGACAAAACCTTCCGGCTGCATCATATACAGTTCTTCCTTAAGATGTCCATTAAGGAATGCCGTTTTGACGTCCATCTGCCATATCACATAATCATAGTATGCGGCAATTGCTAACATGATTCGGACGGACTTCAGCTTCGCTACGGGAGAGAATGTCTTGTCCTAGTCAATCCCTTGAACTTGTCGATAACCCTTAGCGACAAGTTGAGCTTTATAGACGGTAATATTTCCATCCGCGTCCGTCTTCTTCTTAAAGATCCATTTGTTTTCTATCGCTCGCCGATCATCGGGCAAGCCTGTCAAAGTCCATACTTTGTTTTCATACATGGATTCTATCTCGGATTTCATGGCTTCAAGCCATTTGTTGGAATCTGGGCCCGCCATCGCTTCTTCATAGTTCGAAGGTTCACCGTTGTCTAACAACATGATTTCCAGGACGGGGTTGCCGTACCACTCTGGTGCGGAACGTGTCCTTGTGGACCTACGAAGTTCAGGAGCAACTTGATCTGAAGTACCTTGATCATCATCATTATTTTCCTCTTCAGTTGGTGTAGGCATCACAGGAACATTTTCCTGAGCTGCACTACTATCCCGTTCAAGAGGTAGTACTTCATCGAGTTCTACTTTCCTCCCACTTACTTCTTTCGAGAGAAACTCCTTTTCCAGAAAGTGTCCATTCTTGGCAACAAAGATCTTGCCCTCGGATCTTAAGTAGAAGGTATACCCAACGGTTTCCTTAGGGTATCCTATGAAGACGCATTTTTCTGACTTGGGTTCGAGCTTTTCAGGTTGAAGTTTCTTGACATAAGCATGGCATCCCCAAACTTTTAGAAACGACAGCTTAGGTTTCTTCCCAAACCATAATTCATACGGTGTCGTCTCAACGGATTTAGACGATGCCCTATTTAAAGTGAATATAGCTGTCTCTAGAGCGTATCCCCAAAATGATAGCGGTAAATCGGTAAGAGACATCATAGACCGCACCATATCCAATAGAGTGCGATTACGACGTTCGGACACACCGTTACGCTGAGGTGTTCCAGGCGGCGTGAGTTGTGAAATGATTCCACATTTCCTTAAGTGTGTACCAAATTCGTGACTTAAGTATTCTCCTCCACGATCTGATCGTAGGAATTTTATCTTTCGGTCACGTTGATTCTCTACCTCATTCTGAAATTCCTTGAACTTTTCAAAGGTCTTAGACTTGTGTTTCATTAAGTAGACATACACATATCTACTCAAGTCATCTGTGAGAGTGAGAACATAACGATATCCTCCGCGAGCCTCAACGCTCATTGGACCGCACACATCGGTATGTATGATTTCCAACAAGTTGGTTGCTCGCTCCATTGTTCCGGAAAATGGAGTCTTGGTCATCTTGCCCATGAGGCATGGTTCACATGTGTCAAATGATTCATAATCGAGAGACTCCAAAAGTCCATCAGCATGGAGCTTCTTCATGTGCTTGACACCAATGTGACCAAGGCGGCAGTGCCACAAGTATGTGGGACTATCGTTATCAACTTTACATCTTTTGGTATTCACGCTATGAATATGTGTAACACTACGCTCGAGGTTCATTAAGAATAAACCATTGACCATCGGAGCATGACCATAAAACATATCTCTCATATAAATAGAGCAACCATTATTCTCGGATTTAAATGAGTAGCCATATTGTATCAAACGAGATCCAGATACAATGTTCATGCTCAAACTTGGCACGAAATAACAATTATTAAGGTTCAAAACTTATCCCGTAGGTAAATGTAGAGGTAGCGTGCCGACGGCGATCACATCGACTGTGGAACCATTCCCGACGCGCATCGTCACCTCATCCTTCGCCAGTCTCCGCTTATTCCGCAGCTCCTGCTGTGAGTTACAAATATGAGCAACGGCACCGGTATCAAATACCCAGGAGTTACTACGAGTACTGGTAAGGTACACATCAACTACATGTATATCAAATATACCTTTGGTGTTGCCGGCCTTCTTATCCGCTAAGTATTTGGGGCAGTTCCGCTTCCAGTGACCCTTCCCCTTGCAATAAAAACACTCAGTCTCAGGCTTGGGTCCATTCTTTGACTTCTTCCCGGTAACTGGCTTACCGGGCGCGGCAACATCCTTGCCGTCCTTCTTGAAGTTCTTCTTGCCCTTGCCCTTCTTGAACTTAGTGGTCTTATTGACCATCAACACTTGATGTTCTTTCTTGATTTCAGCCTCTGCTCACTTCAGCATTGAGAACACTTCAGGAATGGTCTTCACCATCCCCTGCATGTTGTAGTTCATCACAAAGCTCTAGTAGCTTGGTGGGAGCGACTGAAGGATTCTGTCAATCACCGCCTCATCAGGGAGGTTAATATTCAGCTGGGTCATACGGTTGTGCAACCCAGACATCTTGAGTATGTGCTCACTGACATAACTATTTTCCTCCATCTTACAACTATAGAACTTGTCGGAGACGTCATATCTCTCGACCCGGGCGTGAGCTTGGAAAACTAGTTTCAGCTCCTCTAACATCTCATATGCTCCGTGATGCTCAAAACGCTTTTGGAGCCCCGGTTCTAAGCTGTAAAGCATGCCGCACTGAACGAGGGAGTAATCATCAGCACGAGTCTGCCAAGCATTCATAATGTCTTGGTTCTCTTGGACGGGAGCGTCACCTAGCGGTCCTTCTAGGACATATTGTTTCCTGGCAGCTATGAGGATGATCCTCAGGTTCCGGACCCAGTCCGTATAGTTGCTGCCATCATCTTTCAGCTTGGTTTTCTCAAGGAACGCGTTGAAGTTCATGTTGACATGAGCGTTGGCCATTTGATCTACAAGACATATTTTGCAAATGTTTTAGACTAAGTTCATGATAATTAAGTTCATCTAATCAAATTATTATAATGAACTCCCACTCAGATTTGACATCCCTCTAGTCATCTAAGTGATACATGATCCTAGTCGACTAGGCCGTTTCCGATCATCACGTGAGACGGACTAGTCATCGTCGGTGAACATTCTCATGTTGATCGTATCTTCCATACGACTCGTGTTCGACCTTTCGGTCTCCATGTTCCGAGGCCATGTCTGTACATGCTAGGCTCGTCAAGTTAACCCTAAGTGTATTGCATGTGTAAATCTGTCTTACACCCGTTGTATGTGAACGTAAGGATCTATCACACCCGATCATCATGTGGTGCTTCGAAGCGACGAACTTTAGCAACGGTGCACAGTTAGGGGAGAACACTTCTTGAAATTGGTGTAAGGGATCATCTTATTTACTACCGTCATTCTAACTAAACAAGATGCATAAACATAATAAACATCACATGCAATTATATAGTAGTGACATGATATGGCCAATATCATATAGCTCCATTGATCTCCATCTTTGGGGCTCCATGATCATCTTGTCACCGGCATGACACCATGATCTCCATCATCATGATCTCCATCATCGTGTCTTCATGAAGTTGTCACGCCAACGACTACTTCTACTTCTATGGCTAACGTGTTTAGCAATAAAGTAAAGTAAGTTACATGGCGTTCTTCAATGACACGCAGGTCATACAAAAATAAAGACAACTCCTATGGCTCCTGCCGGTTGTCATACTCATCGACATGCAAGTCGTGATTCCTCTTACAAGAACATGATCTCATACATCACAATATGTCATTCATCATTCATCACAACTTCTGGCCATATCACATCACATGACAATTGCTGCAAAAACAAGTTAGACGTCCTCTAATTGTTGTTGCATCTTTTACGTGGCTGCAATTGGGTTCTAGCAAGAACGCTTTCTTACCTACGAATAACCACAACGTGATTTTGTCAACTTCTATTTACCCTTCATAAGGACCCTTTTCATCGAATCCACTCCAACTAAAGTGGGAGAGATAGACACCCGCCAGCCACCTTATGCAACTAGTGCATGTCAGTCGGTGGAACCGGTCTCACGTAAGCGTACGTGTAAGGTTGGTCCGGGCCGCTTCATCCCACAATACCGCTGAAGCAAGATAAGACTAGTAGCGACAAGCAAGTTGACAAGATCTACGCCCACAACAAAATTGTGTTCTACTCGTGCAAAGAGAACTACGCATAGACCTAGCTCATGATGCCACTATTGGGGAACGTTGCAGAAAATTAAAATTTTTCCTACGGTTTCACCAAGATCCATCTATGAGTTCATCTAAGCAACGAGTCAAGGGAGTGAGTTTGCATCTACATACCACTTGTAGATCGGGTGCGGAAGCGTTCAAGGGGATGGTGATGATGGAGTCGTACTCGCCGTGATTCGGATCACCGATGACCAAGTGCTGAACGGACAGCACCTCCACGTTCAACACACGTACGGGACGGACGATGTCTCCTCCGTCTTGATCCAGCAAGGAGGAAGGAGAGGTTGAGGAAGGCACCTCCAACGGCAGCACGACGACGTGGTGTAGTTGGTGCAGGAGTACTCTGACAGGGCTTCGCCAAGCACGTACGGAGGAGGAGAGGTGTTGGGGAGGGGAGGGGCTGCGCCTTGAGTTGTGTTCAGCAGCCCTCCCCTCACCCTCTATTTATAGGGGAAGGGGCAAGGGGGCCGACCCCTCTAGATGGGATCTAGAGGGGGGGCGGCGGCCAGGGAGGGGAGGCTTGCCCCCCAAGCAAGGGGGGCGCCCCCTTAGGGTTTCCCCGCCAACCCTAGGCGCATGGGCCCAAGGTGGGGGGTGCGCCCAGCCATCCAGGGGCTGGATCCCTGCCCCTTGCGGCCCGTGTGGCCCTCCGGGAGGGGTGGCCCCTCCCGGTGGACCCCCGGAACCCCTCCGGTGGCCCCGGTACAATACCGATAGGACCCCGAATTCTTCCGGTGTCCGTATGACAACTTCCCATATATAAAACTTCACCTCCGGACCATTCCGGAACTCCTCGTGACGTCCGGGATCTCATCCGGGACTCCGAACAACTTTCGGTAATCACATACAAGTCTTCCTAATAATCCTAGCGTCACCGAACCTTAAGTGTGTAGACCCTACGGGTTCGGGAGACATGCAGACATGACCGAGACTCTCCGATCAATAACCAACAGCGGGATCTGGATACCCATGTTGGCTCCCACATGCTCCTCGGTGATGTCATCGGATGAACCACGATGCCGAGGATTCGATCAAACCCCGTATACAATTCCCTTTGTCAATCGGTACGTTACTTGCCCGAGACTCGATCGTCGGTATCCCAATACCTTGTTCAGTCTCATTACCGGCAAGTCACTTTACTCGTACCATAATGCATGATCCCGTGACTAACCACTTAGTCACTTTGAGCTCATTATGATGATGCATTACCGAGTGGGCCCAGAGATACCTCTCCGTCATATGGAGTGACAAATCCCAGTCTCGATCCGTGTCAACCCAACAGACACTTTCGGAGATACCTGTAGTGCACCTTTATAATCACCCAATTACGTTGTGACGTTTGATACACCCAAAGCACTCCTACGGTATCCGGGAGTTACATGCTCTCATGGTCGAAGGAAGAGATACTTGACATTGGAAAAGCTCTAGCAAACGAACTACACGATCTTTGTGCTATGCTTAGGATTGGGTCTTATCCATCACATCATTCTCCTAATGATGTGATCCCGTTATCAACGACATCCAATGTCCATAGCGAGGAAACCATGACTATCTGTTGATCACAACGAGCTAGTCAACTAGAGGCTCACTAGGGACATATTGGTCTATGTATTCACATGTGTATTACGATTTCCGGATAATACAGTTATAGCATGAATAAAAGACTATTATCATGAACAAAGAAATATAATAATAACACTTTTATTATTGCCTCTAGGGCATATTTCCAATAGTACAGACATGGCCTCGGAACAAAAGAGACCGAAAGGTCCAACACGAGTCGTATAGTGGATACGATCAACATGAAGATGTTCATCGATGATGACTAGTCCGTCTCACGTGATGATCGGACACGGCCTAGTTAACTCGGATCATGTATCACTTAGATGACTAGAGGGATGGCTATCTGAGTGGGAGTTCATAAGATGAACTTAATTATCCTGAACATAGTCAAAAGGTTTTTGCAAATTATGTCGTAGCTCGCGCTTTAGTTCTACTGTTTTAAGATATGTTCCTAGAGAAAATTTAGTTGAAAGTTGATAGTAGCAATTATGCGGACTGGGTCCATAAACTGAGGATTGTCCTCATTGCTGCGTAGAAGGCTTATGTCCTTAATGTACCGCTCGGTGTGCTGAACCTCGAACGTCGTCTGTGGATGTTGCGAACATCTGACATACACGTTTTGATAACTACGTGATAGTTCAGTAATGTTAAACGGTTTAGAATTGAGGCACCAAAGATGATTTCGAAACGTTGCGGAACATATGAGATGTTTCGAGGGCTGAAATTGGGATTTCAGGCTCATGCCCACGTCAAGAGGTATAAGACCTCCGACGAGTTTCTTAGCCTGCAAACTAAGGGAGAAAAGCTCAATCGTTGAGCTTGTGCTCAGATTGTCTGAGTACAAAAATCACTTGAATCGAGTGGGAGTTAATCTTCCAGATGAGATAGTGATGTTTCTCCAAAGTCATTGCCACCAAGCTACTAGAGCTTCGTGATGAACTATAACTTATCAGGGATAGATACGATGATCCTTGAAATATTCACAATGTTTGACACCGCGAAAGTAGAAATCAAGAAGGAGCATCAATTGTTGATGGTTAGTGAAACCACTAGTTTCAAGAAGGGCAAGGGCAAGAAGGGATACTTCATGAAATGGCAAATCAGTTGTTGCTCCAGTGAAGAAACCCAAGGTTGAACCCAAACCCGAGACTAAGTGCTTCTGTAATGAGGGGAACAGTCACTGAAGCAGAACTACCCTAGATACTTGGTAGATGAGAAGGCTGGCAAGGTTGACAGAAGTATATTGGATATACATTATATTGATGTGTACTTTACTAGTACTCCTAGTAGCACCATGGTAATAGATACCGGTTTAGTTACTAAGTGTTAGTAACTCGAAATAAAGGCTACGGAATAAACATAGACTAGCTAAAGGTGAGATGATGATATGGTTTGGAAGTGTTCCCAAGGTTGATGTGATCAAGCATCGCATACTCCATCTACCATCGAGATTGGTGTTAAACCTAAATAATTGTTATTTGGTGTTTGCGTTGAGCATAGACATGATTGGATTATGTTTATCGCAATACGGTTATTCATTTAAGGAGAATAATGGTTACTCTGTTTATTTGAATAATACCTTCAATGGTCTTGCACCTAAAATGAATGGTTTATTGAATCTCGATCGTAGTGATACACATGCCATGCCAAAAGATATAAGATAGTAATGATATAGTTCCACCTACTTGTGGCACTGCCATTTGAGTCATATTGGTATAAAACGCATGAAGAAGCTCCATGTTGATGGATCTTCGGACTCACTCGTTTTTGAAAAGATTAAGACATGTGAACCATGTCTATTGGTATATACGCATGAAGAAACTCGATGCAGATGGACCATTTGGACTCACTTGATTTTGAATCACTTGAGACATGCAAATCATACCACATGGGCAAGATGACTGAAAGCCTCATTTTCAGTAAAATGGAACAAGAAAGCAACTTGTTGGAAGTAATACATTTTGATGTGTGCAGTCCAATGAGTGCTGAGTCACGCAGTGGATATTGTTATGTTATTACTTCACAGATGATTTGAGTAGATACTGAATATATTTACTTGATGAAACACAAGTCTGAATTATTGAATGGTTCAAGTAAATTCAGAGTGAAGTTGAAGATCGTCGTGACAAGAGGATAAAATGTCTATGATATGATCATAGAGATGAATATCTGAGTTGTGAGTTTGGTACACAATTGAGACATTGTGGAAATTGTTTCACAACTAACACCGCCTGGAACACCATAGTGTGATGGTGTGTCCGAACATCATAGATGCACCCCATTGGATATGGGGCATACCATGATGTCTCTTATCGAATTACCACTATCATTCATGGGTTAGGCATTAGAGACAACTACATTCACTTTAAATAGGGCACCACATAATTCCGTTGAGATGACACCGTATGAACTATGGTTTAGAGAAACCTAAGCTGTCGTTGCTTGAAAGTTTGGGGCTGCAACACTTATGTGAAAAAAGGTTTCATCCAGATAAGCTTGAACCCAAAGCGGATAAATACATCTTCATAGGTCACCCAAAACAGTTGGGTATACCTCCTATTTCAGATCCGGAAGCAAAAGTGATTGTTTCTAGTATCGGGTCCTTTCTCGAGGAAAAGTTCTCTCGAAAGAACCGTCACTACAACTAGTGTGTAGCAGGGCACAAGAAGTTGTTCCCGTGGCACCTACACCAATTGAAGTGGAAGCTGATGATAGTGATCATGAAGCCTCGGATCAAGTCACTGCCGAACCTCGTAGGACGACAAGGACGTGTACTGCTTCAAAGTGGTACAGTAATCTGTCTTGGAGGTCATGTTGCTAGACAACAATGAACCTATGAGCTATGGAGAAGCGATGGTGGGCCCGGATTCCGACAAATGGCTCGAGGCCATAAAATACGAGAGAAGATCCATGTATAAAACAAAGTGTAGACTTTGGAAGAACTACTTGATGGTCATAAGGCTGTTGGGTACAGATGGATTTTAAAAGGGAAGACAGACAATGATGGTAAGTGTCACCATTAACAAAGCTTGACTTGTCGCTGAGATGTTTTCCGACAAGTTCAAGGAGTTGACTACGATTATACTTTCTCACTCATAGCGATGCTAAGAGTCTGTTAGATTTATATTAGCAGCTACTGCATTATTTATGAAATCTTGCAGATAGGATGTCAAAATATAGTTTCCTCGACAATTTTCTTGAGGAAAGGTTGTATCTGATACAACCAGAAGGTTTTGACATTCCTAAAAGATGCTAACAAGTATGCAAAGCTCCAGCAATCCTTCTAAGGACTGGAATAAGCATCTCGGAGTTGGAATATATGCTTTGATGAGATGATCAAAGATTTTGGATTTATACAAAGTTTATGAGAAACTTGTATTTCCAAAGAAGTGAGTGGGAGCACTATAGAATTTCTGATGAGTATATGTTGTTGACGTATTGTTGATCAGAAATGATATAGAATTTCTAGAAAGCATATAGGGTATTTGAAAAGGTGTTTTTCAATGGAAAACCTGGATTAAGCTACTTGAACATTGAGCATCAAGATCTATAAGGATAGATCAAAAACACTCAATAATACTTTCAAATGAATACATGCCGTGACAAGATTTTGAAGAAGTTCAAAATAGATCGGTGAAGAAGGAGTTCTTGGCTGTGTAATAAGGTGTGAGTATTGAGTAAGACTCAAGACATGACCTCGGCAGAAGAGAGAGAATGGACGAAGGTCGTCCCCTATGCTTCAGACATAGGCTCTACAGTATGCTATGCTGTGTACCGCACCTAAAGTGTGCCTTGCCATGAGTCAGTCAAGGGGTACAAGAATGATCCAGGAATGGATAACAAGACAACGGTCAAACATATCCTTAGTAACTAGTGGACTAAGGAATTTTCTCAATTATGGAGGTGGTAAAAGAGTTCGTCGTAAAGGGTTATGCCGATGCAAACTTTGACACTAATCCGGATTATTCTGAGTAGTAAACCGGAATCGTATAGTAGAACAGTTATTTGGAATAGCTCCAAATAGACCGTGGTAGCTGTTAGGAGATGACATAGAGATTTGTAAAGCACACACGGATCTGAAAGATTCAGACCCGTTGACTAATAACCTCTCTCACAAGCAAGATATGATCAAACCCCATGGGTGTTGAATTCATTACAATCACATAGTGATGTGAACTAGATTATTGACTCTAGTGCAAGTGGGAGACTATTGGAAATATGCCCTAGAGGCAATAATAAAATGGTTATTATTGTATTTCCTTGTTCATGATAATTGTCTATTGTTCATGCTATAATTGTATTAACTGGAAACCGTAATACATGTGTGAATACATAGACCACAACATGTCCCTAGTGAGCCTCTAGTTGACTAGCTCGTTGATCAACAGATGGTCATGGCTTCCTGACCATGGACATTGGATGTCATTGATACCGGGATCACATCATTAGGAGAATGATGTGATGGACGAGACCCAATCCTAAGCATAGCACAAGATCGTGTAGTTCGCTTGCTAAAGCTTTTCTAATGTCAAGTATCATTTCCTTAGACCATGAGATTGTGCAACTCCCGAATACCGTAGGAATGCTTTGGGTGTGCCAAACGTCACAACATAACTGGGTGGCTATAAAGGTGCACTACTGGTATCCCCAAAAGTGTCTGTTGGGTTGGCACGAATCGAGACTGGGATTTGTCACTCCGTGTGACGGAGAGGTATCTCTGGGCCCACTCGGTAATGCATAATCATAATGAGCTCAATGTGACTAAGTAGTTAGTCATGGGATCATGCATTATGGAATGAGTAAAGTGACTTGCCGGTATGAGATCGAACGAGGTATTGGGATACCGACGATCGAATCTCGGGCAAGTAACATACCGATTGACAAAGGGAATTGCATACGGGATTGCTTGAATCCTTGACATCGTGGTTCATCCGATGAGATCATCGTGGAACATGTGGGAGCCAACATGGGTATCCAGATCCCGCTGTTGGTTATTGACCAGAGAACGTCTCGGTCATGTCTGCATGGTTCCCGAACCCGTACGGTCTACAAACTTAAGGTTCGCTGACGCTAGAGTTGTTATGTGAAATAGTATGTTGTTACCGAAGGTTGTTCGGAGTCCTCGATGAGATCCCGGACATGACGAGGAGCTCCGGAATGGTCTGGAGGTGAAGATCGGTATATTGGACGAAGGGTATTGGAGTCCAGAATTGTTCCGGGGGTACCAGGTGATGACCAGCGTGTCTGAAAGGGGTTTCGGAGGCCCCGACAAGCGTTGGGGGGCCTTATGGGCCAAGGGGAGAGGGCACATCAGCCCACTAAGGGGCTGAGTGCCCCTCCCACCCCATCTCACGTAACCAGGAGAGGTGGGGGCGCCACCCGTAGGGCAGCCGCCCCTCCCGGCTTGGGGGGCAAGTTTCCTAGGGGGTGGGGGCGCCCAAACCCATCTAGGGTTTCTCCTATGGCCGCCGCCCCTCCCCAAGGGAACCCTAGGGCGCCTCCCCCTCCTCCCTTCCCCCTATATATAGTGAGGGAGAGAGAGGGCAGCTGCACCCTTCCCCTGGCGCAGCCTCCTCCCTTCCCCCTATATATAGTGAGAGAGAGAGAGGGCAGCCGCACCCTTCCCCTGGCGCAGCCCTCTCCCTCCCCTTGGCGAAGCTCTGCCGGAGAACTGCAAGCTCCACCACCACGCCGTCGTGCTGCCGGAGCTCTCCCTCAACTTCTCCTCTCTCCTTGCTGGATCAAGGAGGAGACGTCCCTCGGCTATACGTGTGTTGAACGCGGAGGCACCGTTGTTCGGTGCTTAGATCGGATTGGTCCGCGATCTGAATCGCTTAGTGAACGACTCCATCGACCGCGTTCTTGCAACGCTTCCGCATCGCGATCCTCAAGGGTATGAAGATGCACTCCCCTCTCTCTCGTTGCTAGTTACTCCATAGATTGATCTTGGTGATGCGTAGAAAATTTTGAATTTCTGCTACGTTCCCTAACAGCTCGCCGACGACGAGTGCGTCAACGCTGCACGTCCTTTTCTTCCCCGGCGGATCTGTGACCACCGGTGAGGAGGGAGAGGGGCCGTCTTTTTTAGATCTGGAGAGAGGGTGGTAGTGTGAGAAGCAAGTGGGCAGCCCTTGGCAAGAAAGCGCTAAAGCTCCAGCCTATATATCTTCTTTATACTACTAGTACTGGAGGTGGAGTAGTGGTAGAGTAGTTTATATTTTCTCTGTGTACAGTACCAGTTAGTCGTGCTTCAAAACAAAATGGCACGCCATTAAAAAATAAAGGTCGATAACTAATGCGGCACCTCGGGCCAACGCGGCCAGATCGCATTTTGCACGAGAAATTACATACCATGTTTCATTGACATGTGGTCCCGTTCCACATATCAGTGAGATGACGGCGAGTAGTAGGAGTATTTCCGAACTGACGTGTAGGCTGGGGCATCCCTTCGTGAATCGTGGCAAACTGGCAACCGTCCACCGACTCTTCGCCTTTCCCTCTCGATTTGGAACTGCTGTCGCACGCTCTTCCTCTCCCTCCTTCATTTTCCTTTAGCCCTTCACGCTTTCTTCTGCCATTGTTCGTTCGTCTTCTCCATGGAGGGAACAAGACGGAAACGACCCTGTTATTCTTGCCCCGATCTGAAAGATGACGTGGTGGAGGAACTCATTGATCGGTGCAACGTCATCACCCTTGGCTAGCATGGCAGGTTCGTTCAAGCCCATTCTTGACTCAACTAATAACATCATTACAAGGAACCCAAGAGTCAAGGAGCAGTTTGATCTCCCCTATCTTCTTCGTCGTGACCCTGATGACTGGCACCGTCACGATGGAGGCCTCGCCCTGTGCAAGTTGATGCCGCTTTATAATGATATGTATGATGTTAAGATGCCATCCCTTGAGGGCAAGGCTTGGGCAGACGCAAATGGAGATTGGGTTGTTTACATTGGGTCCAACCGCGAGTGGGAACTTGTGAATGTGTACACTCGTGACCGGGTTCCACTTCCAAAAATCTCAGCAGACTGCCCAGAGGTTGAGCACATCGATATTGTATGCACGTTCAAATACAATCATGGTGACTGTCTTCTACGGAAGATAGCAATTTCTTGAGTCCCCAATCGCTCTTGGAATTACAACAACTATGAAGTTGTTGCTATCTTCGACAAGCTTGTTGCCATCCTCAGTGCTTTGACTGGATGGATATTGCTCAAAAATCAGTTTCTATACACGGATGAGTACAGTGATGCAATTCAATATGAGGGCCTTGTGTTTGCTGCCACCACTCATGGCACTATTTTTGCATGGCATCCTCATTGTTTCAGTATGTTTGTCTTCCTTCGTAATTATAATTGTTTCATCCACATGCATGCGGGTTAGCAAGTTTCCCTTTAGGCTGGTCATAGTGGGGAGTAACTTAGACTAGTAACATGCATATGTTACTAGTTTATGTTACTACCTCTATAGTGCATAGTATCTTAGATTAGTATCATAGGTGGTCTCATTTATTGCCATGCATGACATATAGTAGCATCACATTTATTATGTTACGGTATCTACCTATGTTACTATAACCATCTCTCTCTTCCTTAATTGCCTGCCACATAAGCATGTTTGCGAGTCCCAAGTGCATGATACTACTTATGTTACCCCCACTATGGCCAGACTTACTAATAACCTTCTTCTTGTGTTTCCAAGGTCCTGTGAACATTCCACCACCTATACTTGAAGATTTTTATAGCCAAGGGGGAGATGATGATGGTGATGATCATGAGCATGAGGACGAGCAGTGCCCATATACTATTTGGCGCCTGGCAACTAATTCCGATGGATCACCTCTTCTCGTGTGTATACAGCCAACTGATGATGTTACTGCTAAGGAAGCAGGTGCAGTCTCCCATGGTCGCACTCTCCGGACCTATTCCAACACCCATTGCATGGTATTCGGGATGGATACTAGTGTGCTAGCGCCAACTCCTTCTCCCTGGTACAGAATTGATAGTCTTGGAGAAAACTCTCTCTTCCTTGGACAAAACTATCCAATGATGGTGAAAGGCGATCCAACTGCTGTTGACACAACATTACTACCATTTATGAGAAGCAACTGTGTCTATACCTCGGACATTTGGGTGGTTCCCTACCCTGGTACTGATATAGTAGGCCGCTTCAGCCTGGATGATCAGTCCTGCGTTGGTCTCTAGATCGACCATGGATGGCCCGTCCCAGAGAATCACTTGTGGTTCAAAGCAAGCGTTTCCAACGCCGAGGAATAGTTGAGTTGAAGTTCATTTCATTGCTTGTTATTTGTTGTGTGGTGAAAACTTTAGTATTTATAATGTATCCTCATTGTCGATGTGGGTTGGATGACCTGTTGTATATAATAAAATGATATGCCTGTGAAAATCTTACTAAATTTATGAATGGCTTTCGAGTTGCTTCTATGAGTGAGTGGTGCGACGAGGCAAAAAAATATTTTCTGAATACATAATTGTACGTGCATTGCAACAAGTTATCCAATGAGGCCAATAAACAATAGTAGTACACTATTTGTACTAGCTTCACATGCTTCGCGCATCGTGCGGGTGTTTTTACTATAGCCATACTGTACTACGTAACCAGCACCTCGAATCCTCGATACTAGTAGTACTATATAAGTAGTAGGAGTAGTAGGGTGGCATGGGCCAGAACAAGCATTCACGTCCAGGAGTACGGCACACGCCACCAGCACGACTTCCATCTGACACCATATTTCTTGCAGTCTGTGCTAGAGCAATCTCTTCAACCTCATCGTTTCTCTAACTCAGCCATCACGTGGCGGGCGAGGTGGGGTTTTGCCAATAGTCGGTCTCCTTAACTGCGGTCCCACTTGTAAGGCCAACTGCAACGCACGACCCCAAACAGACCTCCGTTTTGCACGAACTCCAACGATAATTTTGAGTAGAAAAGCAAGACCAAAGAAAACAAGAACCACAAGAAAACATTTTACTACTCCTGTAAGTTGGATTAGTGCCTTCTCGATGCCTTCATTGTTGATCTGCGGAGGCTCGATCTTGCGTGCTTCTTTCTTCTTCGAGTGTAAAGAAGTAGACATTGCTTCCTCGCATCTAGTCTCGTGTCTAGCCTCTATTCTAGTACTCCATCCGGTCCGTTTTTCTCTGCGTCTAAGCAGCAACACGCATACCAAGTAGGAGTATCAACAAGTGCACTAATCTCATCTATAGCCTCTGTGCTAGCTAAAAGTGATAGAACATCTACTAAATTGCGCTCTATCAATATATGGATGTACTCTTCTTCCAATACAAAAACTTGCATCCATTGTACTCCCTCCGTTGCACAATACATGACTTCTATTTGTCAAAATATATATGTATCTAGACATGTTTTAGTATATAGGTACATCCATTTTTGGACAAATGGAAGTCAAGTATTTTGGAATTGAGGGAGTACACAATAATTTTTTTAAGTTAGCACAACTAGTCTAATCCGAGAGCACAACCGAAGATTTGGTCGGGTTCTTCCTCCTTTTGCCGACACGTGGGACATCCAGCATCCAGGTCGTGTCATGAAAGACAATAGAGTGGTACTTGAAGCCACGAGATGTGCATCTTGGGTTAAACTATAAATAGAATCTTACTCTTCTTGAGTAACTCCAAAAGCAGCCACCGAAGATCTTTCTTGGATTTGTTTTTCATCACCAGCACGTCGAGGTGAAAGATGTGCAGGTTCAGTGGGTCCGCTTGCGTTTTCACTCACATGTGGGACCGCATGTGAGCAAACAGACGACGGGCTCCACGCGTCCGCTGGCTGGCTGAGAAGAGAGATAGAGGAGTGCTGAGCACGGACTACAGGAAATTTGTTCTACGTAACTCGATATAGGCTCGATATAGTGGGGTGGCATGGGCCATAACTAGCATTCACGTCTAGCAGTACGACATATGCCACCCACACGAGTCCCATCCGACACCAATTTCTTGGAGTCCGTGCTACAACCATCTCTTCTCCTCCTGTTTTCTCAGCCATCGCGTGGTGGGCGGGGTGGGGGTTTGCCGATAGTCGGTTTGCTCAACTACGGTCCTACTTGTAAGTGAAAATGCAACACCGCACGCATTCCCGCTTGAGCGGCGTGACGGACCAACCGTGCGGGGGTGCGACGCGAACACGACAGGCTTTTCCTTTTGAACTCGTAACTTGTAAAATTTAGTTCTGCTCCATGGCGCGATCGATAGATAGAAAATAACGATTTTGCCTAGAGTAATGAGAAGTTTGGTTCTGGCGCCGTTCATGCATGGAGTACGTACGAAAATTATGAAGTTGATGCGAAAGGTAAGATAATTACTGTAGTATCATAAACTAGTACATGGATTTGACGGAAAGATAAAAATACATACTGATCCATCAATGACATCCTCACACCCTAGTGCGCTGGGTGACAAACCGACATGTGAGGAGCAGCGGCGTTGGTGGTGAGCTCAACGTGCTTCTGAACAGTGCCGTCCAAGGTTGCCCTGCGGTCCAAGAAGTCCAGTGTCCTATCGTCCTCCTCTTGCATGCGTGTAGACGTGGGTGATTATGTCGATGGTGTCTTGCTGCGCTAGGCGCTGCGCGGCGAGCGCGACCTCGAGGTGGACATTCTCTGGCGCGACGCCGGGTAGTCGCAGGGCCACCAGTGCGTCGAAGAGGTTGTCACCATGGTGGCCGTTGAGGGTGGCGGGCATCGCAGAGCCTGGGCGCGTCGGCTGGAGGCTTACGTCAAAGTTGTCCGCGAGCTTCTTGACGATGGTGAACTTGTCGAGGAAACCGACGAGGACCTCGTCGAACAAGGAGACGAAGCTGTCGTCCAAGCGGCCCCTCGCCCTGGCGGCCTCAAGCAATACTACCTGGAGACGTTCCTCATTGCCGGGCTGCAGGACGGCATCGTGGACCATCTGGCACAGCTGGCTGATGCTCGCGCTCATCGCCTCCATGGGTCTAACTTAGCTTCTATAGTCAACTGATCTTGCGATTCGAGTGATCACTCTTGCCCTTGGTTAGCATGCGCAGGTGCGTAGGATTTCATACTACTCCTCGGCCCTCTACTGCACCTGCCTTTGGCAGTATGATAGGTAGGCCAGCCACCCCCTGGGCCCACGTGTCATTCACCCAAAGGAAGTTGCCGTAAGTCAATGAAGCTGCGCCCCCTCCGTGCCGGTGCAGTATAGTTATCTCACCGGACCTCTAGTTGGTGCCAAACGAGAGAAGTTTGATGTTTACTGGTTTATTGGTCCCCTTTGCATTTTGCGCCAAGTTTTGACCTTTGATTTAACTAATAAAATATCAATGCATGTAAACAAAAATCTTGTGTAAGTCACATTACGAAAACCAAATAATCCCAAAACACTTAGGCACGGTGCATTAACTCCCTCCTTGTTTCTTATTTCGTGACATATCAACCAATGAGAGATGTGGGCCGTGCATGCTTTCATTGACTTGAGACTACCAAACATGATATGCAGTGTTTAGTTCATTGCATGTAATCCTATTTAGACTCTAGTTAGCAAAAAAACTTATTAAGTTCTCTCGCCGATAGGAATAAAACACCATGTATTTATTTACAGAGGGAGTAGTACATTTTTTGTGACATGCATTACTAGATATCGCTAGTCAAATACTAAAATCCAGATGGACGTGGTAGTACTCCTAAATCAAGACGGTGGTTCTACTAGTACTAGTAGTAGTACTACCAATGTAGTACTCCTAGGAGTACTAGCACTGTACTACCCGTTGGTCAAATTATTACGTGCTGCTCCTCACAGTGAAGTGACAAGACCCTGCGCCGGAGATGACACCTAAGTATAAGCACCGTGTTCAGCATACCATCGTCAGCCTCACCGTCTGCATTCACTATCATCATGGCTATAGAGCTAGCCTGCTTACAACTAGCCCTGTTCGACATAATTTCCCGTGCGTAGATGCCCGTGCATTGCACGGAACACCAAGATTGGGGGTGGACGGCTCCGACAGCGGCCATCGCACCAGATTTTTCCACGTCCTTCTAGATGTGGTGGGAAGGAGATAAGGCTGATTGTGAGAGACAAGGAGTTGTTTGTAAATAGGGAACAAGTGCAGGCATCTTTTTGCAAAAATGGAGAAGCTTGGTTTGTATGCGTCAGAGCTAGATTCGACGGCTATTGGTGAAAGATGGGAGGCACAACATCATCACCAACTCAGGACCTTTTTGATTCACAGGATTTTGAAAACGCAGGAATAGGACACGGCAATATTACAAGTTTTAAACTGATATTACAAATGTTAGGAGTAATGCTACACCTAGGAAGAGGGAATTACTAGGAAGTTTACTTGAGAACTTTTGTTACTTTAGGTGGATGTAGCGTTATCGTACAAACTAAAATCCACCGCCCTGACAAGTCACTAATGGGCAAATAAGTTTTCGAGTCTCTGGCCACTTGGTGTTTCAAAAACAAATTCAGCTTCTGCGGAGACTTTGTCATTTAGGCTTAGAGGCTTGCGGTGATCAGCACGCCATTCATTGTTGCGCCAGAGAACACCAAACCTCATTACCTTGAGCACACTTGCCTCCAGAACAAAGAACCTGGCCAATTTAATCTCAGATGTGTTGCCTCGGTAGTCGATCAAATCAATTTCTGTAAGATGGAGATCAAGGCATTCGATTTTGGGTCTTTTTGGATCAAATCAATTTCTGCCTCGGTAGTGCAACACATTATTCACTTTTGGGTCTTTTTTTATCTGCAAAAGAAGAGAACATATCAGAGCAGTTGGCTGCATAAGATTGTCGTGTCATCAAGAGGTACCAATATCATTCGCTCATACGATAGGGTTGGCTGGCTAGTGATATTTTTTCACTCTCTCCCTCTCTCTCTCTCTCTCTCTCTCTCTCTCTCTCTCTTTATGTTTCCTCTCATTTAACTGGGAGCACGTGAAGAGATTGGGCATTTGTTGCCTTCCACTATGTGGCCGATGCCATATTTCACAAAAGTATGCCACATAATACGCATCGATGTCAAATCAAAAGATTTTGGCACCGCTCTCGCGATGTGAGATTGTTGGCACCGCTGTGCACACAGACCCACATGTATAAACAAATCAATTAAACAAACTACACCATCCTCTCACTCTCCAAAACAAGTGTTTTTTATTGCCTCGGTCCTCTCTCTCTCCCACATAGTGTTCTTTCATTGCGTGAGAGGGTCTGTTTGGTTGGAGACTAGTGTGGCCAAGCCAAAGTGTGGCTAGCCACACAATTATGGCAAGCCACACAGGATGCCAAACTTTGGCAAAAGTTAGCAAAAAAATTGTCTCTTTGACAGGTGGGCCATGGGGGTAATAAAGTGTGGCAAGCCAAAGTGTGGAAAAAACCAAACACATGCTTGGCAAACTGTGGCTGCCAAATTTTGGCTTGGCAAACTGTGGCTGGGAACCAAACAGCCCCTTAATTTGGCACCGGAGCAAAGTATGTGATCCAGATTGGGGCACCACGTGATCAATGGAGGGGCATCGATGCCAAATGCATCACAAGTGAATTTGGCACGTGTTTTGGCCAACATAGCCCACTTTTGTACTCCCTCCGCCCCAAAATTCTTGTCTTAAATTTGTCTAAATACGGATGTATCTAGTTACATTTTAGTGTTAGATACATCCGTATCTAATCAAATGTAAGATAAGAATTTTGGGACGGAGGGAATACTAACTCGTATTTAGTATAAAATTTTGACCATAGAGATACCTAAGAAAATGACAATGCATGTCACTAAAACTTACACCATTTGAAATTATGTTCAAATACGAACCCGACAATATAGTTCTTAGTGACATGCATTAACATTTTGTCAGTTAAATCTATGGTCAAATTTTGATACTACAAAATTGGAAGAGTAAACCAGGACGGAGGTAGTACTTGCCCTTAGGGTAACCATAGAGTTACTGGAGTAGTCTAAGTTACTTTCCACTATGACTAGCCTAGGCTACTATAGTAGTACAGCATAAAAATGATGCAGGTGATCACGTGAGAAAAAATACTAAAAACATTTCTTTCGGTGTAGTGCGTAGATGTAGTTTTGAACACTACACTTGTCATCATAATTTGGGAAAATTACGAAAAAAATTGAGCTACGTTGTGATTACCATTTACTAATAGGAATGAAGTTTCACCTCGATGAGTAGCTTCTCCGTGCATGGAAAGCATGTAAGGAATCCAACAACCTGATCCAGATTGGGGCCGATAGATTTTAGTGCTAAGATCTTCACTGTGCGCATGGACTGGGTCAAGCTTGTGGGAATCATTTTCTGGAAGACGGTCGTAAATACATCAAGAAAAAATTTAAAAATGTTAACTTCAAGAATACGGAGAAGAAGATGAGTGCTGTACCTGAACGATTACGGATCCAATAAAGAGTTTGGAGAATTTGGCAGACGAGTACACTAACGCTGTCAATTTCGGTGCGTCATTTTTGTTGGCCTTCTAGATCCGATAAAAGCAATCTCTCAAGGAAAGGCGCATTCTCAATGACCATAATGTGGAACAGCTGGAGTTGTCTCTTCCCAATTGATGTCTTGTTGCAGGGCCAGCAAGACAAATAAATCCATCAGAGATTCATCGAGGCGATGTGGAGGCTAATGAACCCGTGGATCTTCTCAAGATGAAGGTACTCGAGTGCAGTACAGCTACGGAGCAGGTGCTCCATAGCCTTCTTCGAGATGACAACATCGAAGAGGTCGAGCTCCTTGAGTTGAGGGAGAAGAAGGGCGGTCGCGGCATAAATCTAGGGAAGATAGCAGGAGCTGAAGCTGGCGCGGCGCAGCGTTGGCGTGAGGCGGAGTGTGGACGGCGGCAGAGAGCGACATCGTCCAGCTTCAAAGCTGAGCTCCTCGAGCTGCTGTAGGGCAGGGGATAAGAACCAGTCGTCGAAATTGGGTTGGACCTTGCAATTGTACTGAACATGCGGATGTCAAGGCGTCTGGCTGGCCCAGGGTGCGATGAAAGGATCTTGGAGACTGCGTCCATGCGTTTGCAATCCCCATCGCAGAGGCAACTGTCGACGGTGAGGTTGAGGGGGACGCAGTGCCAGAGGGGGCGCCACCGCTGGGAGAGCAGGGCGGTCCGCGCGGCAGATTTGGTCGGGAGGAGGCCGATGATGACGAGCAGCATGTCATCGGGGAGGCTGCTGATGAAGTCCAGGCTCACCGAATGCGGTTTTGGCTCGAGCGGCCTCTGCTTGTTGGCTGCCTTGCCGTCCATCTCAACCGGCGGCGACGCCGGTGTACACGTGTGCTGGTGTGTGTTGTGTGCTGGGTGTGCGCGAGTGCATCCTTCTGTGCATGCCGCCGCGCAGTGGTGAATTGTGCGCGAGTGCGTCCTCCGCGCGCAAGAAGTTTGTCCTCAATGCACCCTCAATTTACTAGCGTGCGGGGTGCTACCCCGAGTGGTTTCAACTTTGTTTCCTTCACCGTGTGTCAGATGGGCCTGTAGTTTACTTATTTTCACCCACTGCCACATGGGCCAGCACACCAAGATGCAGAACACGAGCTGACAACGCAGCATGTGGATTGGTTGACAGTTTAACTAAATAATATACGGAGCTATACGCTGACACAGTGAGCGTATAATCCATCGGTATAGAGAGTTCGAGTGAGAGGGGAGGCCCGTGAGAGATAGCAGAGAGAGAGAAAGAGCTACTCCCTCCGTTCGATAATGTAGTTACAACATTTTTTTAAGTCAAAATTTTGAAACTTTGACCAAGTTTATAAAGAAATTACTTATATCTGCAATACCAAAGATAAATGATAGTATGTAGTAAGTACATGTTGTGATGAGTCTAACGATCGTTCCAGATGTAAATGTTTTTCTCCACATATACTTGGTCAAACTTTTCTGAGGTTTGACTTTTCAAAACATCCATATGCTTATGGATGTGACAGAGTCCCTAACGAGAGAGAGAGAGAGAGAGAGAGAGAGAGAGAGAGAGAGAGAAGTGTGTGTGCGTGTCTGAAAGAGACATGGACAACACACGATAAAAGTGGAGAAAAAGCATGCGTGTCTTATGCAAACATATCACACATGCATCTTCGACAATGGAGGCAAGGTGATGAGATAGTGTGTGGTTGCTTGGAACTGAGAGAGGAAGACCCCTAGCATGTGGCCAAGAGGGGTCTGACAAACAAGGGATAGAGGTCGAGAGAGACGTACGGAGAAAATGCAGACATGGAGGAGAGAGTGTATGTTTGTCATAGAGAGATCCCCTAGAGATCGTGATCGGACTACATGGGTGGGAGATCGAGTGACAAGGTGTGTGCGCGATAGAAGATGCCCCGAGAGATATCGAGATAGATGTATGGATGGAAGGAGACAATACGTGTGTTCCTGATGGCTAGTAAGAGATAATCATACTTAGGAGGGGGGGGGGGAGTGCTTGCGCCTATGGCCCTGTTTGGATACTATAACTCAGTTAGAGGTTAGAGTTAGATTCTAACCCTGAACTAACCCTGAACTAACTCTAAGTAAAGAGGTGTTTGGATGGCAGGGTTAGATGGAGCGCGAATACGGTGAGGCACCTTCATGGGCGGTGCGAGAGGGAAGGAGGGAGAGGACGAGAAGCTTCAAGGAAGTGGGGAGGGATCTGCTGTGGGGAGAGCGAGAGAAAAAAGTGTTTATTAGTGGTCCCGAGAAGAACTAACCCAAATAAGCACCTCTTGGATGGGTTAGATGCATCTAACCTAAACTAACCCTCATGTTTGGATCTTTTTGGGTTAGTTGACTCCAAACTAACCCAAACTAACTCTAACCCATGGATCCAAACAGAGCCTATGATGGAGTGAGGGATTATGGTACTTAGGGGGGTGCGTGTCACATGGAGAGAGAACAAGGGCGGGGAGTGTTGGAAGGGTCTATATGTATAGCACGAGCGAGACATGTGTATGTGTGAACCATGGAGATATAAGGCCAGTTTGGCTTGCATCGTGAGCATCTTTTGCGTGGCCTGGGGTTGTGGCTGGATTTCATGCATGCTTGTTTGGTTGCTACCCTGTGGAAAAGAAAGCCCGCCTGGGCTGGGTTCCCTTGCACTTTAATTAGCCTGGCTGAACTCCAGACACTACAAGTAGCCTGGCCCAAGCGACCATTTTCGAACGCCTGGCCGTGCCTGGTCGTGCGGCCACGAGGCTAACAGCAACATGGATGGATATTAGCATTAAATAATTGATGCATGGATTGATTGATGGGACGTTGATGCTTTGCCTGGCCCAGGCATGAACCAAACGCTTCAGCACCACACAAGCCTGGCCAGGCAGAAATATTTTACATCTCATGTGCACACCAGGCAGTACCGGGCATCAAGGCATGAGGGTCAGGTCACGATCAAACTGACCAATAAAGTTTGAGAGAGATTGAGGAGCCCCGATAAGGCTGAGTGGTGCATCAGATAGCTGAGAGGGGGAAAGAGATAGTCCATCCGCTTGGTAATGCAGTGCATGTAAATTTTTTAGAAGTCAAACTTTGGAAACTTTGATCAGGTTTACGCAAATGTTATTTATATCTACAATACCAAAGATACATCATACAAAACTACATCTCATGGTGAATCTAATGGTATATGTTTGCCGTACTAGATGTAATTCTTTTTCTCCACGTGTCAAACTTTGTGATGTTTGACTTTTCAATAAATCTATGTGCTATGGACGGAGGTGAGTGCCTCAGTCGAGACAGATCAAGTGCGTGTTAAAGAGAATGAGTAAGTGTGCAAAAAGAGTATGTGTGTGAAAGAGAAAGTGACAAAAAATGATAAATTAGAGAGAGAGAGTGTGTGTTTTTTCGTTTCTTATGCGAACATATCACGCATGCATCTCCGAGATGGAAAAGCAAGGCGAGGAGATACACGAAGATAGCTAGTGTGTGATTGTTTGCAACGGAGAGAGACACCCCTGTAGCACATGTCCAATAGAGGTCTAGCCAACAAGGAAAAAAGGTCGAGAGAGACACATGGATGGCATGGACGCATGGGGAGGGAGAGAGGGTGTGTTTGTGATAGAGATATCCCCTCAAGATCGTGAGGGGACTATATGGGTGGGAGATCGAGGGAGTGCGTGCGTGATAGAAAGATGCCCCGAGAGAAATTGAGATAGACCATGCACATGTTTGTGATGGAGACTAAGATTAGCTAGTCATATACATATAGGGGGGGGACTGCGTGTGCCTACAATTGAGTGAGAGACCATCATACTTGGCTAGCTGGGCATGAGATTGTGTGTGTGTGTGCGTGTGAGATGGGGAGAGAACGATGGAGAGAGATAGAGTTTTAGATGGGCCTATCGAGTGCGAGTGAGATATGCATGTGTATGTGTGACCCAGGTGGATGG
>NC_041391.1:5238523-5238968 GCF_002162155.2 Triticum dicoccoides | reverse complement strand
GAGGGAGAGAGATAGAGTTTTAGATGGGCCTATCGAGTGCGAGTGAGATATGCATGTGTATGTGTGACCCAGGTGGATGGAGAGTTTGAGAGAGAGGGGGAAGAGCTCGACATAGTGGTGCGTGAGAGAGTTACGGGCAAAGAGCCAAGGAATTTGTGTGCGTACGATGAGTGCACCCAAGATATCTAGCTTGGACTAGCTAGAGTATCATACATAGTGTGCGAGAGAGACCTATAGATGGTGTATATATGCATGCGAACTAGAAAGACCCCCCCCCACACACACACACACAAAGAGAGAGAGAGAGAGAGAGAGAGAGAGAGAGAGAGAGAGAGAAAGGGAGAGGGACCAACAAGGTTTTTGTGTTGGATGCGTGCGACAGAATTGAAGATTGTCGGAGAGAGAGAGAGAGAGAGAGAGAGAGAGAACAGGAGTCCGGGAGAGG
>NC_041391.1:5208847-5238382 GCF_002162155.2 Triticum dicoccoides | reverse complement strand
AGGTTTTTGTGTCGGATGCGTGCGACAGAATTGAAGATTGTCGGCGAGAGTGAGAGAGAGAGAGAGAGAGAGAGAGAGGGAGAGAGAGAGAGGGAGAGAGAGAGAACATGAGTCCGGGAGAGGGGGAGGTCGCGTTTTATGCATCAAAGACTGATATAAACCATGTTTCGATATAAACTTGCATTCAAATATTTAAATTGGAGAACATGTTGTCTGCAATCCACACATGAACGGATATATATATCAAACACGTTCATTAATTTGACTTTCAACATGTTCATGGAGTACTATAATACTGTACAACATGCTACTCGATTGAGGTGTTCAATTTTGGATTTAGTTCACTATTTTGACCTACTGAACGAGCTAGTTCATTGAATCGAGATATTTCATTTTTGGGTTTGATTCGCGTTTTTGAGTGGGTCAACTATTTGTCATATAGTAAACCGCTAGCAACGAGCATGTAAAAACACATTACTCCCGAGCATCATCTCTCCATCTAAAAAAGAAGTGGCAATCTAATATTTGAAAATTTGATTCGAATCGACTTGGTAAGGTAGACGTGGATGCTCGTTCTCCCAAAATTTGAACGAACCGTTAAACATCCTCTCTGCTCGGTGGAATTCGCCCAAGCAAATAAATGGGAGACGCGAAATTAACGTTCTATGTGGGACACGCATCAATTGGCCCGTTGTACATCGAGGGTAGGTTCGTAACTTCATCCAAGCGCGCCTTCTCCTCGGCCGAAATGACATGTGCCGAATAATTCATAAACCATGGTCGGCAAAACACGCTCCCCTCGCCCGAAATAGCTCGCGCCCACTATTTCAAAACACGCTCTCCTCGCCCGAAATCGCTCGCGCCCACTATAGTTCAAAACACGCCCTCCTCGCCCGAAATCGCTCCCGCCCACTATTTGGGGAGAAGCAAAGTTACTCTACTATCCACGACCCTCAGTACACAGACCCAAGCCGAGAAGCCTATAGGAAAGGGTAGAACTGTAACTCCGCCTCACATTTCAGACAAATGCGTCCGTAAGACATGGTTCCACTCCCCTCCCATTCATACCTTGTGGGTGCCAAATCACCTTCTCCCCGGAAAGCTCCCTTCTCCAGAGCTGCGAAACCTTAGCCCCACCTCCATGGCGCCCCCACCGCACCAATTTCACAGCCACCCTCCTCCCTAATGCCGGAGACGCTGTCCAATTGTCGTCGTGCACTGGGCCATGTGCCTCTTACTCCATGTTGCTGGTGCTGCCTCGACGACTGCCGCGTGAACCATACCGGAGCCGATTCACCCCCGTCGTTGTTCAGAGTCCTGGCGCTGCTTCCGCGTAGCCGTCGACCGTGGCGACATCGCACTTTCCTTGCTGCCGGTCACCACCGCAACCGCGCCGGCCTCACCGACTCGGCAGCTGGACCTGCCTACTTCACCATGCCGCCAGATAGGTCGCACCCTCATCTGAAATCACTTTATTTAGGCGTCAGTTGTCTGAATTTTCATTCTGGGCGAATCGATTCCTAATGGGAAGCTGCACCCCTCAAGGCGGCGGAGCTCCTAGGCTGCCGGTTGGCTGGTGTCTAACGTAAGGGTGCGGGCCGCAAGTTCGCCGCGGAAGCAGCGCTTAGATGGCTATCTTTTAGAGTTGCGTGGGTTGAAGGTACTGCCGCCGTCGGATCTGGATGGCGGGGAGTCTTTGTGGATTGGCCAGGGGGCGGTGCAACCACGGCAGTGCGGTGGGGCGGGTAGCGGGGTTTTGGCCGGGGCCACGGATGGCGGAGGCAGGCTGCTCTGCCGTTGGTCGCTGGCTCTACGGGGAAGATTCCGAACAGTGTCAGCCGGGAGGCACAAGACGGCCATCAAGCCATCCGGCGTAGATCGGACAGTACCAAAATAAAATAAAATCGTGTGACCCCAATTTAGTCTTCAGTCAACAGACGTGTGACCACTCTCATACCTTGCTGTTGATCTCTTAGTGTATTTCTTCGGATCAAAGAAATATGTCATTCTTAACATTATGCATTATCTACATCTTCAGACACACCGTCTTCCGACTCACCGCAGCTGCTCCAACAAGGGAAGCATACACCAGAAGGGAGCTACAGGTCCCACTCAAAAGTTCCCTACATCGAATGCGCGTGTCCAACATGGACAGCCACAACAACATCAGGGCCATCGACAAGTCAGCACATGATGCTCACTCCTATGGATAGCAGCCAGATAGGTTGTACCCTCATCTTACTTGTGTGCAACATTTATGGCTTTGTTATTCATCTAAGCACGGAAAATAGATCATCACATTTCACTGTATATTCATGCTGATCTCTTATGGGTCTTGTTCAGGAGTTCACGCTGTTCCATAGTTCAGCTAAGATACTTGTTCTTTAGGTAACGTTTTTCCATAGTTATCATCCATCAGCCAATGCTATCCCATAGGCTGGTGATTATAGTATTATACCACTTCTAGTATTACCTATGTTGTTCTTTAATACTTTTGTGTGCCATCTAGTTAATCTCGAGTACAAACGATACATATTCTGTAGCTTTCATCTGTGTTCTCCCTTTAGTTTATGAGACCTATTACTGCTAGTTAACCCCGGTCCTACTATTTATGTCGTCTCCTATAGGCACTCATTTACATAAATCTAACCACTAGTTGTCTTCCATGCATGTCAGATATAATTGCACACACTGATATATCCAAAAGAACCTCACGGAGCAATGTAAAGGCTAATAAACTCGATGTCAATGATACCCAATATGATGGAACATGTAAAAGCAGTTCTTCACAACACTTGCAGAAAGATGATGAATCATCTTCACCCCACAAGGTCCTTGCTCTAACTTGGCCTGTGATATAGGTACAATATGCATATAATGTCCTGGAGTGTATCTACTCTGTTGCAATGCCATGTGCTTAGCATGCTGATCATGCATGTAAATATGTCATGCCTTCCTGTTTTTCAGTACCTATTCCATTCATGATAACATGTTTTCAAATTCAAGTACTGTCATTCTACTCTATCGCAATGCCATATGCTTAATTTGGACATCATGCTTCTGAATATCTTATGCATTGTTATTCATCAGTATGTACTTCATCTGTCTGCCATACCATGTTTTTTTACATTGAAGTGCTGTTCTAGTGCTCTGTTGCAATGCCATCTTATTTTCCCAATCATACACATGTATGTTGCCTTAGTTATTTCTGTACGTATTCCGCTAGCATATAGTTTTACATTCAACTAGTTTTTTTTGCTGTGTTGTCCTGTCATATCCCTAGCTCTTACACCATACTCCCTCCGTCCGGATTACATGTTGCCGAAATGGATAAAAAAGGATGTATCTAGAACTGAAATACGCCTAGACCCATCCATTTTTTCCAGATGGAGGGAATACATGTCAATATGTCATGCATGTCTATTCTTTAGTACCTATTCCATCTCTCTGCTGTCGCATGTTTTCTAATTAAAGCACCATTCTTCTATACAAGGCATACAAGGGGAAGACGACTATGTTAGAATCTGAAGGGTTACAAACAAGGCCTTTGCAAAAGATCCAAGCGCCAGGAGATAATAAACCAACTCCAGTTTTTATAGATACTGCTCCAGCATAGAGAAACCCAACTCCTACTGATAATAAGCAGATTCTAGTGGCCAAAGAACTAGTCCACTCCAGTCCAGAAAAAATATGTCAACTCAATTCTAAGAAGCGTGTGCGTATCCTTGCTTCATGAAATTTTATAGCATGCTGACCATATTTTCTACATGTTTCTTACCCATCTCTCTTTTAGAAAATAAGCTTAACAGATAGAAGAATTTCTGCAATGGTATCGTTTATGAGGAACGATTCTTGCAGGAATTCTCTGTGCTCCAATGTAGATGTAAGTACCTGTTGTATATCACTATATTTTTACATCAGCATGTATTTTGTTAATCGGCATGAATCCAACCTTTATCTGATCTAAATTTAGTTGTAGCAAAATGTATGATTAAAGGCCACAATGTTGATTTTTGTAAGGAAAACTGCTTGGTAGTTTTGCATCCTGAGTAGCATGAGTGTACTATCTCATATCAGTGGGTTTGAATACTTTGGTTCTGCAGTAGGTTTTTTAGTGTTTTTTTACTGTGTTGTCCTGTCGTATCTCTAGCTCTTACATCATACTCCCTCCGTCCGGATTAAATGTCGCAGAAATGGATAGAACTGGATGTATCTAGAACTGAAATACGCCTAGACCCGTCCATTTATTTCCGGATGGAGAGAATACATGTCAATATGTCATGCCTTTCTATTCTTCAGTACCTATTCCATCTCTGTTGTAGTATGTTTTATAACTGAATCACCATTCTTCTATATAAGGCATGCAAGGGGAAGACGGCTATGTTAGAATCTGAAGGGTTACAAACCAGGTCTTTGCAAAAGATCCAAACGCCAGGAGATAATAAACCAACTCCATTTTTCATAGATACTACTCGAGCACAGAGAAACCCAACTCCCGCTGATAATAAGCAGATTCCAGTGGCCAAAGAACTAGTCCGCTCTAGTCCAGCAAAAGAATGTCAACTCCATTCTAAGAAGCGTCTGCGTATCCTCGCATCATGAAATTTTATAGCATTCTGATCATATTTTCTACATGTTTCTTACCCATCTCACTTTTAGAAAATAAGGTTAAACGATAGAAGACTTCCTCCATTGGGATCATATTCGAGGAAAATATCTTGCGGGAATTCTCTGTGCTCCAATGCTGATGTAAGTACCTATTGTATATCACTATGTTTTTACATCAACATGTATTTTGTTAATCGGCGTGAATCTAACCTTTATCTGATCTAAAATTAGTTGTAGCAAAATGTTAAAGGCTCCAATGTTGATTTTTGTAAGGAAAACTGCCTGGTAGTTTTGCATACTGAGTTGCATGAATGTACTATCTCATATCACGCACATTACTGAATTGTAGTGCTTCTCTGGTTGCCCATTCATTCATTGTGTCAATGTTGCTTTCATACTACCTTACCTGGCTGATGATAGTTGTGCCATATTGCGTTAATTTGGTGTAGGCTAGTTGCCCAAATGTTCGTTGTGTCAATGTTGCTTTCCTATTATCTGACTTGGCCAATGATAGCAATGCTAGTGTGTTAATTTTGTGCAGGCTGCTGAAGATAAGAAGACAAACTCTTAAAACAGCAAGGCAACCCCATTGTTTCTTTTCAGTAAATCTAGGCCAAGTAAGATGGCAATAACTCATGATTAATCTGTTTGGTTCCCGTCCTAATTTATGTTATGATGCAGTGGTCGAGACACTCTCCACTATCAATAATACAAGCCTTCCAAAATCGCCATCTGAATCTATTCAGTATCCTCTGTCTCGAATGCAACGGAATAAATGTATGTTTGTGAACCAATTAATCGCTGAAGCAATGATGGAAATGGTGGATGAATCAGAGGTGCAGAGTCGTGCGACACAACAACTGATCAATGTTTTTAGAGACAGTGTAGCAAAGCAGAAAGAACTTGCCCACATGCTTATGGGCGTCATCTGTGCTGAGGTTGCAGATTGTGACATTGTAGATGGTTAGGTTCTGCTCATTTCTTTGCACTGGCATCAATCTTTGATTGCCCAGTGGATGTAATTTCCTGTAATATATGCTGGATGTGCAACGTTATTCCCTGTATTCCGTACCTTTGCGTGATCGGTTTTGGTCTTGTGCATAATTGCACGTCGTAATGGGCTCAAATTATCTAATTTCGCCTAAAGACATGTACGAACTTTAGTGGGCCCATTAAGTTAATGGGCCATTACTAGGCCGAAAGTTAATGGTCGGCCCTCTTACCTCCCGGGTCGTTAACAGGCCGACATCGAAGCGGGCAACAGGTGGCCCTAGTTTATTTCTTGGGCCGTTAACAGGCCGTTACTAAGTTTGGGCTACATATGGCCCAACTATACTGTAGGCCTTTAGCAGGCCAAAAGAGACAGCGGGCTTGTACTGGACCATGAAGACCATGGTCCGCTAAGAGGCGAAAAGTCAGGTCGTATTGTAAATGGCCCAACTGTGTTGTGGGCCTTTAGCAGGCCGAAAGAGAAACCGGGCTGGTATTGGACCATGTTGGGCCGTTAATAGGCCAAAACTAAGGTCCAATTACAAATGGCCCACCTCATTTATGGTCTGTTAATAGGATGAAAGGCACACAGGGCCGGGAATTGGCCCAACACTTAAATGGGTCGCTAAAAGGCCAAAACTCAGGTCCGACTACAAAATGGCCAAACTGATTTATGGGCCGTTAATAGGCTGAAAGTGACACCGGGCCAAAAAATTGGCCCAACACTTAAATGGGCCGCTAAAAGGCCGAAACTCAAGTCCGACAACAAATGGCCCATCAGATTTATGGGCCGTCAAGAGGCTGAAAGACACACGGGCCGGAAACTATCCCAACATTTAAATGGGTCTCTAAAAGGCCGAAAGATGTACATCCTGAAAATTGGCCCATCCATTAAATGGGCCGTTAACAGGCCGAAATCTCATCGGGCCGATATTGAGCCCAAATATATAGTGGGCTGTTAATGGGCTCGAACTGACAATGGGCTGCAATGGTGCCAAATCATTAACGGGCCGTTGACGGGCCGAATTGGCACATCTCGTATGGGCCGTGGGCTTAAATGGACCTGACACAAGTAGGCCTTATATGGGCTGGCCAGCTAATTTTTACTGGGCCGGCCTTTTCACAGGAATGGGCCTCTGTTGGGCCATGCCACGTGCCGACGTATCATAGGCTCCTTCCGTCCAATGAGTGGATGACATCTGTCCCAACGAAGAGCCGACACGTGTTTCCTCCGGCCAATGATGATTTTACACGTGGAAAATCCCCATTGGTCGGGGCTGTTAACGGGTTATCGGATCCAAAACCCGACCCGATAGCTTAACGGCGTTCCGTTACGATGGATGCCATGTGTCGGTCACCCTTGAGGAAAGCACTTCTGTGACACGCAATTTATCGTCATGGAAGTGGACACTTCCGTGATGATAATTTTGGTAATGTCATGGAAGACTTCTACGACAGCACAGGTAAGACTATCTTGATTCTGTCATAAATTTGCCATGGATGTACATGCATGACAAAAAATGCGACCTACTATGACAAACACGTATCATCACGGAAGTGTATTTTTTTGTAGTGCGAACGGACTCCAGATCAACCCTCCCGAGAGAGATTAGGGCTTGGCGGCGGCTCCGTATCGTAAAACGCGATGAAACTTTCTCTCTGTTTTTTTTCTCCGTGTCGGAGTAATGGGCCACGGGTAGCCTCACCCGAGTCCCTGGATTTATCAGGACTTTGGGCCGGCTTCGCCTTGCTGAGCCCCAAGCTGAAGCTCCGCCCTCTAAGGGCCGGCTAGCTCAACGGCCGGCCACCAGAGGGCGGCCAACCACCAGCAGACGGCATCACGAGTGGTCGGCTCCCGCCTGGCGGCCTCTAGGGAAGACGACATCGATCAAGTGGCCACCGTGCACCCTCAGAGTTTGTGCCCCATCCAGAGGACAAGGTGGGGCGTGGCAACAATGAGGCCCTCACCCCCGAATCTTGGGATTGGCGTGGCCACAGTGTCCCGTACAGGCGGATATCTTCGCACGGCATGGCACTATTGCCACCCTCCCTTGACGTCACTCTGGGCAGGCGGAGCCCTACTCCCCACGACGGCCTATCGGTATGGCCCGCAGGCTGCAGGCCCTACTGGGCAGTGACATCCCAGAAGATGGCACACACCAAACCAATCGGACTGGTTGAGGGCCGACCTCCAGCAGGCGGCCGTCCCCTCCCTCGAAGCAAGCGCGCCATTAACCTGATGAGACCAGGTGTGGCTACAGTGATCTCCCACCAGGCGGCGGGACTGTAGCCACACCGAGCTGACCAAGCCAGCGTCATTAGCAGCACGACTACAGTGAGCAGCCACCGACCAGACTCGCCAGCGGTGGGAGCGGCCTATCGGCTCCGTATCGGACCAGTTAGTGGGGCCCGCCAGGCGGCGGACCCCAGTAGTCGGCGGAGAAGTCGGAGGCCAGAGATGCTGACAGCCGGGCCCAGCAGCCGGGCAGATTACCATTGTACCCCTGGGGGGTAGGCCTATATAAACTCCCCAGGGCACCCATGCAAAGGGTGCCCACCCCCTTAAACCTAGCCACATTCCTAGAGCAGGAGAGAGCTAGCCTTGCCTTCTCCTACCTCTGGCATACAGCTCAAGGAGCAACTTTGTATCACTTATGCCTTTAGTGATCATGCGGAGACCCCGCAGAGCAGTACTAGGGGTGTTATCTCCTAGGAGAGCCCCGAACCTAGGTAAAGTATGCCGGCGTTCCTGTCTACGCCTCATCCCGCTTTCGGGCACCGGGGACGTTCTACTCGCTCCCACCATGATAAGCCATCCTTTGGCATATGTTGCACCCAACCCCCGACATTTGGCGCCCACCATGGGGCGAGGTGCACCTTCACCCGGAGATCTGCTCTGGACGGGAACCATGTTCCTTCCTGGCGAGTGAAGCCAGCCCGGCACGCCCAATGGCGTCAGCCTCTACGCCCTGCATGGCGCGTAGATCGCCTGCGCGGCGAGCTGCCTCGCCGACCTCGTTGGCGAGGTTCACCTCTCCGACGAGCCGACCTCCGACGCAGGCACCGGCTGCCCAGAGAGCCGCCTCGTCAGCCTCGTCGACCAGCTTCACGTCACCAGTGAGCCTGCTGTGGACCTGGAGTCTGTCGGCTCCACTGACCCAATGATCGTCGACTCCGACACGGCATCTCTTGACGCATTCTCCACCAATGTGGTGATCTACGACGAGCCGCCTCCTCGCGAGCACAACGGCGGGAGCACCGTCATGAAGGTGCTTGTCATCAACAGTGGCGAGCGCTTGGCTGGAGACACTCGAGACCCACTTGATGCGGCACTGCGAGACCTGACGGCACCCATCCCAAAAGACGCGAACGCAGAGACGCCGGAGACACGCCGCGTCCAGCTCCTCGAGAGCGTTGGCCGGCTGGCCAGCATGTGACGCCTCTCGGACGCCTATCGGTGTGAGATGGACCGAGCCATTGGCGGCACGCCGGCTCCTGGGGGGCCTAGCCACATTGGCCCTGTCTGGCAGCGTGGCGGGACCATCGCCAGCATGTTCGGGGCAGAGCGCCCCATCTACACCACGCCTGCAGAGAACATCCGGGCCGCCCAGGCGGTGACGGATGAACTGGACAAATACAAGGGCGACGAGCGTCGCCACATGACGGAGCGAGTCCAGCAACTCCTAGACGCGACGGCCGTGTTGCATGAAGCCGGATGCCGCGCTGAAGAACCCGCCCTATGGAATGAAGAGCCGCCCCATTGCCAAGATCATGGTGCGACATCCCGGACGCCGACTGGTGGCGCTCGTGGAAGACGAGGCAACGAGCCGGCGGCTAGCCGAAGCCGGACTCGCCTTTCCATCGAGCGTGACGAAGACGGCCTCCCTCAAGCGGTGCAGCGCCGAGGCGATCCTCCGCCTCCTCCACCTCATGGAGCAAGACATCCCACTCCGCCGCCTGTCACGCACCCGACACTCGGCGACCGCCTTGGCCGCCGAGAGGGAGTCGGAGAGAACGACGCCCCCCATTGGCGCTAGAAGAAGAAGACGCGCTAGGTCCGCCCTGTTTTGACCCACGAATCCGAGATGAACCCTTTCCCAAGGGGTTCACCCTCCCGCGAGATACGCCCAAGTACACCCGCTCTGTGAAGATGAAGGATTGGCTGGTCGACTACTCGACAGCCGTCAGCATAGCAAACGGCAAGAAGCGCGTTGCCGTGAAGTACGTCCCACTCATGCTTCAGGGCACAGCCCAAACATGGCTCAACAGCCTGAAGCCCCACAGCATCAACAGCTGGGTTGATTTCACCGAGGCCTTCGTCCGCAACTTCACCAGCACATACAAGCGGCCTCCCAAGCCCCGGCAGCTCTCCTTGTGCGTCCAAGGGCCCCCAGAATTGACTCGCGACTACCTCACACACTCGGCCGAGCTGCGCAACTCCTGCGAAGGCGTGCACGAGGTGCAGGCTATCGAGTACTTCACCGCCAGGTACCGAGAGGGCACCCTTCTCAAGCATCGACTCCTCTGCGACGAGCCTGAGACGCTCGACGAGCTTCTAATCATCGCCGACAAGCACACCATGGCCGACTCCTCCATGAAGGCGGAAATCCTAGCGGATGCATCCGGCAAGGTGGCGCCTCAGGCCCCTCGGACTCTGGCTAGTGAGACCAGTCGGCGACAACAACCAAATGACAACAAGAGGAAGGCCACTCAGCCGGCTTCCACAAGCCGGCAAGTGGGTCTATCGAGGATCAGCAGCCGGAAGGGCAGCCGGCACCTAAGCGGCAGAAGGGCGGCAAGTCCAATTGGTTGCCCGCCTTCTCTTATGAGCAAACCTTAGATTCACCCTGCAAGTTCCATAGCGGCGCGAAGCCGTCCAACCACACCACTCGGAAGTGTCACTAGCTCGCCAGAATTGCCAAGGGAGATGGACTCCTGCCTCCTCCACCTGCCGGACCGCCGCCTCCTCAGCCCCAGCAGCTGACGGCCCGACCAGTCGGCACCATACAAGACGAGTACCCATAGGAACATGAAGCTTATGTTGTGTTCACCAGCATGCCCGATGACAGAGACAGCAGACGGCAGCAACAGCAAGAAGTGCAAGAGTGACCTCCAACACTCCAGAATTCATGTATTGGTCTGAGAAGCCTATCAGTTGGAGCAGGGCCGACCACCCGGAAGTGATGCCTTCCACAGGTTCATACGCCCTGGTCCTAGATGCTACCTTTGCAACGGAGAGGTGGGCAGACTCCAGAGTCTTGATAGATGGCGGCAGCAGCATCAATATCCTGTACCGTGACACAATGGAGAAGTTGGGAATCAAGCAGAAGCAGCTCATCCCCAGTCGGATTGTATTCCATGGCATAGTCCCTGGCCTTTCCTACTCACCAATCGGCAAGACCCAAATTGATGTCCTATTCGGAGACAAGAATCATTTCCGCCGTGAGCCAGTTTGGTTCAAGTGGTGGGCCTCGAAAGCCCCTACCATGCACCGCTTTGCCGACCAGCTCTGGCCAAGTTCATGGCCGTCCCCTATTGAGGAACGTAGCAGAAATTCAAAATTTTCCTACGTGTCACCAAGATCTATCTATGGAGAAACCAGCAACGAGGGGAAGGAGAGTGCATCTACATACCCTTGTAGATCGCTAAGCGGAAGCGTTCAAGAGAACGGGGTTGAAGAAGTCGTACTCGTCGTGATCCAAATCACCGGAGATCCTAGTGCCGAACGGACGGCACCTCCGCGTTGAACACACGTACAGCCCGGTGATGTCTCCCACGCCTTGATCCAGCAAGGAGAGAGGGAGATGTTGAGGAAGACTCCATCCAGCAGCAACATGATGGCGTGGTGGTGGTGGAGGAGCATGGTAATCCTGCAGGGCTTCGCCAAGCACCGCGGGAGAGGAGACGTACTTGGGAGAGGGGGAGGGCTGCGCCAGAACTTGTGGTGCGGCTGCCCTCCCACCCCCCACATATATATAGGGGCAAGGGAGAGGGGGGCCGGCCCCCTCAGATCCAATCTGAGGAGGGGGCGGCGGCCAAGGGGGGGAGGAGTGCCTCCCAAGTCAAGTGGAGGCCCTCCCCCTTAGGGTTTCCCCTCTCCCATGCGCATGGGCCTTGGGGGGGCTGGTGCCCCTGGCCAATTAAGGCTAGGGCGCCCCCCTACAGCCCATGCTACTGTATTGGACGTGGTGGAACAATTTCCGGACCTCCGGCCCCTCCGGAATCCTCCGGAACCTTCTGGAAGCTTCCCGGTACAATACCGAAAAAACCTGAACTTTTTCTAGAACCCGAACAACTTTCCATATATAAATCTATACCTCCGGACCATTCTGGAACTCCTCGTGACGTCCGGGATCTCATCCGGGACTCCGAACAATATTCGGTAACCACATACAAACTTCCTTTATAACCCTAGTGTCATCGAACCTTAAGTGTGTAGACCCAACGGGTTCGGGAGACATGTAGACATGACCGAGACGTTCTGCGGTCAATAACCAACAGCGGGATCTGGATACCCATGTTGGCTCCCACATGTTCCACGATGATCTCATCGGATGAACCACGATGTCAAGGACTCAATCAATCCCATATACAATTCCCTTTGTCTAGCGGTATTTATACTTGCCCGAGATTCGATCATCGGTATACCAATACCTTGTTCAATCTCGTTACCGGCAAGTCTCTTTACTCGTTCCGTAACACATCATCCCGTGATCAACCCCTTGGTCACATTGTGCACATTATGATGATGTTCTACCGAGTGGGCCCAGAGATACCTCTCCGTTTACATGGAGTGACAAATCCCAGTCTCGATTCGTGCCAACCCAACAGACACTTTCGGAGATACCTGTAGTGCACCTTTATAGCCACCCAGTTACGTTGTGACGTTTGGTACACCCAAAGCATTCCTACGGTATCCGGGAGTTGCACAATCTCATGGTCTAAGGAAAAGATACTTGACATTAGAAAAGCTTTAGCATACGAACTACACGATCTTTGTGCTAGGCTTAGGATTGGGTCTTGTCCATCACATCATTCTCCTAATGATGTGATCCCGTTATCAGTGACATCCAATGTCCATGGTCAGGAAACCGTAACCATCTATTGATCAACGAGCTAGTCAACTAGAGGCTTACTAGGGACATGGTGTTGTCTATGTATCCACACATGTATCTGAGTTTCCTATCAATACAATTATAGCATGGATAATAAACGATTACCATGAACAAGGAAATATAATAATAACTAATTTATTATTGCCTCTAGGGCATATTTCCAACAGTCTCCCACTTGCACTAGAGTCAATAATCTAGTTCACATCGCCATGTGATTAACACTCACAGGTCACATCACCATGTGACCAACATTCAAAGAGTTTACTAGTGTCATTAAACTAGTTCACATCATCATGTGATTAAGACTCAATGAGTTCTGGGGTTTGATCATGTTTTGCTTGTGAGAGAGGTTTTAGTCAACGGGTCTGCAACATTCAGATTCGTATGTACTTCGCAATTCTCTATGTCATATTGTAAATTCTACTTCCACGCTCCACTTGGAGCTATTCCAACTGGTCGCTCCACTATACGTATCCGGTTTGCTACTCAGAGTCACTCGGATAGGTGTTAAAGCTTGCATCGACGTAACCCTTTACGTCGAACTCTTTATCACCTCCATAATTGAGAAACATGTCCTTATTTACTCCAAGGACAAGTTTTGAGCGTTGTCCAATGATCCATTCCTAGATCATTCTTGTACCCCTTGACTGACTCATGGCAAGGCACACTTCCGGTGCGGTACACAGCATAGCATACTATAGAGCCTACGTCTGAAGCATAGGGGACGACCTTCGTCCTTTTTCTCTATTCTATCATGGTCGATCTTTAAGTCTTAACTTCATACCTTACTACTCAGGCAAGAACTCCTTCTTTGACTGATCCATCTTGAACACCTTCAAGATCATGTCAAGGTATCTGCTCATTTGAAAGTACTATTGAGCGGTTTTTGATCCATCCTCATAGATCTTGATGCTCAATGTTCAAGCAGCTTAATCCAGGTTTTATATTGAAAGACACTTTTCAAATAACCCTATATACTTTCCAGAAATTCTACATCATTTTTGATCAACAATATGTCAACAACATATACTCATCAGAAATTCTATAGTGCTCCCACTCACCTCTTTGGAAATACAAGTTTCTCATAAACTTTTTATAAATCCAAAATCTTTGATCATCTCATCAAAGCGTACATTCCAACTCCGAGATGCTTACTCCAGTCCTTAGAAGGATCGCTGGAGCTAGCATAGCTTTAGCATCCTTAGGATCGACAAAACCTTTCTGATTGTATAAAATACAACCTTTCCTTACGAAAACTGGTAAGGAAACTCGTTTTGACATCCATCTACCAGATTTCATAAATGCAGCTAATGCTAACATGATTCCGACGGACTTTAAGCATCGCTACGGATGAGAAAATCTCATCGTAGTCAACTCCTTGAACTTGTGAAAAACTCTTCGCGACAAGTCGAGCTTCATAGATGGTGACATTACCATCCACGGCCGTCTTCTTCTTAAAGATCCATTTATCTCAATGGATTGCCGATCATTGGGCAAGTCCACCAAAGTCCATACTTTGTTCTGATACATGGATCCTATCTCGGATTTCATGGCTTCTAACCATTTGTCGGAATTTGGGCCCACCATTGCTTCTCCATAGCTCGTAGGTTCATTATTATCTAGCAACATGACCTTCAAGACATGATTACTGTACCACTCTGAAGCAGTACGCATCCTTGTCACCCTACGAGGTACGGTAGTGACTTGATCCGAAGTTTCATGATCACTATCATAAGCTTCTACTTCAATTGGTGTAGGTGCCACAGGAACAACTTCCTGTGCCCTGCTACACACTAGTTGAAGTGATGGTTCAATAACCTCATCTAGTCTCCACCATCCTCCCACTCAATTCTTCGAGACAAACTTTTCCTCGAGAAAGGACCCGATTCAAGAAACAATCCCTATTGCTTTCGGATCTGAATTAGGAGGTATACCCAACTGTTTTGGGTGTCCTATGAAGATGTATTTTATCCGCTTTGGGTTCGAGCTTATCAACCTGAAACTTTTTCACATAAGCGTTGCTGCCCCAAACTTTTAAGAAACGTCTACTTAGGTTTCTCCAAACGGTGTCGTCTCAACGAAATTACGTGGTACCCTATTAAAGTGAGTGCGGTTGTCTCTAATGCCTAACCCATGAACGATAGTGGTAATTTGATAAGAGACATCAAGGTACGCACCATATCCAATAGGGTGCAACTATGATGTTCGGACACACCATCACATTATGGTGTTCCAGGCGGTATTAATTGTGAAACAATTTCCACAATGTCTTTGTTGCGTGCCAAAGCTCGTAACTCAGATACTCATCTCTATGATCATATCATAGACATTTTATCCTCTTGTCACGATGATCTTCAACTTCACTCTGAAATTACTTGAACCATTCAATAATTCAGACTTGTGTTTCATCTAGTAAATATACTCAACATGTACTCGAATCATCTGTGAAGAAAGAACATAACGATATTCACTGCATGCCTCAGTACTCATTGGACTGCACACATCAAAATGTGTTACTTCCAACAAGTTGCTATCTTGTTCCATTTTACTGAAAACTAGGCTTTTTAGTCATCTTGCCCATGTGGTATGATTTGCATTTCTCAAGCGATTCAAAATCAAGTGAGTCCAAACGATCCATCTGCATGGAGTTTCTTCATGCGTATACACCAATAGACATGGTTCGCATGTCTCAAACTTTTCAAAAATGAGTGAGTCCAAAGATCCATCAACATGGAGCTTCTTCATGCGTTTTATACCAATATAACTTACATGGCAGTGCCACAAGTAAGTGGTACTATCATTACTATCTTATATCTTTTGGCATGAAAATATGTATCACTACGATCGAGATTCAATAAACCATTCCTTTAGGTGCAAGACCATTAAAGGTATTATTCAAATAATTAGAGTAACCATTATTCTCCTTAAATGAATAACCGTATTGCGATAGACATAATCCAATCATGTCTATGCTCAACGCAAAAACCAAATGACAATTATTCAGGTTTAATACTAATCTTGATGGTAGAGGGAGCGTGCGATGTTTGATCACATCAAACTTGGAAACACTTCCAACACATATCGTCAGCTCACCTTTAGCTAGTCTCCCTTTATTCCGTAGCTCTTTTATTTCGAGTTACTAACACTTAGCAACCGAACCGATATCTTAATACCTTGGTGCTACTAGGAGTACTAGTAAAGTACACATTATCCAATATACTTCTATCGACCTTGCCAGCCTTCTCATCTACCAAGTATCTAGGGTAATTCCGCTCCAGTGGTTGTTCCCCTTATTACAGAAGCACTTAGTCTCGGGTTTGGGTTCAACCTTGGGTTTCTTCACTAGAGCAACAGCTGATTTGCCATTTCATGAAGTATCCCTACTTGCCCTTGCCCTTCTTGAAACTAGTGGTTTCACCAACCAACAACAATTGATGCTCCTTCTTGATTTCTACTTTCGCGGTGTCAAACATCGCGAATACCTCAAGGATCATCATATCTATCCCTGATATGTTATAGTTCATCACGAAGCTCTAGCAGCTTGGTGGCAATGACTTTGGAGAACCATCACTATCTCATCTGGAAGATCAACTCCCACTCGATTCAAGTGATTGTTGCACTCAGACAATCTGAGCACAAGCTCAACGATTGAGGTTTTCTCCCTTAGTTTGCTGGCTAAGAAAATCGTCGGAGGTCTCATACCTCTTGACATGGGCACGAGCCTGAAATCCCAATTTCAGCCCTCGAAACATCTCATATGTTCCGCGACGTTTCAAAAAGGTCTTTGGTGCCTCAACTCTAAACCATTTAACTGAACTATCACGTAGTTATCAAAACGTGTATGTCCGATGTACGCAACCTCCACAGACAACGTTTGGGGTTCTGCACACTGAGTGGTGCATTAAGGACATAAGCTTTCTACTGACCGCATAATCGCTACTGTCAACTTTCAACTATATTTTCTCTAGGAACATATCTAAACAGTGGAACTAAAGCACAAGCTTACGACATAATTTGCAAAGATCTTTTGACTATGTTCAGGATAATTAAGTTCATCTTATGAACTCCCACTCAGATAGACATCCCTCTAGTCATCTAAGTGATTACATGATCCCAGTCAACTAGTCCGTGTACGATCATCACGTGAGACGGACTAGTCATCATCGGTGAACATCTTCATGTTGATCGTATCTACTATACGACTCATGCTCGACCTTTTGGTCTCTTGTGTTCCGAGGCCATGTCTGTACATGCTTGGCTCGTCAAGTCAACCTAAGTGTTTCGCGTGTGTAAATCTGTCATACACCCGTTGTATGTGAACGTAAGAATCCATCACACCCGATCATCACGTGGTGCTTAGAAACGACGAACTTTCGCAACGGTGCACAGTTAGGGGAACACTTTCTTGAAATTTTAATGAGGGATCATCTTATTAACTACCGTCGTTCTAAGCAAATAAGATGCATAAACATGATAAACATCACATGCAATCAAATAGTGACATGATATGGCCAATATCATTTTTCTCCTTTTGATCTCCATCTTCGGGGCTCCATGATCATCATCGTCACCGGCATGACACCATGATCTCCATCATCGTGTCTTCATGAAGTTGTCTCGCCAACTATTACTTCTACTACTATGGCTACCGGTTAGCAATAAAGTAAAGTAATTACATGGCGTTGTTTAATGACATGCAGGTCATACAATAAAATAAGACAACTCCTATGGCTCCTACCGGTTGTCATACTCATCGACATGCAAGTCGTGATTCCTATTACAAGAACATGATCAATCTCATACATCACATATCATTCATCACATTCTTCTTGGCCATATCACATCACATAGCATACCCTGCAAAAACAAGTTAGACGTCCTCTAATTTTTGTTTGCATGTTTTACGTGGCTGCTATGGGTTTCTAGCTAGAACGTTTCTTACCTACGCAAAACCACAACGTGATATGCCAATTGCTATTTACCCTTCATAAGGAACCTTTTCATCGAATCCGTTCCGACTAAAGTGGGAGAGACTGGCACCCGCTAGCCACCTTATGCAACAAGTGCATGTCAGTCAGTGGAACCTGTCTCACGTAAGAGTACGTGTAAGGTCGGTCCGGGCCGCTTCATCCCACAATACCGTCGAAACAAGATTGGACTAGTAACGGTAAGCATATTGAACAAAATCAACACCCACAACTACTTTGTGTTCTACTCGTGCAAAGAATCTACGCAATAGACCTAGCTCATGATGCCATTATTGGGGAATGTAGCAGAAATTCAAAATTTTCCTACATGTCAGCAAGATCTATCTATGGAGAAACCAGCAATGAGGGGAAGGAGAGTGCATCTACATACCCTTGTAGATCGCTAAGCGGAAGCGTTCAAGAGAACGGGTGTCGGTGTACTAGAGTAGGGGTACCCTAGTATCCCGAACTCGTGCACGGGCAGTTGCAGCGCCCCGTGGCAAGGCTTGCCGGGTGACCGCCAAGACCCTCCGTGGTTCCCTTGAAGACCATTCAAGAACAAACTACTCAAACCAAGGCCCCGGCAAGAGGAGCTTGCCGGGAGGGCCAACCAAGGCCCCGGCAAGAGGAGCTTGCCGGGAAGGCCAACCAAGGCCCCGGCAAGAGGATCTTGCCGGGAAGAGACAAGACCCCGGCAAGAGGAGCTTGCCGGGAAGGCCACTCAAGGCATGCCAAGAAAGCTTGCCGCGACGCGCCCTGCGTCCCGGCAAGATCCGGCGAGCGACAAGCTTCCGGACGCGACAAGACGACGGCCGTGGCAAGGAGCTTGCCACGGGAAACCCCCACTTCGTGCCCGCGCTCCAGCACACCTGCTAACGTGTCGCTCTGGGACTCTCCTAAGCACACGTGGCAGGAGGCCGTGCAGCTAGGGGTACGTGGTGGCAAACGGAGATGAAGAGAAGCCCATTGTGGCAAACGGTGGCGCTCCTAACGGTCACCTTTTGCACTGTTTAGGAGACTCAGACAGGCATTTAATGCCCTTGTCCCCTGCCGTCAGAGTTAGGTAGGGTGCACTGTATCCACAGTAGCGGTAGCTGCACCTACCGCATCCTTTTCCATTTCTACCCTTTTAGTATACGTTGCCACCTGTGGGTAACCCCTTGAAACTATAAAAGGAGGCCCAAGCGCAACGTAGAAGAGGGTTAGTGAGTAGGAGGTTCGGCCAGTTCGGCTCATTCAACACCAGGAACACTCTCACGCTCAGTCTGGCAGCGTCCATCGCTCCTGAGCAAGAATCTAATATACACAAACAAGCAGCAGTAGGGTTTTACGCATCCGTGCGGCCCGAAGCTGGGTAAAATCGCCCGCGTGCACTGCCTCGATCCGCTCTTTGTGCGCTCTCCGCCTCCCACCGAACCGAAAGGAGCCCTGTCCCCATAGGTGTTGGTGGATCAGCACCCCCCCGAGATCTCTGGCGCGCCAGGTAGGGGGATTCGGCAGCAGCTGTTCCGTCCACGTCAAGGCTCAGCTGTTCTTCATCGCCATGGCTCCTAAGGATCGGGCGAGAAAAAGAACGACGCCAGTGCGGCAACAGAAAAAGCTAAGTCATGCAAAACTTTAGATTTTTCCCTTATATATAAGGTTATCCGCCTCGGAGATCTCGTTCTTTGTATGGAAAACCTGTGCGCGGAGGAATCAACTCGTAGCTAGTTGCGCCCTTACTCTGTTTCGAGTCCGCTCAACAACTTAAGTGAGCTGCTAGCGCCCTTACTTTGCATCGAGTCCGCTCAGCAACTTAAGTGAGCCGCTAGCGCCCTTACTTTGTTTCGAGTCCGCTCAACAACTTAAGCGAGCTGCAACTAGTTGCGACAAGATTGCTTATCGGTAGCGACCCCGCCAGCAGGCTGCTGAAGTTCCGCACTCGGCGCTCGCGGTAAGGGTGCCTGCACCGGCAAGTTTCCCTAGAAAGCGTAGGGTGGACGTACAAAGAGAGGTTGAACAGGAAGATAGCATGCGCTATTTATTTGAGATTTCTGCATAGACCTGTATGCCGAGGAGCCTTCTCGGGGCTAGTTGCGCTCCATGTTGCCTCGAGTCCGCTCGGCAACTTGTGCGGTTGCGCTAGAACCAAGAAGGTAAACCTTTCCGGGAGGCGATGTTCCCGAATAGCCGCTAAGGGCCCGTTCCCTCAAGCGCTACTGGCTGGATCGTACGCACCGGAAAGCATTCCAGCAGGCATAGGGAATATGCAGCAAAAGTCAAAATTCGCAAGCGAGTTAAGTGCACTTCAGATGCTAATCACTTGTCATGTTTAAATGCAGTTATGGCCCGGGGGCTGGCAACGCCCCTAGGGCCAACCTTTCCGGCAACAATCTTGCCGGGAGCCAGCGTCAAGAACGACGAAGTTCTTCGCCATAAGCCTTTCCGGCAACGATCTTGCTGGGAGCCGGCGTCAAGAACAACGAAGTTCTTCGCCATAAGCCTTTCTGGCAACGATCCTGCCGGGAGCCGGCGTCAAGAACGACGAAGTTCTTCGCCATAAGCCTTTCCGGCAACGATCTTGCCGGGAGCCGGCGTCAAGAACGACGAAGTTCTTCGCCATAAGCCTTTCCGGCAACGATCTTGCCGGGAGCCGGCGTCAAGAACGACGAAGTTCTTCGCCATAAGCCTTTCTGGCAACGATCCTGCCGGGAGCCAGCGTCAAGAACGACGAAGTTCTTCGCCATAAGCCTTTCCGGCAACGATCTTGCCGGGAGCCGGCGTCAAGAACGACGAAGTTCTTCGCCATAAGCCCTTCCGGCAACGATCTTGCCGGGAGCCGGCGTCAAGAACGACGAAGTTCTTCGCCATAAGCCTTTCCGGCAATGATCCTGCCGGGAGCCGGCGTCAAGAACGACGAAGTTCTTCGCCATAAGCCTTTCCGGCAACGATCTTGCCGGGAGCTGGTGTCAAGGACAACGAAGTTCTTCGCCAAAAGCCTTCCTGGCAACAAGCTTGCCGGAAGCTGGCATCGAGAACGTCAAAGTTCTCTGCTGAAGATAAAAGCCTTCCTAGCAACAAGCTTGCCGGAAGCCGGCATCGAGAACGTCAAAGTTCTCTGCTGAAGATAAAAGCCTTCCTGGCAACGAGCTTGCCGGAAGCCGGCATCGAGAACGTCAAAGTTCTCTGCTGAAGATAAAAGTCTTCCTGGCAACGAGCTTGCCGGAAGCCGGCATCGAGAACGTCAAAGTTCTCTGCTGAAGATAAAAGCCTTCCTGGCAACGAGCTTGCCGGAAGCCGGCATCGGGAACGTCAAAGTTCTCTGCCGAAGACAACAGTCTTCCTGGCAACGAGCTTGCCGGAAGCCGGCATCGAGAACGTCAAAGTTCTCTGCTGAAGATGAAAGGATTCCTGGCAACAAGCTTGCCGGAAGCCGGCATCGAGAACGTCAAAGTTCTCTGCTGAAGATAAAAGCCTTCCCGGCAAGCCAGTATCGCTGGGGGCTGTGAGTGCCAAGAATCGTCCACGGCAAACCAGAGTTGCCGGGAGCTGCAATATCAGATAAGTCTTTCATCCCTCATCATGCATCCTCTTATGGACTGGGGAATGTGAAACCATGTTTCTTCCCGGAAACTGCCGTGCTCCCTCGACTCTAGGCCCTGGGGCTCGTTCTCGGGGCCAAGTTTGGTCGTAGTCGCGGCAGCAAAAGGATGAAACGAGGAGACCGCACCCACCTCGTTCCTGCCTCCGCCAAAAGCGTGAGAAAGGTTGAGCGACGTGGGAAGGCGGCAGGGCCTGTTGCTGGGAGATGAAATGTCTGTCCGAGGGATACCAAGGATTTGCTCCTTGGCGTGGGTTTAACTCGCGGGACGAATAACCCGGCAAGCATCCCCTTTTCATTAAAAAACATCCCTCTCAGTTACAGTCCATAGAGGATGAAAAACATGAAAAAGAGGATTACAAGTTCTAGATACAGCTAAGGCCCGAAGGCTTACAAATTAAAAAGATAAGATGCCCGTAATCCCTTTCCTGACCCTCTTTTCAGGAGGCAGGTCAAGGAGGCGAAAAGGGCAAAAGGAGTGCCTAGGCGAGCTACGGGTGCCAGAAGACACCAAGGGAACATCCCGGGGGTCGTCCGAAGGCCGGACGGCGACGGTGGCGCTGGAAGCGGGGCTCGAAGACAGGGCGACAGGACGTCAGCACGCTGTCGAGGGCACCACGCCCTCGTACTCCGACCTGACGGCCTTGTCGCCAGCCCTCTTCCCCTTCCGCAGCCTCCCTACGCCAGCCGCCCAAGGAGACGACCCCGGGGAGTTCAAGAAGCCGGCGACGCGGATGATGGGGTCACCGGTGCCGCGCAAAGCGACCCCTCCGTCAAGCTGTGGATGCGGGCGAACGTCTTCCACCCTCGATCAAGATACATCACATTAGGGGCTGGGAATGCAACGCGGACTCGCGTGCCGCTGATCCCACAGCCCCTCATGTGAAGTCTCAGCATCTCGGGCGGGTCCAACTCCATCGCGCGCGCAAACGGAGCTGGAAGCCGGAGGCGACGACGTGGCGCCCGGCGCAGCCTGACGAAGAACTCGCAAGGGTCGTCCCCTATATGGACCGCCGTGGGGGGAGGAGCCGCCGGCGAAGGTGAAGCTGACGCGCCGCCCCGTCCGCCTCTTCCCCGAGCGCCTCGACCTCGTCGTCGACCTCGTCCGCGACCTCGCCCCCTCCCTCTTCCCCTTATAGCTGGCTCTGCCACCACGGGCGCGGAAGAGGGAGAGATGCGCTGTCTGGCGGCGACCCTCGCCGCCACCGATAAAGGGCCCGGGTTCCCTTTCTCCATGGCAGATGAGAGAAAGGGGAGCAGAAGCTGAAGAAAGGAGAAGATGAGAGAGTGCGGGTTTCTGTGCTCCCATCCCGCTCTTTATAAAGGAGCGAGGTGGGGGCTCGTCCGCCCCGCTCAGCGAATCAAGGCACGGGAAGGACAGGGAGTCGGGGCCAACTCGCTCGCGACGGTCCAGTTTCCCACTCCACCGTCCGTGACCCCAAGCGCATGGGAGCCGCGTGGCGGGGATGCAGAACCAAGGCGACAGATGAGGCGGCCTCACTCCGCCCCGTGAACGCGGGGAGTGGACGTCCCGAAAACCGCGCACCGGCCCCGTCCAGTAAATGCATCACGCCCCCACACCTACCTCCGTTTAGGGAGGAGGGCGTGAACCGTCCCCATCATCATGGCCTGACGCATGCTCGGGGGGCTTAGCCCCACGCACGCCACCCACGATCTCTCCCACGACGCCGCGTTTGACGCGTGCCTTTCTGGGCGTGCGCGGTGGGAGCGGAGTTAGATTCGGCGTGACCTAGGCCGTGCGTGCCCATGCACTATTTTGGCCCTGGCCCAACAGCGCTCGGCACCGTGTATGGCCCAGGCCCGGGGGCTCCTGTCGGTGTACTAGAGTAGGGGTACCCTAGTATCCCGAACTCGTGCACGGGCAGTTGCAGCGCCCCACGGCAAGGCTTGCCGGGTGACCGCCAAGACCCTCCGTGGTTCCCTTGAAGACCATTCAAGAACAAAGTACTCAAACCAAGGCCCCGGCAAGAGGAGCTTGCCGGGAGGGCCAACCAAGGCCTCGGCAAGAGGAGCTTGCCGGGAAGGCCAACCAAGGCCCCAGCAAGAGGATCTTGCCAGGAAGAGACAAGACCCCGACAAGAGGAGCTTGCCGGGAAGGCCACTCAAGGCATGCCAAGAAAGCTTGCCGCGACGCGCCCTGCGTCCCGGCAAGATCCGGCGAGCGACAAGCTTCCGGACGCGACAAGACGACGGCCGCGGCAAGGAGCTTGCCGCGGGAAACCCCCACTTCGTGCCCGCGCTCCAGCACACCTGCTAACGTGTCGCTCTGGGACTCTCCCAAGCACACGTGGCAGGAGGCCGTGCAGCTAGGGGTACGTGGTGGCAAAGGGAGATGAAGAGAAGCCCATCGTGGCAAACAGTGGCGCTCCTAACGGTCACCTTTTGCACTGTTTAGGAGACTCAGACAGGCATTTAATGCCCTTGACCCCTGCCGTCAGAGTTAGGTAGGGTGCACTATATCCACAGTAGCGGTAGCTGCACCTACCGCATCCTTTTCCATTTCTACCCTTTTAGTCTATGTTGCCACCTGTGGGTAACCCCTTGAAAGTATAAAAGGAGGCCCAAGCGCAACGTAGAAGAGGGTCAGCGAGTAGGAGGTTCGGCCAGTTCGGCTCATTCAACACTAGGAACACTCTCACGCTCAGTCTGGCAGCATCCATCGCTCCTGAGCAAGAATCCAATATACGCAAGCAAGCAGCAGTAGGGTTTTACGCATCCGTGCGGCCCGAAGCTGGGTAAAATCGCCCGCGTGCACTGCCTTGATCCGCTCTTTGTGCGCTCTCCGCCTCCCACCGAACCGAAAGGGGCCCTGTCCCAATAGGTGTTGGTGGATCAGCACCCCCCTGACAACGGGGTTGAAGGAGTCGTACTCGTCGTGATCCAAATCACCGGAGATCCTAGTGCCGAACGGACGGCACCTCCGCGTTCAACACACGTACAGCCCGGTGACGTCTCCCACGCCTTGATCCAGCAAGGAGAGAGGGAGAGGTTGAGGAAGACTCCATCCAGTAGCAGCATGACGGCGTGGTGGTGGTGGAGGAGCGTGGTAATCCTGCAGGGCTTCGCCAAGCACCGCGGGAGAGGAGACGTACTTGGGAGAGGGGGAGGGCTGCGCCAGAACTTGTGGTGCGGCTGCCCTCCCACCCCCCACATATATATAGGGGCAAGGGAGAGGGGGGTCGGCCCCCTCAGATCCAATCTGAGGAGGGGGCGGCGTCCAAGGGGGGGAGGAGTGCCTCCCAAGTCAAGTGGAGGCCCTCCCCCTTAGGGTTTCCCCTCTCCCATGCGCATGGGCCTTGGGGGGGGCTGGTGCCCCTGGCCCATTAAGGCTAGGGCGCCCCCTCTACAGCCCATGCTACTGTATTGGACATGGTGGAACAATTTCCGGACCTCCGGACCCCTCTGGAATCCCCCGAAACCTTCTGGAAGCTTCCCGGTACAATACCGAAAAAACCTGAACTTTTTCCGGAACCCGAACAACAACTTTCCATATATAAATCTTTACCTCTGGACCATTCCGGAACTCCTCGTGACGTCCGGGATCTCATCCGGGACTCCGAACAACATTTGGTAACCACATACAAACTTCCTTTATAACCCTAGCGTCATCGAACCTTAAGTGTGTAGACCCTATGGGTTCGGGAGACATGTAGACATGACCGAGACGTTCTCCGGTCAATAACCAACAGCGGGATCTGGATACCCATGTTGGCTCCCACATGTTCCATGATGATCTGATCGAATGAACCACGATGTCAAGGACTCAATCAATCCCGTATACAATTCCCTTTGTCTAGCGGTATTTATACTTGCCCGAGATTCGATCGTCGGTATACCGATACCTTGTTCAATCTCGTTACCGGCAAGTCTCTTTAATCGTTCCGTAACACATCATCCTGTGATCAACCCCTTGGTCACATTGTGCACATTATGATGATGTCCTACCGAGTGGGCCCAGAGATACCTCTCCGTTTACACGGAGTGACAAATCCCAGTCTCGATTCGTGCCAACCCAACAGACACTTTCGGAGATACCTGTAGTGCACCTTTATAGCCACCCAGTTATGTTGTGACGTTTGGTACACCCAAAGCATTCCTACGGTATCCGGGAGTTGCACAATCTCATGATCTAAGGAAAAGATACTTGACATTAGAAAAGCTTTAGCATACGAACTACACGATCTTTGTGCTAGGCTTAGGATTGGGTCTTGTCCATGACATCATTCTCCTAATGATGTGATCCCGTTATCAGCGACATCCAATGTCCATGGTCAGGAAACCGTAACCATCTATTGATCAACGAGCTAGTCAACTAGAGGCTTACTAGGGACATGGTGTTGTCTATGTATCCACACATGTATCTGAGTTTCCTATCAATACAATTATAGCATGGATAATAAACGATTATCATGAACAAGGAAATATAATAATAACTAATTTATTATTGCCTCTAGGGCATATTTCCAACATCCCCCACTATGCTTACCTCAAGATGAAGATGCCGAGTACCTAGGGGATCCTGACCGTAGTCGGAGACTACAAGAAGTCGGTCGCTTGTGCCGCAGATAGCAGCCGGATGGCCGAGTCCCTCGTGATCACAGCTGAGAAGCGACTCCTTGACCGGGTGGTGGCGTTGGCAGGCAAGAAGCCGGAAATGTCACCCATCCCCAAGGAGTCGGAGGTTGAGGGCTCGTTCAGGCCGGACAAAGAAACAAAGAAGATACCCTTGGACCCGGAGCACCCGGAGAGGCATGCTATCGTAGGTGCAAACCTTGACAGCAAATAGGAAAGCGAGCTCATCGATTTCCTCTGTGAGAATCGGGACATCTTCGCATGGTCTCCCAAAGACATGCCGGGTGTTCCGACGGATTTCGCCGAGCACAAGTTACATGTCCGACCTGACGCCAAGCCGGTCAGGCAGCCCTTGCGCCACCTGTCGGAAGAGAACAGAAGAGTTGTCGGAGAAGAGATAGCCCGGCTTCTAGCAGGCGGATTCATCATGGAAGTGTTCTTTCCAGAGTGGCTGGCCAACCCAGTCTTAGTATTGAAGAAGAATAAGCAGTGGCGCATGTGCATTGACTATACTAGCCTCAACAAAGCCTGCCCCAAAGATCCCTTTGCTCTGCCAAGAATTGATCAAGTGATAGACTCCACGGCCGGATGCGAGCTGTTGAGTTTCTTGGATGCATACTCAGGGTACCATCAGATAAAGCTGAACCCAGCCAACAGGCTGAAGACTGATTTCATCACGCCATTTGGAGCCTTCTGCTACCTAACCATGACGTTCGGCTTGAGAAACGCTGGCGCCATGTTTCAGCGTTGCATGTAGAAGTGTCTCCTCAAGCAACTTGGCAGAAATTCCCATGTCTATGTGGATGATGTGGTGGTGAAGACGGAGAAGCGTGGGATGCTGCTAGAAGACCTCAAAGAAACTTTTGAGAACTTGCGCAGATTCCAGATCAAGCTCAACCCGAAGAAATGTGTCTTTGGAGTACCAGCCAGTTAACTTCTCGGCTATCTGGTTTCAGAGCGCAGCATAGCTAGTGCAACCCGGTGAAGATCAAGGCCATTGAAAAGATGGAGGTGCCCACCCGACTGCTAGACGTGCAGAAATTCACTGCCTTCTTGGCATCAGTTAGTCGTTTCATTAGTCGGCTGGGCGAGAAGGCCCTTCCTCTGTACCAACTTATGAAGAAGACCGCTTTTTTCGAGTGGAACGACAAGGCGGACGAAGCCTTTTACCAACTCAAGAAGATGTTGGCAACCCCGCCTATCCTGGCAGCTCCGACTGATAAGGAGACCATGCTCCTCTACATCGCTGCCACCAGTCGGGTTGTCAGCACAGTCATTGTGGTAGAGCGCAAGGAGGAGGGCAGAGCATTGCCGGTCCAGAGACCAGTATATTACTTGAGTGAAGTACTGTCCGCCTCCAAGCAAAACTACCCACATTATCAGAACATGTGCTATGGTGTGCACTTTGCCGCCAAGAAGCTGAAGCCTTACTTTCAAGAGCACCCAATAACCGTCGTCCGCACGGCTCCGCTTGCTGAGATCATTGGAAGTCGGGATGCTTCTGGCCGAGTGGTCAAGTGGGTTATTGATCTGGCCCCTTACACCATCTACTATCAGCCCCGCACCGCCATCAAGTCACAAGTGTTGGCCGACTTCCTCGTCGACTGGGCCGAGACCCAGTACCTACCGCCAGCACCAGACTCCACCCATTGGCGGATGCATTTTGATGGTTTGAAGATGCGCACCGGTCTTGGAGCCGGCATCTTCCTCACCTCTCCCAAAGGCAACAAGCTCAAATATGTGTTGCCAGTCCATTTTGCCGCCTCCAACAACGTAGCAGAATATGAGGCACTCATATACGGACTCCGCCTTGGCAAGGAACTCGGCATTCGCCGGATCCTGTGCTATGGTGACTCCAACTTTGGTGGTCCAGCAGTCGTCAGGCGACTGGGACGCCAAGGACGCGAATATGGCAAGCTACCGCTTCCTCGTGAAACAACTCAGTGGATACTTTGACGGGTGCGAGTTCCTTCACATGCCAATAAATGATAATGAGCAAGCAGATGCCTTTGTATGGATCGGCTCCACCCGACAGGCGATACCAGCCGGCATCGCCTTGCAGCGCCTCCTAAAGCTGTCTGTCAAGCCATCTCCAGAGTCCGACTCCATCTTCGTGTCGGTCCCTCCTGAAGCAGTCGGATCCGACTTGAGGATGCCAAAAGCCGGCGCGGGGACTTTGGCAGGCAGCCTGGGGACTGCAGCCGTCGCACCCGGCCGAGGAATTCCAGAGCCCGGCCCGGGGACTGTAGCAGTCGGCCCGGGGACTCCATCAAAACAGCAGGCCGCAGCCAACTCCAACCCGCCGCCTCCCAGCCCACCCGCCCTCATACAAGTTGATGTTGTAGCAGTCAGAGAGATAGCAACACCATCATGGGCTCGACCCATCCTCAAATTCTTGGTAAACAAAGAGCTGCCAGCTGACGAGACCGTGGCCCGACAAGTGCAACAGCGGGCGGCGGAGTACACCATAGTCAACAAAGAGCTAGTTCGGCGCAGTGTCACTGGCGTGTACCAGCGCTGTGTGGAGCCGGACCAGGGCCAAGCAATCCTCGGAGATATTCACCAGGGCGAATGTGGTCACCACGTGGTCTTAAGAGCACTCGTCGCCAAAGCCTTTCGCATTGGCTTCTTCTGGCCGACTGCTCTCGAAGGGGCCAAAGAGTTGGTCCAGAAGTGCCAGGGGTGCCAGAGATTCCGCTCCAAGCCACACTTGCCAGCTTCTGCACTCAAGATTATTCCCATTGCTTCGCCCTTTGCTGTTTGGGGTTTGGATATGGTGGGGCCATTCAAGACAGCCCGTGGCGGCATGACTCATCTGCTTGTCGCTTGTGACAAGTTCACCAAGTGGATAGAGGCCAATCCAATCAAGAAACTGAATGGGCCGACTGTCGTGACTTTCATCGCCGACATCACCACTCGGTATGGCATACCGCATAGCATCCTCACCGACAATGGCACAAACTTTCCCAGAGGAGCCTTGGCTCGTTTCTGCGTGACGCAGGGCATCCGACTGGACTTAGCGTCCGTTGCCCACCCGCAGTCAAACGGCCAGGTTGAGCAAGCAAACGGCCTCATCTTGTCCGGCATCAAGCCCCAACTGGTCGAGCCTCTTGAGTGTTCGGCGGGCTGCTGGCTCGACGAGCTGTCGGCCGTCCTCTGGAGCCTGCGAACAACTCCAAACAAGTCGATTGGCTTCATGCCCTTCTTCCTCGTCTACGGTGCTAAAGCCGTCATCCCGACGGACATAGAGTTTGACTCCCCGCGAGTCACTATGTACACCAAGGCGGACGCCAAGGAGGCACGAGAAGACAACATCGACCTGCTGGAAGAGGGTCAGCTGTTGGCGTTCAGCCGGTCCGCCATCTACCCGCAGAGTCTGCGCCGATACTACAACCGCAAGGTGAAGCCAAGATCCTTCCAAGAGGGAGACCTTGTGCTCCGGCTGATTCAGCGAACAGCTGGCTAGTACAAGCTCTCGGTGCCTTGGGAAGGCCCCTTCATCATCAGCAAGGTGCTGGGCAACGACTCCTACTATCTGATCGACGCTTAGAAGCCCAGAGCATGCAAAAGAGATGATTCAGGCAAGCGGACGGAGAGGCCGTGGAATGCAAACCTCCTCCAGAGATTTTATAGTTGAAAACAGTATATATCATGCTACCTTTTGTATTATGTACAAAGACTC
>NC_041391.1:5189861-5208599 GCF_002162155.2 Triticum dicoccoides | reverse complement strand
CGAACTTGGGGACCGCCCTTCCTCTATCTATATGATAAGCATTATACGCATATGTGTGCCTTGTTATTATTTCTGCCTGGCACCGGGTCGACCAGTCGGCTCGGAGGTTTGCAGCCTTCTACTATATGCCACTTCCTGTAACCGGACAAGTAATGTGTTGGCACCTAAAACTTCTTCTGTCAGAAGGCACAGCTCGTAGAGAGACTGCATGGCGGGCAGAGGCGGCAAGACAGTGCCCACATGAAAAAAGGTTAAGGAAAAAGCGCATATAGACAAGGTCGGCACCATACCTACCCGGCCAGCTGCCGAGCAACTGGCTGGCCGGCTTCTACCTCCCTTGCCAAAACCTCCAAATGGCTAAGTACTTGTCCTCCTGCAAAAAAGCTAAGTACTCAAACCAGCCGCAGTCCACAGAGCGGCTGCCTGGATGGCAACAGGATAGCTAAGGGAGGGCGGCAAAGGAAAAAAGCAAGGAGTATAGGCAAGGAAAGTTAGAGATCGGCAGAACAAAGCATGAAGTTGCGATAGAATATTTACATAGATAAAGGCCCATCGGCCGGCATTCAGCAAAGTTTGATATACACCCCCAGGGAGGAATTGGGCCAATTTAACAAAAATGTCCATACCAGCAAGCAGGAAAAGAAAAACACAAACACCATAGGGAGTTGCGAGATATTCCGGCTGGACGCTGGGATCGGCGGTGCCAGTTGGTGCAGCAGGCGGCTCCAGCTGGATGACGGAGTCAGCTACGCTGGTTGGCGCGGCAGGCGGCTCCGGCTGGACGCTAGGGTCGGCGGTGCCAGTTGGTGCAGTAGGCGGCTCCGGCTGGATGACGGAGTCAGCTACGCCGACTGGCGTGGCAGACGGCTCCGACTGGGCGCTGGAGCCAGCGGCGCCAGTCGGGACGGCGGAGGGCTATATGACAGAGTCGGTGGCGTCTATAGGAGGAACGGGAGGCTGGTCGGTCACCCCCCGGCTGTCCCCAGCAGCAGTCGGTGCTTTGGAGCGCGGGTCATTACTTGCGGCCCGGTCGGGGTGGGGCTGATCATCCGCACCCGCCTCCGGCATGTCGACGTTGCTATCCTCCTCCTCCTCCTCCTCCTCCTCCCCCCCTCCTCCCCTTCATCGCTGGAGTCGACGACTTTGGCCGAGTCCTCGCGTCCTCCGGGTTCAGCCCGAGCCACTCCTACGGTGCTTCGGCGCCTTCCTCGACCACCTCCGAAACGAAGACGCTGGTGTCGGTCAAGTCGGCGATCGCCGCCGCCCTGTTGATAAGCTCGGCCTCCACCGCCACCAGCTCCTCCTGCACTTCCAGCCGGAACGTGGCCAACTGGGCTAAGTCTAGCCTAGGATACCACGCCCTGACGAACTCAAGGGCACGACGCCCTCCTGCCAGGGCTGCAGAGCCTTTCCAGGCCTCCACGCGGCATGGCGCCACCTCCAACCAGTCAGCGTCCGACTTGAAGTGTGCGGAGCCAGCAAGCCTGGCCAGAGGGCGGAAATCGCCTGGGGCCCGATGCGCTGAAGACGGCGTAGCACTTGATGGGCAGGCCGGAGACGGGCCTGGATGCTAAGGATCTGCTCATTAAGGGTCCGAGGGGCGTCAGCAGCAATCTGCGCGCCTTCCGCCCTCCGCTCCTTGCACTGAGCCTCGATGGCTTGACTCGCGGCGACGGAGTGACCCGGGAAGAAATCTGCTCGGGCAGAAGGCAAGGAAAAAAAAAGTCAGAAACAAGCAGTCGGCTTAGACAAAGGCCGGTAGCTCAAGACAATGAAAAAGAAGAATAAAACTCACCATCGACCAAGTCCTCGATGCTGCTGAAGCAGGCCATCGCCTGCACCTCCTTCTCGGCCCAGGCGGCGCGCTCGGTTTCAAACTCGGCGAGGAGATCGGCCTCCTTCGCCTTTCCCTCCCGCTGGCCCATCTTGAGGGCCTCCGTCTGCTCGGTGAGCTTGGCGACCAGCCGGTCTCGCTCCTCGGTCAGCTTGCTGCACTCCGCCTCCCTGCCGTGCAGAGCGGTGTTGGCTTCACCCAGCTGCTGCTGCAAGGCGGCGTTGGCCTTTGAAAAAAGGAAAAGAAGAAAGAGCATCAGTCAAAAGACAAAGAGGGATGCAGTTGCTGGGGAGATCCGGCCTGGCCCGAATCTCGGGGACTATAGCCCGTCGGTGCGCCATCGCGCCCCCGCAGAGGAGAAGTAATTAACAAAGGAAGAACCACTGAGGAGATTCGGCCTGACTGCTCAGTAGTCGGCCCGAACCTCGGGGACTACAGCTCGCGGGTGCGCCAGCGCGGCCCCGCGAAGAAAGGAAGTCAGGGCTTACTCCGGCTCTTGGTCAGATGGGCGGTCTGCGTCTCCAGCTCCCGGACCCTGGAGTTGAAGGTGACCGCGCGAAGATTGTGGTAGTCCTTCAGAGGGGATATAAGACAAAGTCAACATTTGACACATCCAAGTTAAAGTTTCGGACCTCCTGCTCAGCAGCCGGCACGAAACTTGGGGAATACACCCAGTGGGTGCGCTAGCGCGCCCCCACGAAGAAAGCAAGAAGATCAAGGAAAAAAAGGAAAGCGAAGGAAACTTACGTGGATGGCTGCCCGCGACTCCAGGAAGGCTTCGTTGCAGCGCTTAAGGGCTTCAGCTTCAGCCCGGAGTTTGGCCTGGACGTCGAGGGACGCCTGGTACAGGGCGCCCGTCCCGCCCCCGTGTATCCAGCCAGCAGGCGCGGGGCTGGTCGCCTCGGTGTCGGGGACCGATGAGGTCGTAGCACTGGCCTCCTGCGGCCACGGTGCTGAGGCCGCCTTCTTAAGGAGCCGGCGTGCGGGTGCGTGGACTTCAGGAATCAGGTCTGTCACCACCTCCAGAGTCAGCGGGGCCCTGAGATAAGAAGACAAGTCAGAAAAGTTTTTTAGGCCGGATTGGTGAAAAGACGGAAAACATGAAAGAATACTTACTCTGACACCATGACTAGCACCTTCGGCTGTCTCTAATACTTGGCCACCTTGGCCGCTGAGGGAGTCCTGGATTAGGAGGTATCCGGACAGCTGGACTATATACATCGTCCGGACTATTGGAGCGTGAAGGTACAAGACTCAAGACTCTGTCCCGTGTTCGGATGGGACTCTCCTTTCCGTGGAAGACAAGCTTGGCGATCCGGATATTGTATTTCCTTCCTTGTAACCGACTCCGTGTAAACCCTAGCCCTCTCCGGTGTCTATATAAACTGGAGAGGTTACAATCATAATCATGATAGGCTAGCTTCTAGGGTTTAGCCTCTATGATCTCGTGGTAGATATATTCTTGTACTACTCATATCGTCAATATTAATCAAGCAAGAAGTAGGGTTTTACCTCCATCGAGAGGGCCCAAACCTGGGTAAACATTGTGTCCCTTGCTTCCTGTTACCATCAGCCTAAGACGCACAGATCGGAACCCCCTACCTGAGATCCGCCGGTTTTGACACCGACATTGGTGCTTTCACTGAGAGTTCCTCTGTGTCGTCGCTGCAAGGCTCGATGGCTCCTTCAATCATCGTTAACGACACGGTCCAGGGTGAAACTTTTCTCCGCGGACACATCTTTGTGTTCGGCGGCTTCGCACCGTGGGCTAATTCGCTTGGCCATCTGGAGCAGGTCGACAGCTACGCCCCTGGCCAACAGATCAGGTTCCGAAACCTGAACTACACGACAAACATTGATGGAGACTTGATCTTCGATGGATTCGGGCCTGTGCCAGGAGCACCAGACAGTCACGATGAGCATAGCTTAGACCTACTGTCGGACAATGCTCGGGATATCACCCCAGCATTAGCCCCAAACCTAAATCCGGAGCAGACTACTTGGCCCAACGACGGGTGGATGGACTCCGCCCCGTAGGCCGCACACTCATCGACGGTAGAGCCGAACACAAGCCTCACTCTAAGGAAGCATGTGACTCCAGACCCCCGGACTCGTGTTCAGTTGTAGGTTCCAGTCCGCGTGCTCCTGAGCCCGCCGAGCCTGGTTGGGCTCCGGTCATGGAGTTTACCGCTGCAAATACCTTCCAGCACTCGCCCTTTGGCGACATGCTGAACTCATTAAAGTCTCTCTCTTTGGCAGGAGGCTCTTGGTCGAACTATGTCCGGCTCGAGTGGGAAGAAGGAAACGAAGGAATTTGCTGCCCACCCACCACCCACTTCATTGCCATGGTCGATGATCTAACCGACGTGCTTGACTTCGACTCCGAAGACATCGACGATATGGATGACGATGCAGGAGAAATACATGAACCACCGCTCACAGGGCGGTGGACAGCCACCTCCTCATACGATATATATATGGTGGACACTCCGAAGAAAACCAATGGCGATGAGGCAACAGAGGATAACCCCTCAGGGAGAAAAAAGCATGGGCATTGTCGGCGCCACTCCAAGCCCCACCACAGCAATACCGGCCCAGGAGACGAAAACAATCCGGATGGTTCCGAAGAGGAATACAACCCCGACCAGCCTGCCTTCGAGCAGGCCGAACAGGCGACAGACGGATATCCGGAGGAGGACAACTACATGCCCCCCTCCAAAGACAAGATTAGCCTCGCAATTCCGAATGCAGCGTGCCTGAGGATCCAGTAGAGCAAGTTCGCTTCAAGCAACGACTCATGGCCACGACAAGGAGCCTGCAAAGGAAGCAACAGCAGCTCAAAGCTGACAAAGAGTTGCTCGTGGACAGATGGACCAAGGTCCGGGCCACCGAAAAATACAATCTCGACCGCCCCGACAAAGGACACACACGGCATAATTCGCTACCCCAACCTAAGCAGGAGAACCCAAGGCACATACCCCGACGTCAACACACCACAAGGGTCCAAGACAATATGAAGGATACACGAAGAGGCATCCTCAAGACTCGGCGCAATTGTCATAAACTTCAAGTCAAGGAAGTTGGTGCCAAATCCAGCAACTCCCAGTCCGGTCAGCGGACAAAGAACAGCTCAAGCCTATACTGCCCGAGCAACATACTCGATCAACCATGTGAAATTCATGGTACTCCTAGGAGGACGGCCAAGCACACCAATAGAGAATGCCGGATCCTCAACGGGTCCAAGACAATATGAAGGATACACGAAGAGGCATCCTCAAGCCTCGGCGCAATTGTCATAAACGTCAAGTCAGGGAAGTTGGTGCCAAATCCAGCAACTCCCAGTCCGGTTAGCGGACAAAGAACAGCTCAAGCCTATACTGCCCGAGCAACATACTCGATCAACCATGTGAAATTCATGGTACTCCTAGGAGGGCGGACGGTCGTGTGCCGGAAACAATGAGGGGAGGAGTCCAACAACGGCAAAGTCAAAAGATCCTCCAGATCATAAAAGTACGGCTAACATCAACCACAACCGTCCGAACAACATCAACCACAACAATTCAATTGCAGTACCTCTATACCTAGTAGTCCGGGGCTCCATAACACATAAAGCCCCCGCGGGTATGAAACCACAAATAACATGTTCTAAAAGATACCAGGTGCAAAGGCCAAGTTTTATTGGCCCACCACTCTAACGGTTGTCTTCGGATCACCAAAAAATGCCACGCCAAAGAATAATTCTTCGGCACCTTCCCCTCATACGGTAATTTACCATATGCTAAAGGGATGAACCACGTTGACTAGATTCCACGTGGTAAACCATTAGGACAACACCGTGTGATATAATCACACCTATGGGTAAGGCCGGACCCCTCCCTTAGAACGGAAATCATATAGCTGCCGGAGTAGCGAGTCGTGCATGCCTATCAAAATTTTGGTATGACAGCCAACTATCCAGACACTAACTGAGGAGTCCGCGCTACTTCACGGTATAACGACTGGGTTAACCAGGGTCCGATCAGGAACCCTCGGACAAATCACAAGAAGATGTTCAGCTGCTGCCGAGTATTTTCCTTTACAAACTAACTTTGACGCAGAACAGGATTGGCGACGTGGAATCGGCCCGGACACACAAGGGCAGGAACATGCATGTGAACCCCCCCAAAGAAGGCAGTCCGGATTCACTTCAGATCCACTCACAGCCCCCTCCAGTCCGGCCATCACAGGTTCCACCAAAAACACCTCTTTTCATAATCATAAATCGTACTCGTATGCATAGACATATCACCCTACTACAATGCGTAGTCTTAAATAACACTTACCGGCCGTCGTTTCTCATCGATGCCTCTTTGTAAAAAATGGCAGCCACACCTCGTGTTACGCCCGATTATGCCAGGGGCTTCACAGTACAGCAATAAAGTCCGACCACCTTTTCGGTCGCTCGGCACCCCGAACTTATAGCATTATATGCATCAGCTCCGAATCATGTCTTGGGCCATTGGTTGGGTTTGCCCGGCTCCCACGTTTTGGTACCTTATGTTCCGCCCCATCAGCTAAGGTAGCGCTAATAGAACTACTGCGATTGTGTCGTTGTTCTGCCGGACGAGCACCTCAATAGAGAAAGCCGAAAACTGACTGTCATGATACAGCGAGAGCTGGTCAGCTGTTTGAGAGGTTGTAAAATCCTTAAAGATTTATTCCGCATAACGCCATTATAAATGCAGAGTGTGATGGATCGGTCTTCCGATCAGGTACCAATAGAGCCCCTAGTTCGTCCTTCCGAACACTAGGGGTTGCGCCGACCATACTCGAATTCCTATGGCTAAGCGAGAGTGGTAAAGCCCTATAGTCTGATTGCCTAGTTCGTGGTGAGGAACACCTCCTTAAAAGGACCCAGCCATGGGATAAAGAGTGTTCAGGTATGTCCCGTACACCCCCGTATTTCTTTCGTGGGGGCAGAAGCCGACGACTGGCCAACTCTCAGGATTTACATACGCTAAACAGCCGCACAGGAAGAACAAATGTTCAAACAAAACAGGCAATAAATAATAAAAGTGCCATTATCCCATATCACAAAGAACGGCACGAATGCCCTCAGGGAAATATAATGTCTTTGGTACACTTATCCGCCACAAGGCGGGCTCCCTTCAGTACACCTTCATAGTACAGCTCGGGCTCGCGGTGCTCCTTACCCTCTGGCAGCCCCTCGGTCATCGGCTTCTCCGTGTCAAGCTTCCCCCAATGCACTTTTGCACGGGCAAACACCATGTGCGCACCCTCTATACAGACTGATCGCTTAACAGCATCAAGCCGAGGACAGGCGCCCACAATTCGCTTCACGAGTCCGAAGTAACTGCTTGGAATTGGCTCCGCGGGCCATAGCCGGACAACCATGTCCTTCATGGCTAGTTCGGCCGCCTGGTGCAGTTCGACCAGCTACTTCAGCTGATCAATAAAGGGCACCGATAGTTCGGCGCCAAATACTGCGACCAGAAATTCCTCTCCGCAGACTTCTTCTCCTCGGTCCGATAGAATTGGGAGGCATCTAATATGCTGCGAGGCAGATCCGCAAACGCCCTTGGAAAAACAAGAATTCAGCTTGTCGCTTAGAGTTCTTCCTAGTATCATGTAAAAATGGCCATGAATACAAAAGGCCTTTCCATCCGCAACTTTCCAGGCCTCCTGAATGTCCCGCACAGCACCTCGGGCTTCTTCCCGAGCATCTTTCGCGTCTTGGAGAGCTTGGGCGAGTTCGGATTCTTTCCCTGCTAGACTCTGCTCCAAGCCGTCCCTTTTCTTCACAGCCTCCTGGAGCTCTCGCTAAGCTGCGATGAACCTGGCCTCGTGTTTCTCATGAAGCGCCTGTTCGGCGGCAGCCTTCTCGTTGGCATCAGCCACAGCCTTCTTCAGTGCCTCATATTCGGCACTCGCTCCTAGAGCATACAATATAAATACTTTTCACTAGGCACAATTACTCTGCCCCTTCCAAGCTCTGCTTCAGTCCGGACACTTCCACATTATGAGCGGCCGTCTTCTCTGCAGACGCCTGTTTTCACACAAAGGGGTATATGTCATTAACAAAGGCTCCTGCAAAAGCAGAGGATTTGATCCCCTGCCCGGCTCTCTCTCTCTCTCTCTCTCTGTCGTCGGACAGTGTACCAGGGGCTACTACTCATATTATGATGATTCCTCAAAGGTTTCTTAGAAAACATACCTCAAAGGCCTTTATAAGGCCAAGGCAGGACTCATTCAGCCCGCTCTCGGCGGACTGAATCTTTTCGACCACTGCACCCATAATGGTCCGATGTTCATCGATGATAGACGCGCTCTTTAACGCTGTCGATAGACCACCTGGCAGCTCTGCTTGGACAGAGGTCGCCGGCGGAGTAGGCAAGCCTCCCACCATCGAAGGTGGCTGCTCGCCCGATCCTGGAGCCTTAGAGGTCTCCAGGACCTTGTCCGACTGTGGTCCGAACCCGAGATCGCCCCCATCGTCGACACGCCGGGGGGCCGCCGCCCCCATTTGTCCGGCCCCAGAGACATGCCTCCCCTGGTCTGTGTCTCTTTGAGACGACACCACGGTGTCGCGCCTGGACTTCGGGGAAGGGGCCTCTGGAGGCGTCTCGCTCGCCAAAGCGTCTGAGCTCAGTGAATCATCCGATGAGGATTGTCCGACGCGAGACCTCGCCGGGCTGTACAAAATATGGTGACAGTTAAAACTACTGTACCCAAACGACCCTGGATGCATATGCACGCTCGGATCTCGGATACTTACGACTTTTCCAGGGGGTGGGCCCTGGGATCCCACTCCGGGCTGTTATCGGTTGCCGTGGTGGGTGCCTCTGGGTGGGAACCTCTCCCCCTCTTGGGTGATTCGGCCTCCAGGGACAAGGAAGCCACCCTTTTCTCCCCACCTCTAGATTGAGGCTCGTCCTCCTCTGCTTCCTCCTCTTCGTCTTCGGAAGAAGGAGCATCGCTGGAGTCTTTGGATTTTGCGTCCGAAACCTCGCGGCAACGGAGGCCACTCCGGGTATTTTTGGCCTTCTTGGAGGCCTCTTTCTTTGGCGCCTCGTAAGGCGCGGGGACCAGCATCTTCGTCAGAAGAGGTCCGACCAGTTCCTCCGGAATCGGGGCCGAACAATGTATTCGGTCCACCTTCTTTATCCATCCCTGGGGTCATGACGAAGCACGATAAAAATGTCTCCCTCAGGACATACCAACTGAAGCATGGACGGACGGAGTGTGGCTATAACTTACCGAGCTTGTAGAATGGGATAATTGATACCCACGATCCTCGGAGGAGCCCGGCCATGATTTGCCGCACTTAAAGAGCACCTTCCAGATATCCTTGTGGGAGGAATCATAGAGCTCCCGAAGGGTTTGGTGCTCGGTTGGGTCATACTCCCACAAATTGCAGGCTCGGCGCTGGCAAGGGAGAACCAGCACGAACTAGCATCTCCAGGGCTACGTCGACGAGCTTGACGTCCTTATCGACCACACTCTGAACGCGTGTCTGGAGTAGTGACAGCTCATCGGACGAGGACCAGCTCGGGCTCTTCTTGGCCCAGGACGTGAGCTGCAGTGGGGCTCCGGATCTGAACTCAGGAGCTGCAGCCCACTTTTTGCTGCGTGGTTCGGTGATATAGAACCACTGCTGCTGCCACTCCTTGACGGATTCGTTGAAGGCACCCTTCGGCCAAACGACCTTGGGCATCTTGCTCACCATGGTGTCACCGCACTTGGCGTGCTCGCCACTCACCACCTTGGGCTTCACATTGAAAATCTTCAGCCACATGCTGAGGTGAGGCAAAATCCAGAGAAAAGCCTCGCACACGACGATGAACATCGAGATATTGAAGAAAGAATTGGGGGACAGATCATGAAAATCAATCCCATAGTAATACATGACTCCACGAAAAAATGGGTGAAGGGGAAACCCGAGCCCACGGACAAGATGGGGAACGAACACGACTCTCTCGTGAGGGTCCGAAGTAGGGACGACTTGTCCCGCTGGTGGGAGACGGTGGCCGATCTTCTTGGCCATATACCCGGCCTCCCAGAGCCTCTTGATATCCTTCTCCTGGACGGTAGAGGCCATCCATCTGCCTCCTGCTCCGGATCCGGACATCTTTGGAAGACCTTTCTTCGATGGAAAAGAACAATGCCTGGGCGTTAGGGCTCGGCCGGAGGGGAATGGGCTAGCGGAAGGAGAAGGCGTGGGTAAAGAGGAAGAGACCTTATCTCTTTATAGAGACGGTAAAAGCTTTTTGCGCCTCCCCACTTGCATGGTGGAACACGCTCGCTCCCCACTCGCCACGATTAGCGGTGCGGTTGGATTATCCATGCCCGTATTGATGAGAATCCCACATTAAGGGGACGCGATCTCTGCTATGACAAAACGTGCAGAAGAAACCGCCTCGCTGTTTGCACTATGGCTGGTTGTGGGAAAACGGTTCGAATAATGACCCGACTGTAATGACATGTTACGTGGTCAGCAGATTACGTTTGTGAAATATCATTTTCTCTACGGTGGTATGTGAAGATCATTTTGCAGATCAGCAGATTACGTTTCGATGATTACTTTGGAGTATTCGGAGATGGAACCCGCCTTGCAATGCCGAAGACAAGACTGCGCGTCGGACTCATCGTCATTGAAGCCTGGTTCAGGGGCTACTGCGGGAGTCCTGGATTAGAGGGTATCCGGACAGCCGGACTATATACATCGTCCGAACTATTGGAGCGTGAAGGTACAAGACTCAAGACTCCGTCCTGTGTCCAGATGGGACTCTCCTTTGCATGGAAGACAAGCTTGGCGATCCGGATATTGTATTTCCTTCCTTGTAACCGACTCCGTGTAAACCCTAGCCCTCTCCGATATCTATACAAACCGGAGAGGTTGGTCCTTAGAAGGCTGATCACAATTACAATCATAATCATCATAGGCTAGCTTCTAGGGTTTAGCCTCTACGATCTCGTGGTAGATCTACTCTTGTACTACTCATATCATCAATATTAATCAAGCAGGAAGTAGGGTTTTACCTCCATCGAGAGGGCCCGAACCTAGGTAAACATTGTGTCCCTTGCTTCATGTTACCATCAGCCTCAGACGCACAGATCGGGACCCCCTACCCGAGATCCGCCTGTTTTGACACTGACAGTCGCGGCTTCTTTCCGCCTGGTCGCCGCGGCCGGGTTCTTGGGCTTCTTTGGGGCGATGCCAAATAGGGCAGCACCCTGCCTCTGCTTGCGCTTGCCGCCTCGGGTGGGCGGCCGAGTAGAGGGGCCTGCGCCGGTGTTGGCAGTGCTCCGGGCGGGTCGCGGCTCGTCTTCATCATCGTCGTCGTCGGGCCAAGTCTCCTTGCCGCCGCCATCCTCGGAGCCGCCTGCTAAGCCGCCGCCGCCGCCTGTTGCATCGTCCGCCAGGGCGGCCGCCCCCAAGTCGGGGTCGTCCAAGTCGCTCACCGCCCTGTCTGGCAGGTAGTCACCACTCGACACCACGATGGCGGCCGTCGCCTCGGACAAGTAAATCTGCACTGCAGAAGGGAGTCGCATCATGACAAGAACAAGACTAAAAAACAGAGCGGAGGGAAGAGATGAAGAAACTTACGGCAGGCGGCGGATCGTCGCGCAAGTACTGCCGCTTCCCGTACCGCCACTCTGCCTCCGACACCTTGAGGTCGGAGATCTCATTCACAACCCGCACGTCCTCGGCAGTAGGCATCTCCTTTGTGCACAGACGGTTGGGGTCGCGGTGCCCGCTCATCCAGAAGATTGGGTGAGGGCGGCCCTGGAGCGGGAGAACTCGGCGCTCGACGAAGGCGACGAGGAGGTTGGAGGCCACGAGGCCCTCCGACTCTTGGAGCACCTGGAGTCAGCCGATGGCGGCCGCTGCATCCGGTGACACCGGCTTCGGCTTGTAGCCCTAGTTAGGCCGGAGCCCGGTGGGAGGGCCGGACTCATAGGCCGGCAGGTTGAGGAAGTCGGCAGCCGGATCGATGTTCTCGACGTAGAAGGAGGACTGCTGCCACATCTTCACAGACTGTGCCAGCTTGATGATGGGGAAGGCATTCTGCTTCGCCGACCGGCGCACGGCGACGAACCCGTCGCACTCGGCCGCCATATCCTTGGCGGAGGTGCCAAGTTTCCCGTAGAAGAACGCTCCCCACAGCTCGACTGTTGGGAGGATGCCGATGTAGCCCTCACATGCCATGACGAAGGCGAAGAGGAAGGTCACGGCGTTGGGCGTAAGATGATGAGGTTGGAGGTTGTTGAAGTCGAGGAAGGAGCAGAGGAAGACGCTAACTGGAAGGCCGAAGCCGCGGAGGAACTGCGAGTGGAAGATGACCCGCTCGTTCTCCCTCGGCGCCGGTGAGATCTCCTCCTCCGGTGGCACCCGCGCCTTGACAAATGCCGCGTGGGGCATCCGGCGCGTGTCGCGGAGGAAGGAGATGTGATCCTCGATCACTGTCGACCCCTCCCAATCGCTGCCCTTCTCGCGCGCCATGGTTTCGGGCGGGCCGCGTGAGGAGGAGGGGTGCGTCGGCGACAAACGGTGGCAGCACAGCGGCAGCACCAAGCGGCAGCGGCAGCTATGGAGGAGAAAGCAGAGGAAGAAGAGAGAGTGGGAGGGGGCGCGCAAGCTTTGCCGCACCCCTCCCTTCCTCCTACTTATAGCCCTCGGGCTATGAAGCCGAGGGGGCGGGGTGTGGGTCATGGGATTAACTGCGCCCACGACCCCACGCCCCCCCCATTTACCGCGCGCATTCACCATGCCTTGAGCTGTCGTGGGAATTCTAACCGCCCCCCTCGGCACAGCAGATCCGCCCGGGTGCCGAGGCACGGTAGTGGCGGGCCCGGCCCACTGTCACGTCCCATCAGGGGCATGGGGTAGCAGGCTGGCCAGGCTGGTGTGCGCCGCATGGCGTGTCTGCGGCGGGCGGCGACCAGGGAAGCTTAGCAGGCACGCCACCTGTTTTCCCGCCTTGCAGTTCAAAATCGACCAACAGCCCCGCCTAGACGAAGCTGGCCTCAGCAGTCGTCCAACCGCAAGACGGATCGACGCTCTCCCGGAGATCGGTAAGGGGGGAAGCCGCAGAGACTTCGCGGCCCCTCGACCACAACGCCTCACCGGCTTTGGGGACTACTGTCCGAGTAATGGGCCACGGGTAGCCTCACCCGAGTCCCTGGATTTATCAAGACTTTGGGCTGGCTTCGCCTTGCTGCGCCCCAAGATGAAGCTCCGCCCTCTAGGGGCCGGCTAGCTCAACGGCCGGCCACCAGAGGGCGGCCAACCACCAGCAGATGGCATCACGAGTGGCCGGCTCCCGCCTGCTAGCCTCTAGGGAAGACAACATCGATCTGGTGGCCACCGCGCACCCTTAGAGTTTGTGCCCCCATCCAGAGGACAAGATGGGGCGTGGCTACAGTGAGTCCCTCACCCCTAAATCTTGGGATTGGCGTGGCCATAGTGTCCCATATAGGCGGATATCTCCGCACGGTGTGGCACTGTTGCCACCCTCCCTTGACGTCACTCTGGGCAGGCAGAGCCCTGCTCCCCACGACGGCCTGTCGGTACGGCCCGCCGGCTGCGGGCCCTACTGGGCAGTGACATCCCAGAAGATGGCGCATGCCGAACCAATCGGACCGGGAGAGGGCCGGCCTCCAGCAGGTGGCCATCCCCTCCATCGAAGCAAGCGCGCCATTAACCTGATGAGCCCAGGTGTGGCTACAGTGATCTCCCACCAGGCAGCGGGACTGTAGCCACACTGAGCTGACAAAGCCAGCGTCATTAGCAGCACGGCTACAGTGAGCAGCCACCGACCAGACCCGCCAGCGTCGGGAGCGGCCTGTCGGCTCCGTACCGGACCAGTCGGTAGGGCACGCCAGGCGGCGGGCCCCAGTAGTCGACAGAGAAGACGGAGGCCGGAGACGCTGACAGCCGGGCCCAGCAGCCGGCCAGATTACCATTGTACCCCTGGGGGGTAGGCCTATATAAACCCCCCAGGGCACCCATGCAAAGGGTGCCCACCCCCTTAGACCTAGCCACATTCCTAGAGCATGAGAGAGCTAGCCTTGCCTTCTCCTACCTCTAGCATACATCTCAAGGAGCAACTTTGTATCACTTGTGCCTTTAGTGATCATGCGGAGACCCCGCAGAGCAGGACTAGGGGTGTTATCTCCTAGGAGAACCCTGAACCTGGGTAAAGTACGCCCGCGTTCATGTCTACGCCTCATCCCGCTTCCGGGCACCGGGGACGTTCTACTTGCTCCCACCATGATAAGACATCCTTTGGCATATGTCGCGCCCAACCCCCTACACTCCGTGAAATGGAATATATTGAGTTGGAGTTGAGGTCGGTGGAGCATCAGGGGGCCCACGAGACAGGGGGTGCGCCCCCCACCCTCGTGGATAGGGTGTGGGCCCCCTGGCCTTGATTCTTTTGCCAGTATTTTTTATATTTTCCAAAAGTTATCTCCATGGATTTTCAAGTCATTCCGAGAAATTTTGTTTTCTGCACAATAACAAACATGATAACCCACAAGTGTAGGGGATCGCAACAGCTTTGGAGGGTAAAGTATTCAACCCAAATTAATTGATTCAACACAAGGGGAGCCAATGAATATTATTGAGTATTAGCAGTTGAGTTGTGAATTCAACCACACCTGGATAACTTAGTATCTGCTGCAAGGTATTTAGTAGTAGTATGATAATAAAGGTAACGGTAGCAAAAGTAATGTTTTGGTGTTTTGTAGTGATTGTAACAGTAGCAGCGGAAAAGTAAATAAGCGAAGAACAATATGTGAAAAGCTTGTAGGCAATGGATCAGTCATGGATAATTATGTCATATGCGATTCCTCATGTAATAGCTATAACAAAGGGTGACACAGAACTAGCTCCAATTCATCAATGTAATGTAGGCATGTATTCTGTAAATAGTCATACGTGCTTATGGAAAATAACTTGCATGACATCTTTTGTCCTACCCTCGAGTGGCAGCGGGGTCCTAGCGGAAACTAAGGGATATTACGGCCTCCTTTTAATAGAGAACCGGAACAAAGCATTAGCACATAGTGAATACATGACCTCCTCAAACTACGTTCATCACCGAGAAGTATCTCGATTATTGTCACTTCGGGGTTGTCGGATCATAACACATAATAGGTGACCATAGACTTGCAAGATAGGATCACAAACACACATATATTCAAGAAAACATAATAGGTTCAGATCTGAAATCATGGCACTCGGGCCCTAGTGACAAGCATTAAGCATAGCAAAGTCATAGCAACATCAATCTCAGAACATAGTGGATACTAGGGATCAAACCGTAACAGAACTAACTTGATTACATGGTAAATCTCATCCAACCCTTCACCATCTAGCAAGCCTACGATGGAATTACTCACGCACGGCGGTGAGCATCATGAAATTGGTGATGGAGGATGGTTGATGATGCCGACGGCGGCGAATCCCCCTCTTTGGAGCCGCGAACGGACTCCAGATCAGCCCTCCCGAGAGAGATTAGGGCTTGGCTGCGGCTCCGTATCGTAAAACGCGATGAAACTTTCTCTCTGATTTTTTTTCTCCGTGAGACGGAATATATGGAGTTGGAGTTGAGGTCGGCGGAGCCTCAGGGGGGCCACGACACAGGGGGGCGTGCCCAGGGGGGTGGGCGCGCCCCCACCCTCATGGACAGGGTGTGGCCCCCCTGGTCTTGATTCTTTCGCCAGTATTTTTTATATTTTTCAAAAGGTGCCTCCGTGGATTTTCAGGACATTCCGAGAACTTTTGTTTTCTACACATAAAACAACATCATGGCAGTTCTGTTGAAAACATCGTCAGTCCGGGTTAGTTTTATTCAAATCATGCAAGTTAGAGTCCAAAACAAAGGCAAAAGTGTTTGGAAAAGTAGATACGTTGGAGACGTATCAACTCCCCCAAGCTTAAACCTTTGCTTGTCCTCACGCAATTCAGTTGATAAACTGAAAGTGATAAAGAAAAACTTTTACAAACTCTGTTTGCTCTTGTTGTTGTAAACCTGCAAAGCCAGGATTCAGGTTTCAGCAAATATTATGAACTAACGATACTCACAATAACACTTAAGTCTCACAATTACTCATATAAATAGCATAATCAAGTAGCGAGCCATAATAATAAAACTTGAATGACAACACTTTCACAAAACAATCATAACAAGATATAACAAAATGGTATCTCGCTAGCCCTTTCTGAGACCGCCAAACATAAATGCAGAGCACCTTTAAAGATCAAGGACTGACTAAACATTGTAATTCATGGTAAAAGAGATCCAGTCAAGTCATACCCAATATAAACCAATAGTAATGAATGCAAATGACAGTGTGCTCTCCAGCGGGTGCTTTTTAATAAGAAGGGTGATGACTCAACATAACAGTAGATAGATAGGCCCTTCGCAGAGGGAAGCAGGGATTTGTAGATGTGTCAGAGCTCGATTTTAAAATAGAGGTTGAATAACATTTTGAGCGGCATACTTTTGCTGTCAATGCAACAACTATGAGATGGTTGTATCTTCCATACTACATGCATTTCCCAAACAGAATGGTAAAGGTTTATACTCTCCCAACCACCAACAAGCATCAATCCATGGCTTGCTCGAAACAACAAATGCCTCCAACTAACAACAGCCCTGGGGGAGTTTTGTTTAATTATTTTGATTTGCTTTGATCTTTTTGGATCATGGGACTGGGCATCCCGGTTACTGGCCCTTTCTCGTGAATGAGGAGCGGAGTCCACTCCTCTTGAGAATAACCCACCTAGCATGGAAGATATAAGCAGCCCTAGTTGAAACATGAGTTGCTCGAGCATACAAAACAGAATTTCACTTGAAGGTTTAGAGTTTGGCACATACAAATTTACTTGGAACGACAGGTAGATACCGCATATAGGTAGATATGGTGGACTCATATGGAACAACTTTGGGGTTTAAGGAGTTTGGATGCACAAGCAGTATTCCCACTTAGTACAGGTGAAGGCTAGCAAAAGACTGGGAAGCGACCAACTGAGAGAGCGACAACAGTCATAAGCATGCATTAAAATTAATTTACACCGAGTACAAGCATGAGTAGGATGTAATCTAGCATGAACATAAATATCTTGAAGGCTATGTTGATTTGTTTCAACTACATGCGTGAACATGTGCCAAGTCGAGTCACTCAATTCATTCAAAGGAGGATACCATCCCATCATACCACATCATAATCATTCTAATAACATGTTGGCACGCAAGGTAAACCATTATAAATCATAGCTAATCAAGCATGGCACAAGCAACTATAATCTCTAAATGTCATTGCAAATATGTTTACTTCATAATAAGCTGAATCAGAAATGATGAACTCATCATATTTACAAAAACAAGAGAGGTCGAGTTCATACCAGCTTTTCTCATCTCAATGAGTCCATCATATATCATCATTATTGCCTTTCACTTGCACGACCGAATGATGTGTATAATAATAATAGTGCATGTGCATTGGACTAAGCTGGAATCTGCAAGCATTCAACTCAAGAGAGAATACAGGGTAATATGGGCTCTAAATTAAATAAACAATCATGCATATGAGAGCCACTAAACATTTTCAATGTGGTCTTCTCGACCCCCAAAGGAAGGAAGAGAAAATAAAACTATTTACACGGGAAAGCTCCCAACAAGAAAAAGAAGAACGAGAAATCTTTTTGGGTTTTAATTTTAATTTCTACTACAAGCATGGAAATTAAAGTAACTAATTATTTGGTTTTTTCTTAAGGTTTATCAAACACACAAGAAGAAAGGGAGAAAAAGGAAATGAAACTAGCATGGATAATACAATGAAAGAGTATGAGCACCGACGACTAGTGTGTGAACATGAATGTAAACTCGGTGAGAAATACATATTCCCCAAGCTTAGGCTTTTGTCCTAAGTTGGTCTAATACCAAGGACCACCTGGCTGATATCCGTAGTTGTAGCTGGGGTCGTACTGAGATGCAGCAGCAACCGCCTCCTGAGCTGCGGCATGTTGACGAGCTGCCTCTGCTCTCCCCTCATGTTTAGCTGCTTACTCCCTGGTAAGAACATATCTTCCTTTTGCTTGATAATCAAAAAGGAGAGGAGCGGGAAGAGTAACATGGACGACATTGCGTCTGTCATAGATTAGTCGATATTGGAGGAATTGTTCATTCCTCCTAAGAAAATGATGGTTGACCATAGCGTCATAATCTAAATAAGCAGGAGGTAACATCATATCCCCCTCTCATGGGGCTATACCAAGATAGTTAGCCACACGGGTTGCATAAATTCCTCCAAATAAATCTCCAGCTCTACCATTATTCTGCAACCTACGTGCAACTATTGCCCCCAAGTTATAACCTTTATAACCTAACACAGTACTCTTGAGGACACACAGATCAGAGACACACATATGAAATGCTTCGTCTTTACTGTCAATGCATCTACCAATGAAGAGAGAGAAATAATGTATAGCAGGAAAATGGATGCTCCCTATGGTAGCTTGTGCTATGTCCCTGGATTCCCCCACAGTAATACTAGCAAGGAAATCTCTAAATTAGATTTGTTAGGATCATTAACATTCACTACTGGAATCAGCTACTTTGCCATCTGCCAGATCTTTGCCATCCGCTAGCGGACGGCAAAGAAGCTCTTTGCCATCAGGTTCAGAAAAGCAGACGACAAAGAAGCTCTTTGCCATGCGGCATTTCTTTGCCGTCCGCTGGCTGACGGCAAAGAGGGAGGTGGCACCCGCTAACCGAAAAACTTAACGTCCCCCCTCTTTGCCGTCCGCAGCAGACTGCAAAGATAAACCAAAAGCGGACGGCAAAGAATCCGCGGACGGCAAAGGCTAACCTAACTAACGGCCGAGCCTTCCC
>NC_041391.1:5188649-5189221 GCF_002162155.2 Triticum dicoccoides | reverse complement strand
GCTCCGGTGAGTATTCTTTTGTTCTATTTTTCTATTTTTTGTTGTTTAATTGTTAGTGTTAGATTTAGTGCTAGATATGTGTTAGTGTTAGTGTTAGATTTATTGCTAGATATGTGTTAGTGTTAGTATTAGATTTAGTGCTACATATGTGTTAGTGTTAGATTTAGTGCATGGGTTTTAGATGAAAAAAGATGAAAAAAGAAGAAGAAGAAAAGAAGAAAAGAAGTAGAAGAAAAAAGAATATGTAGAAGAAAAGAAGAAGAGGAAGAAAAGAAGTAGGAGAAGTAGAAGAAGAAGAAAAGAAAAGAAGTAATAGAAGTAGAGAAAAGATGAAAAAAGAAGAAGAAGAAAAGAAGAAGCAGAAGTAGAAGAAGAAGAAAAGAAGAAAAAAACAATTGAATTTGAAAAAAAAACTTCTTTCTATTTTGGATAATTTCTTTTTCAATAGGACCCTCTTTTTGGAGCTTCACAACCTAGAATCCCTTTTCTTTTTTAGAGAAAAAATTGCAAAAAAGAAGTAAAAGAAGTAGAAAAAAGATGAAAAAAGAAGAAGAAGAAAAGAAGTAGAAGAA
>NC_041391.1:5145843-5188278 GCF_002162155.2 Triticum dicoccoides | reverse complement strand
CACCACACCCCGACACCACACCCCGACACCCAGACCCCGACACCACACCCCGACACCCCAACCCCCTGACCCCGTGAGCCCGTCATTGATTATAGTGTTGATGATGATTATGCATTTATTGATGATACTGATCGAGATTATTATTGTACTTGATGATGATGATTATGCATTTATACATAGTGTCAGGTATTCAATTTTTTTATGTTGTACTTGATGATGATACACTTAAGTGATATACATATTATTATTCATGTCGGTATTTTTTGCCATTGTACTAATTTCGTTTACTCTTTGTCATGGCAGGTGTTGAAAGATGATGGGCGCTGGTCAGGAGCGCTCTGAGGACCCTTCTTCGTTGGCGCGTGCGACGAGGTCTTCCATTCCACACGCACCTCTCCGCCGAGCGTTGCTGGACAGTATGGCGACACCGTCGGGCCCTTCTTCGTCGACCGGGTGCCGAGCAGGGGACGAGGTAAGAAGAAGCAGAGAGGAGCTGGAGCACGTGGCTGCGGGAGAGGAGGTAGGGTGACTGCAAGGGCGCCTTCCTCGCTGCCACCCCCAGCTGTTTCACCCGAGCACGTGACTGCTAGGATGGACTCGTCTGAGGAGGAGGCTACACGGACTCCGGTCCACGAGCCTCCGGTCCACGGGCCTTCGGGCCACAAGACCCCGAAGGAACACACGTCTGGATGGGATACCTGGCCGGATCAGCCTGAGGGCCCGAGTGGCCATGCTGATGATGGCGGGGAGCCAACGGATATTGACGAGGAAGGGGGCACCGTCTACCAGCGTGGTGCTACACGGCTCCCGGACGTGCCGGCGAACCACGAGCAGAGGTGGTTGATTTTCCCTGATGGGGAGAGGTAAGTCCATTTAATCTTTTTGTACCCTTCTGCATTCACCTTTCTTCAAGTATCTAATGCGTTGGCCTTGACATGCTGCAGGGGTTGGGACCACCATCATAGTGTCCGCCGGCCCAACTCTGTCCTTGGAGTTCTTTGTCGGCAAAACTTCCCGGGGTTTGTTACGTTGCCTGGTGAGGGTCGGCTTCCAGAGCTTGGATTCAGTTGGGAGCACTACTTGGCTGCCTCGGCCCCGCCGGGTGAGATTATCGACGGTGTCTTGTGCAAGACGAGGGCGGACGTGGTGATTAGAAAGTTTTGGCTAATTTCTCCTTTACACAATTAAAAATCTTCAACTAGCTAGTTATTAATTGTACTAATCAATATTGTCTCATTTGATTGCAAACATTCTATAGGTGTGAGGAGGGATACGAGGAGGAGGTGGCAAATGTTATCGATAACGTCTGCAAGCGCCTACTACAGAACTTACGGCACGAGGCTCGGGTGCAGGCCGTTCGAGACTACTACGCCACGCATGGTATCAAGAAGACCAAGCCGGCGTGCCGCGAGAAGTTCTTGAGAAAGGATGAGTACATGAAAGTAATTCTTAAGGCCTTGTACTTTACTTCCTTCATTTAGTAATTCATAGCCGTAGCGCTCAAGTTTCTATTTCCTAACTTAATTAGGCCCCTCCGAGATGGTGTGCGGATCGGATGGATTGTTGGGAGGTGTTGTCAATGAGTGGTGCTCAAAAGAATGGCGAGCCCTCCACAACGAGGCCAAGGACAAACGTGCCCAAATGGAAGGTGTGCCACACCATCAAGGCAGCTCCAACTTATATCAGTATGGGCGGAACTGGGTATGTGGTTTGCTTCATGATTCATGCAATTCGTTCGTCATGCTAGCTTTCAGCCCTTTAATTACTAATTTACTTTTTTTCTCTCTTTCAGACATGCTACAATAAGGCGGATAAGGTGCCAGATGTGTACGACCAATATGCCATGGCCCACACTGGCTCTTACAAGAAAGTCAAGGCATTCTCTGCGTCTGACCTCGATGATCCAAAAAACTTCACCAACATCTCCTCCCATTACAAGCTCGTGAAATATAGAGATGAGGGGAAGGCGAGGAAAGGGGAGGACTTTAACCCGAGCCAGGGTCCCATTGATACCGAGCTGCTGATGATATCTGGTGGCGGGAGATCCCACGGCTCCATAGCTGTGACGCCCCCGATTTAATCATACACTAATCATACACGCAAATGTGTACGATCAAGATCAGGGACTCACGGGAAGATATCACAACACAACTCTACAAATAAAATAAGTCATACAAGCATCATATTACAAGCCAGGGGCCTCGAAGGCTCGAATACAAGAGCTCGATCATAGACGAGTCAGCGGAAGCAACAATATCTGAGTACAGACATAAGTTAAACAAGTTTGCCTTAAGAAGGCTAGCACAAACTGGGATATAGATCGAAAGAGGCGCAGGCCTCCTGCCTGGGATCCTCCTAACTACTCTTGGTCGTCGTCAGTGGCCTGCAGGTAGTAGTAGGCACCTCCAGTGTAGTAGTCGTCGTTGACGGCGGCGTCTGGCTCCTGGACTCCAGCATCTAGTTGCGACGACCAGAAAGAAAAGAAAGAGGGAAAAAGGGGGGAGAAAGCAACCATGAGTACTCATCCAAAGTACTCGCAAGCAAGGAACTACACTACATATGCATGGGTATATGTGTAAGGAGGCCATATCAGTGGACTGAACGGCAGAATGCCAGAATAAGAGGGGGATAGCTAGTCCTATCGAAGACTACGCTTCTGGCAGCCTCCGTCTTGCAGCATGTAGAAGAGAGTAGATTGAAGTCCTCCAAGTAGCATCTCCAAGTAGCATCTCCGGTAGCATCACATAGCATAATCCTACCCGGCGATCTTCCCCTCGTCACCCTGTGGAAAAGCGATCACCGGGTTGTCTGTGGAACTTGGAAGGGTGTGTTTTATTAAGTATCCGGTTTTAGTTGTCATAAGGTCAAGGTACAACTCCAAGTCGTCCTGTTACCGAAGATCACGGCTATTCGAATAGATTAACTTCCCTGCAGAGGTGCACCACATAACCCAACACGCTTGATCCCATTTGGCCAGACACACTTTCCTGGGTCATGCCCGGCCTCGGAAGATCAACACGTCGCAGCCCCACCTAGGCCTAACAGAGAGGTCAGCACGCCGGTCTAACTCCTATGGCGCAGGGGTCTGGGCCCATCGCCCATTGCACACCTGCACGTTGCGTGGGCGGCCGAAAGCAGAACTAGCCCCCTTAATACAAGAGCAGGCTTACGTTCCAATCCGGCGCGCGCCGCTCAGTCGCTGACGTCTAGAAGGCTTCGGTTGATACCACGACGCCGGGATACCCATAACTACTCCCGCGTAGATGGTTAGTGCGTATAGACCAAATGGCCAGACTCAGATCAAATACCAAGATCTCGTTAAGCATGTTAAGTATCCGCGAACGCCGAACAGGGCCAGGACCACCTGTCTCCTAGGTGGTCTCAACCTGCCCTGTCGCTCCGCCACAAAGTAACAGTCGGGGGCCGTCGGGAACCCAGGCCCACCTCTACCGGGATGGAGCCACCTGTCCTTTCAGCCCCCTCATCAGAATCACTTGCGGGTACTCATCGAGCTGACCCGACTTTAGTCACCATCTGTATAGATGCTGGAGTCCAGGAGCCAGACGCCGCCGTCAACGACGACTACTACACTGGAGGTGCCTACTACTACGTGCAGGCCGCTGACGACGACCAAGAGTAGTTAGGAGGATCCCAGGCAGGAGGCCTGCGCCTCTTTCGATCTGTATCCCAGTTTGTGCTAGCCTTCTTAAGGCAAACTTGTTTAACTTATGTCTGTACTCAGATATTGTTGCTTCCGCTGACTCGTCTATGATCGAGCTCTTGTATTCGAGCCTTCGAGGCCCCTGGCTTGTAATATGATGCTTGTATGACTTATTTTATTTGTAGAGTTGTGTTGTGATATCTTCCCGTGAGTCCCTGATCTTGATCGTACACATTTGCGTGTATGATTAGTGTACGATTAAATCGGAGGCGTCACAATAGCCACGGGAGATGGACTTATCCGTTGTCCTAGCACTCTCCCGGAGATCAAGGCGCGCCAGTCGAGCTCCGCTCCTGAGATAAGGCCTCGTGAATGGCCGGTCCAACTTGCCTTCAAGGTTAGTTATACGTACTCAGCTATCTTTCTCCATTACATTGTGTGCGCTTCCATCAATGATTACAAATGGTAACGAGGAGTGGTGTTGCAGGCTGCTATACAAAGTGAGAGAGACAGAACGGAGAAACTTCTGGCGGAGGTGGCGGAGAGGCAGCGTGAGTTGGAGGAGAGGACGACAAAGATGTTGGAGGAGGAGAGAGCACGGAATGACATGCAGGCAAGGGCCATGTACGAGCTCCTTGTGGTAAGTTTTTTGTACACATTAGCCAAAACATTCATGTAGTGTTTGTCTCATTACTAACTAGTATGATTGAGTCATCAAAACCAAATGTGCAGCCTGTGTGCGAGAAGTCCAGTCAGACTGCTCCGCCGATGCCAGTGATTGCTCCTGGGACAACGATGACTTTAATTTGAATGGACATTACTTGCTAGTCTTAACATTTGAGTGTCATCATGCTAACGAGACATTGGAAATGATCTTTGGTGCAGAATAACTCAAGACAAGCATCGCATGATCCTTCTCGGGCCACCGGCACGAGCCACCCCGCTACAACACCTCCATGATCCAGTAAGTGTCTCTAGTATTTTGCTTAACAAATGCATAAAGACCTAGACTTAAGTTTATTTCCTCCAATATGCTTACCATAATGACTTAGAGTTAGCTTCTTTTCCTCCAAAATTACTTAATAAGCTTACTAACCTCCAAAACCATCCATCTTACCTAGGTTAGCTTTAAAATGATGCATTTTACCCAAGTTGGCTCTAAAATGATCCATTTTACCTAGATTAGCTCATAAACGATCCATTTCACCTAGGTTAGCTCCAAAATGACGCATCTTACCTAGGCTAGCTCCAAAATGACCCATTTTACCTAGATTAGCTCATAAACGATCCATTTCACCTAAATTAGCTCTTAAATGATCCATTTCACCTTAGTTAGCTCTAAAACGATCCATTTCACCTTAGTTAGGTAAAAAACGATCCATTTCACCTTACTTAGCTCATAAACAACCCATTTCAACTAAGTTAGCTCATATATGATCCATTTCACCTAAGTTAGCTCAAAAACGATCCATTTCAACTTAGTTAGCTCAAAAACGATCCATCTCACCTTAGTTGGCTCATAAACGACACATTTGAACTAAGTTAGCTCATAGATGATCCATTTCACCTTAGTTAGCTCATAAACGACCCATTTCAACTTAGTTAGCTCATAAATGACATATACTTCTTGTTCTAGTATTCTTCTTCTAGTCACCTATTTCTAACTTTCTTATTTGCCATTTTGCAGATTTCATTCACTTCATGAAAGCTAGCTTGCTATGATGGAGTGCTTGTTTTTTCTTTGATGAAACTTTGCATTGTATCTAGCTTGCTATGATGGAACTTGCTATCTTGATCAAACTTTGCATTGTAATATGTATATGGATGGAACAATGTGTATGGATGGAACTTGAATGGATGAAACTTAATTATGTGCTGGATATATATGTGATATGTTTGCTGTTAAATAGCCCTGTGAAATATATCTATATATGTCATATATATTTGCTGTGAAAATTGTTGGATTCAGAAAAAACAAAAAAAGAGCCAATATACAGGCCCTTTGTCGTCTGCCACCGAGGGCAACGGCCTCTTTGCCGTCCGTCGCGGATGGCAAAGAGGACACGTGGCAGCCAACTGTGCTTCCTGGGAGCTGACCATTTGGCCAGTTTGCCTACAGTGGCAGACGGCAAAGGCAGGACGAATTTTGCCGTCAGTGGCGGACGGCAAAGGCAGGACGAATTTTGCCGTCAGCGGCGGACGGCAAAGGGCTGCCGTTAGCCACCTAACGGACTAATAGCGAAATTTTTACCGTCCGTGTTCTTTGCCGTCCGCTGCTGATGGCAAAGGCCCCTTTGCCGTCATCCGCCTAAAGCAAACGGCAAAGTAGCTGTTTGTCGGATCTTACTTTGCCGTCCATGTTTGCCGTCCGTGGCGGACGGCAAAGAACTTTGCCGTCGGCCATTCATGCCTTTGCCGTCCGCCGTGGCAGACAGCAAAGTAGCTGATTCCTGTAGTGATTACCCCACTGCGGAAGTTTGCAAGCAGTTGTAAAATCCTCTAGGTCCATGGTATAAGATGTATCATAAATATCAAATATGACACTAGGAAAATTACGCGTACAGTTATATTTAAACCTCCGCACAAAGGAATCCGTCAATTGATAGTACCGAGGACACTTATCTTGTAAGAAGTCCTCCAACTCAGCATTATGCACATACGCCTCAAATTCTTCCTTGAAACCTGCTTCGACCATAAAAGCATCGGATGGCCACTCACAAGCTCGTACATCCGCGTCCCTCAGTAATTCAACACCTTGCTCACGTATAGCAATTCTGGGTCCTTTCTTTACTGAGGAACCACCTTGGTACATTCTCCTAGACATAATTCTTTTTTTGAATTTTTTTTGAAATTTTATTAACTTCAAAATAAAAGTGAATAAAACTAAACAAGATTGGTAGCAACTACTCCTACAAGTGCCTAGAGCCTATATCATGCATTAGAATTGCTTGGGACCTCATAAATTTAACATGCAAGCTCAGGAACATGGTCACCTATGCAGCAAAAATTTGCAATGAATAAAGTACTAGAACAAAAACTAATTGGACCAATGGAGGAGTCACGTACCAAGCAACAATCTCCCAAAGCAGTTTTGTGAATGGAGCTTTCAGCAAGGAGATCGAAAATCGCAGCAAAATGAGCTAGAACTCGTGCTTGAGCTGGATGGGGATTTTTTTGGGTAGAAGATGAAGTGTGTGGGTGGTTGCATAAGTGGAGGGGGGACACCAGGAGCCCACGAGACAGGGGCGCGCCCAGGTGGGGTGGGCGCGCCCTCCACTCTCGTGGCCTGGTGCTTGACCCTCCTGCAGTGTTTTCAGTGCCTAAAATCCTCAAATATTCCATAAAAAATCATACTAAATTTGCAGGGCATTTGGAGCACTTTTAATTTTCGGGATATTTTTTAATGAACGGATAATTCAGAAAACAGACAGATAATACTATTTTTTCTTTATTTATTCTAAATAACAGAAAGTAAAAAGAGGGTACAGAAGGTTGTGCCTTCTACTTTCATCCTTCTCGAGATCATCAAAATGAATCCACTAACAAGGTTGATCAATTCTTGTTAACAAACTCATTCCGAATAACACAGAACCGGAGAAATTTTGAATAACACTAAGTTACCTCAATGGGGATATGAACATCCCCAACAATAAGAATATCATATTTTTTCTTGAGAGTAGGAAGAGTAAATTCAAAACCTCCAATAATGATAGTTGGAAGTTTTCCAATAGAATTGATGCTATGAACTTGAGGTTGTTTCCTCGGAAAGTGTACCGTATGCTCATTACCATTAACATGAAAAGTGACATTGCCTTTGTTGCAATCAATAACAGCCCATGCAGTATTCAAAAAAGGTCTACCAAGGATAATCGACATACTATTGTCCTCGGGAATATCAAGAATGAAAAAGTCCGTTAAGATAGTGACATTTGCAACCACAACAGTCACATCCTCGCAAATACCGACAAGTATAGCAGTTGATTTATCAGCCATTTGCAAAAATATTTTAGTAGGTGCCAACTTATTCAATTCAAGTCTATGATATAAAGAGAGAGGCATAGCACTAACACTGGCTCCAAGATCACATAAAGCAGTTCTAACATAATTTCTTTTAATGGAGCATGGTATAGTTGGTACCCCCAGATCTCCAAGTTTCTTTGGTATTCCACCCTTAAAAGTGTAATTAGCAAGCATGGTGGAAATTTCAGCTTCTGGTATCTTTCTTTTATTTGTAATGATATCCTTCATATACTTAGCATAAGGATTCACTTTGAGCATATGAGTTAAGCGCACATGTAAGAAAATAGGTCTAATCATTTCAGCAAAGCGCTCAAAATCCTCCTCATCCTTTGTCTTGGATGGTTTAGGAGGAAAGGGCATGGGTTTCTGAACCCATGGTTCTCTTTCTCTACTGTGCTCCCTAGCAATCTTATCATAATGTTGATTCTTTGATTGTGGGTTATCAAGATCAACAGCAGGTTCAATCTCTACTTCATTGTTTTTGCTAGGTTGAGCATCAACATGAACATTATCATTGACATTATCACTAGGTTCATGTTCATCACCTGATTGTGTTTCAGCATCAGAGACAGAAATATCATTGGGACTCTCAGGTGTGTCTACAGTAGGTTCACTAGAAGCATGCAAAGTTCTATTGTTTTTCTTTTTCTTCTTTTTAGAAGAACTAGGTGCCTCTAAATTATTTCTCTGAGAATCTTGCTCGACTCTCCTAGGGTGGCCTTGAGGAGACAAAGGTTCCTGAGTCATTCTACCTGTTCCAGTAGCCACTCTAACGTCAAAGTCATTCTTATTATTTAATTCATCAAGGAAATCATTTTGAGCTTTAAGTACTTGCTCAGCTTGAGTAGTAACCATAGAAGAATATTTGCTAACGAGTTTGAGTTCACCTTTAACTCTAGCCATATTATCGCTCACGCGTCCTATCTCGAAAGCATTATTCTTTAACTCTCTACCAACATAAGCATTAAAACTTTCTTGTCTAGACATAAAGTCATCAAATTCATCTAAGCATGGGCTATGAAATTTAGTAGAGGGGGTTTCAACTTCATCATATCTATAGGGAGAATTTACCTTTACTACCTATGTCGGGTTATCAAGACAATGTGGTTCTTCACCAGATGGTATATTAAGACCATGTATTTCTTCAATAGGAGGTAAATTCTTAACATCTTCAGCTTTAATACCTATTTCTTTCATTGATTTGTTTGCCTCTTGTGTATCTTCAGGACTGAGAAATAAAACACCTCTCTTCTTCGGAGTGGGTTTAGGAATAGGCTCAGGAGTTGGCTTAATTGGTTCAGGAATTGCCTCAGGAATTGGCTTAGGAAGAGTCCAATTATTTTCATTAGTCAACATATTATTAAATAGTAATTCAGCTTCGTCGACTGTTCTTTCCCTGACAGCACAACCAACACAACTATCCAAGTAGTCCTTGGAAGCGTCGGTTAGTCCATTATAAAAGATATCACGTATTTCATTTTTCTTGAGAGGATGATCGGGCAAAGCATTAAGTAACTGGAGAAGCCTCCCCCAAGCTTGTGGGAGACTCTCTTCTTTGATTTGCACAAAATTATATATTTCCCGCAAAGCAGCTTGTTTCTTATGAGCAGGGAAATATTTAGCAGAGAAGTAATAAATCATATCTTGGGGACTACGCACACAACCAGGAGCAAGAGAATTATACCAAGTCTTAGCATCACCCTTTAATGCAAATGGAAATATCTTAAGGATATAAAAATAGCGAGACTTCTCATCATGAGTAAACAGGGTGGCTATGTCATTCAACTTGGTAAGATGTGCCACAACAGTTTCAGATTCAAGGCCATAAAAAGGATCAGATTCAACTAAAGTAATAATCTCAGGATCAACAGAGAATTCAAAATCCTTATCAGTAACACAGATAGGTGAAGTAGCAAAAGCAGGGTCAGGTTTCATTCTAGCATTACGAGACTGTTGTTTCCATTTAGCTAATAATTTCTTAAGATCATATCTATCATTGCAAGCAAAGATAGCTCTAGCAGCTTCTTCATTCATAACATAACCCTCAGGAACAACAGGCAATTCATAATCATTGGGGGAATTTTCATCATCACTATCATCAATAATAGCATCTTCAATAATTTCATTCCCCCAAACTCTAGCAAGTTGTTCATCTAGAAATTCACCTAATGGCAAAGTAGTATCACGCACAGAAGTAGTTTCATCATAAGTATCATGCAAAGCGGAAGTGGCATCATCAGTAACATGCGACATATCAGAATTCATAGCAGTAGCAGGTTTAGGTGTCGCAAGCTTACTAATAACAGAAGGAGAATCTAGTGCAGAGCTAGATGGCAGTTCCTTACGTCACCTCATAGTTGAGGGCAAAATCTTGGTTCTGTCGTCTTTCAAGTGCTTCATAGTGATCAACAGATATAAATCCCAAGTGACTCAGAAAATAGAGCTATGCTCCCCGGCAACGGCGCCAGAAATTAGTCTTGATAACCCACAAGTGTAGGGGATCGCAATAGCTTTCGAGGGTAAAGTATTCAACCCAAATTTACTGATTCGACACAAGGGGAGCCAAAGAATATTGCTGAGTATTAGCAGTTGAGTTGTCAATTCAACCACACCTGGATAACTTAGTATCTGCAGCCAAGTATTTAGTAGCAAAAGTGGTATGATAATAAAGGTAGCGGTGGCAAAAGTAAAGATAATAGTTTTTGGGTTTTTGTAGTAGTTGTAACAATAGCAACGGAAAAGTAAATAAGCGAAGAACAATATGTGAGAAGGTCGGAGGCAATGGATCAGTGATGGATAATTATGCCGGATGCGATTCCTCATGTAATAGCTATAACATAGGGTGACACAGAACTAGCTCCAGTTCATCAATGTAATGTAGGCATGTATTCCGTAAATAGTCATACATGCTTATGGAAAAGAACTTGCATGACATCTTTTGTCCTACCCTCCCATGGCAGCGGGGTCCTAACGGAAACTAGGGGATATTAAGGCCTCCTTTTAATTGAGAAGCGGAACAAAGCATTAGCACATAGTGAATACATGAACTCCTCAAACTACGGTCATCACCGAGAAGTATCCCAATTATTGTCACTTCGGGGTTGTCGGATCATAACACATAATAGGTGATTATAGACTTGCAAGATAGGATCAAGAACACACATATATTCATGAAAACATAATAGGTTCAGATCTGAAATCATGGCACTCGAGCCTTGATTACAAGCATTAAGCATAGCAAAGTCATAGCAACATCAATCTCAGAACATAGTGGATACTAGGGATCAAACCCTAAAAAACTAACTTGATTACATGGTAAACCTCATCCAACCCATCACCATCTAGCAAGCCTACGATGGAATTACTCACGCACGGCGGTGAGCATCATGAAATTCGTGATGCAGGATGGTTGATGATGACGACGGCGACGAATCCCCCTCTCCGGAGCCCCGAACGGACTCCAGATCAGCCCTCCCGAGAGAGATTAGGGCTTGGCGGCAGCTCCGTGTCATAAAACGCGATGAAACTTTGTCTTTGATTTTTTTTCTCCCCAAACATGAATATATGGAGTTGGAGTTGAGGTCGGTGGAGATCCAGGGGGGCCACGAGATAGGGGGCGCGCCCAGGGGGAGGTGGCGCGCCCAGGGGGAGGTGGCGCGCCCCCTGTCTCGTGGACAGGGTGTGGGCCCCCTGGTCTTGATTCTTTCGCCAATATTTTTTATATTTTCCAAAAAGTGCCTCCGTGGATTTTAAGGACATTCCGAGAACTTTTCTTTTCTACACATAAAACAACATCATGGCAGTTCTGCTGAAAACAGTGTCAGTCCGGGTTAGTTTCATTCAAATCATGCAAGTTAGAGTCCAAAACAAGGGAAAAAGTGTTTGGAAAAGTAGATACGTTGGAGACGTATCAGTCAACACTAGTCATCAACCCGTGCACCTGCACGGGCTAGTAATTGAAAACACACATGAATAGAAGAGGTTCACAATCTGTATGCTGTGTGAGATGTTATAGGAACAAAAAAAGGAAAGAGATGCTGCTACCATGGCCAGAAAAATGAATTGTTAATTGGATATTTAAAAAAGGAAAAGACCAATATGCAGCTGACTTCTAAATTCAACCTAGTGTTTAATCCTTAAGGAAAAGGAGGCCTCAGAAGGTCCCAAAGTAATAGCCAATTAACAGAAAATATAGTAAATACATGTGGTCAAGTTGAATGCGATTTGAGAGTGAAAACACCCCAACCGTCAAATCATCTGGCGGAACAGCAGATGACAAATACTATATATGATGGCAAAAATTACGAGTGCAAGAATATACAATTTCCCTATGCATTTTTACATTTAGATCTTATCCTAGAAAATGTTAGTCTTACTTCCATGTGTCCATACTGAATACAAATAAAAACTGAAATATCAAAGCTTAGTGTCCCTCCATATGTTTGGGTTACACTTCAAAAAAAATCTGGTCCAAAGAACAGATGAAGAGACTCCAAAAGTTACCGGAACACGGGATACAATATGTGATCGAAAACTTTCAGATGATCCCTTTTACCATGTAGAGAAAGATTGAAATTTAAACCGGAATCAAAGTGGTGTAGAGGGCAGTGGTTGGGAAAAATCTTTTTCTTCTCCTACATAAATATGCAATTTTGCTGCCAAGATAGCATCACTGCATGCCTCCAAGTTTCCGTGTATAGATACAGATTTATAGATCTTTCTTCGCTTATAAGTAAAGTCATAGCATAAGCTTTCAAGGTAGCATCACTATGTGTCTTTAATATTATGTGTCCACCCTTTTAGTTTTCTTTTTGTACTAATGAGTTTTTCCAACTGATATATGTACACTGAGTCCATGGGAGAGAAAACGAAATTCAGTTGAAGAAATACACTTTCAATGGTATGGGATTTATATCACATACCCAAAAGTATAGCACCATTGGGATATTGTTTGCTTGAGTGCAACTTTCTGAAGCAAAACATGAGGAACTGCATTAAGGTTTAGCCAAACATGTCATATTATTGTATGTGAGTAGTATATGTTACATAAGTGGGGTGATGATCGCTCCTAAGTTGTGGAGTAAATAGCTTTAGTCTTCCCATTAAGAAAACTACAACCACACTACCCTGCTATTTGATACATGCAAGCAAATATACCAATCTGGTATTTTGTATTCTTTTGTTTTTGGAACAATATATCAACTCCTGGTCATTGCTTTTGATACTTATCTAATAGAGGGGACACATATATGTAACAATTAATTCTATACTGTCAGACAGAGTAATCAATAATTGTGTCTCCACAGACCACACATAATTACAAATAAGATCCTGCAATCTCCAAACATTTTTTCACTGTTTAAGGAATAATATCAGTCTATCAAGATTCTTCTCATCATCTTACCTCGATGATGCTTGAAGAAATAAGACTCTCAATCTTCAGAGTAACTAATGGTTACAGAGGATCAACACTTTAATCAAGAAAAAGAATAGATAATCAGGGCACAAAGCAGATGTCTGCATTTTCAATATGGTCCATTAAAAAAGCATGCAAAGATAGAAATTTGAGAATCACAATATGCTTATTACAATTCATATCTCTATCCTAACCTCATCGGAAGAGATTCTATTCCGGCAAATAAGCAAGTAAGCGTATGCTACTTGATCTATTCGATTGATCTCTTGGACGTCCCTCGGCTTGATCTTTCTATTATTAAAAATCCATAGTATTGAAGGGTGCCAATAATATCAACCCCTTGATACTTCTCATATTCTTTTTAATTCTGTACTAACATAGGGAAAATAAGAAGCAGTCTGAGATCACTCTATTACACTATTTTAGTGGACGGACACTCCATATTTATTTTTGCGGGACGCTCCATATGATTAACCATAACATCAGCGTTGAGATCTTGTTAAAAAAAAGTAACACAAACAGTGTCATGAAAACTATAGACATGTTTATCAGGATGGCACCGGAGCATTGCCGCAATTAAATCTATGGAAATTGCTTCTATCATATTGCATCAACGACCTATAAAGATAAGCTATATCTCCTGATCCAGTCACCGGTCAGGAACTTGTTGAGACCTAATCGTATGTGTTGTCGAGGAGAAACCTAATGCCTGAGGCGACCTGTTGGCAAGCTTGGATGCGATGACAACCTGGAGGAAGTGGTAGAGACCTTAGCCAGTTGAGCATAACACAATGAGAACATGGAGGAGGGGCTGGAGACCTTGGCTAGCTGCACGGCAAGGGCGACGTGAGGGAGAAGACACATGGCGTGGAGGCCACATGGAACATGAGGATACCTTGGAGGAGCTGGCGAGGAGGGGTGGAGACTTTGGCTGGCTTCACGGCAAGGGCAAGGAGCGACATAGATGCCACGCCAATCTTGATGATACGATGACAGAGGCAACGCTCAAGAAAATATATGAAGGAGAGGTGTGCGTGGCTTTTTTCAGGGAGAGGTACGTGGGGCTAATGGTGCGGGACTCTGAGACTATCGGATGTTTCTTTTAAGGTCATCAGATGGTTTCTATTTTGTGAATAAGTCCATCAGATGGTTCAATTCCTAACACGCTATTGATCAAACAGATCTAGCAATATTTGATCTAGGATTCAGCTGGTGACTTGTAGTGTCCCTATCAGCTACAACAAAAGGCTGTAGGACTGGAACAATACGTGTAGGTTAGTTTTTTACACACGTGGTTAGTTCACGCTTGGTCCTTGTATAATACGTGTAGGTTAGTTTTCTGTTGAACACGTGTGGTTAGATCAGGTTTAGTCCTTGTCACGTGTATGTTGGGTCTTTTTTTCATCGTGACAGTAACATAAATCGTAGGCTTAAGATTGATCAATTATATAGATCAACGGTGTAATTAATTCTAATGATGTGGATTATCATGGCGGCTCTTATGGTGCCTCCAATTAGTAATAAGAAGATATTATTCAATAGTAATTCAGCTTCGCCGACTGTTCTTTCCCTGAAAACACAACCAGCACACCTATCCAAGTAGTCCTTGGAAGTATCAGTTAGTCCATTATAAAATATATCAAGTATTTCATTTTTCTTAAGAGGATGATCAGGCAAAGCATTAAGTAATCGGAGAAGCCTCCCCCAAGCTTATGGGAGACTCTCTTCATCGATTTGCACAAACTTATATATTTCCCGCAAGGCAGCTTGTTTCTTATGAGCAGGGAAATATTTAGCAGAGAAGTAATAAATCATATCCTAGGGACTACGCACACAACCAGGAGCAAGAGAATTATACCAAGTCTTAGCATCACCATTTAACGAGAACGGAAATATCTTAAGGATATAATAATAGCGAGATTTATCATCATGAGTAAACAGGGTGGCTATATCATTTAACTTGGTAAGATGTGCCACAACAGTTTCAGATTCAAGGCCATAAAAAGGATCGGATTCAACTAAAGTAATAATTTCAGGATCAACAGAGAATTCATAATCCTTATTAGTAACACAAATAGGTGAAGTAGGAAAAGCAGGGTCAGGTTTCATTCTAGCATTAAGAGACTACTGCTTCCATTTAGCTTATAACTTTTTAAGATCATATCTACCATTGCAAGCAAAGATAGCTCTAGCAGCTTCTTCATTCATAACATAACCCTCAGGAACAACAGGCAATTCATAACCATTGGGAGAACTTTCATCATCACTATCATCAATAATAACATCTTCAATATTAATTCTCTCTAGCCCTAGCAAGTAATTCATCAAGAAATTCATCTAATGGCAAAGTAGTATCACGCACAGAAGTAGTTTCATCATAAGTATCATGCATAGAAGAAGTGGCATCATCAATAACATGCGACATATCAGAATTCATAGCAGTAGCAGGTTTAGGTGTCGCAAGTTCACTAATAACAGAAGGAGAATCTACTGCAGAGCTAGATGGCAGTTCCTTACCTTCCCCCGTAGTTGAGGGAAAAATCTTGGTTCTTTCATCTTTCAAGTTCCTAATAGTGATCAACAGATATAAATCCCAAGTGACTCAAAGAATAGAGCTATGCTCCCCGGCAACGGCGACAGAAATTAGTCTTGATAACCCACAAGCGTAGGGGATCGCAACAGCTTTCGAGGGTAAAGTATTCAACCCAAATTTATTGATTCGGCACAATGGGAGCCAAAGATATCATTGGGTATTAGCAGTTGAGTTGTCAATTCAACCACACCTGGATAACTTAGTATCTGCAGCAAGGTATTTAGTAGCAAAGTAGTATGACAATAAAGATAAGGATAGCAAAAGTAATGTTTTTGGGTTTTGTAGTGATTGTAACAGTAGCAGCGAAAAAGTAAATAAGCGAAGAACAATATTAGAAAAGCTCGTAGGCAATGGATCAGTGATGGATAATTATGTCGGATGTGATTCCTCATGTAATAGCTATAACATAGGTTGACACAGAACTAGCTCCAATTCATCAATGTAATGTAGGCATATATTCCATAAATAGTCATACGTGCTTATGGAAAAGAACTTGCATGACATCTTTTGTCCTACCCTCCCGTGGCAGCGGGATCCTAGCGTAAACTAAGGGATATTAAGGCCTCCTTTTAATAGAGAACCGGAACAAAGCATTAGCACAGAGTGAATACATGAACTCCTCAAACTACGGTCATCACCGAGAAGTATCCCGATTATTGTCACTTCGGGGTTGTCGGATCATAACACATAATAGGTGACTATAGACTTGCAATATAGGATCAATAACACACATATATTCATGAAAACATAATAGGTTCATATCTGAAATCATGGCACTCGGGCCCTAGTGACAAGCATTAAGCATAGCAAAGTCATAGCAACATCAATCTCAGAACATAGTGGATACTAGGGATCAGACCCTAACAAAACTAACTTGATTACATGGTAAATCTCATCCAACCCATCACCGTCCAGCAAACCTACAATGGAATTACTCATGCACGGCGGTGAGCATCATGAAATTGGTGATGGAGGATGGTTGATGATGATGACGGCGGTGAATCCCCCTCTCCGGAGCCCCAAACGGACTCCAGATCAGCCCTCCGAAGAGATATTAGGGCTTGGCGGCGGCTCCGTATCCTAAAACGCGATGAAACTTTCTCTCTGATATTTTTCTCCGCGAGACGGAATATATGGAGTTGGAGTTGAGGTCGGCGGAGCCTCAGTGGGCCCACGAGACAGGGGGGCGCGCCCAGGAGGGTGGGCGCGCCCCCCACCCTCGTGGACAGGTGTGGGCCCCCTGGTCTTGATTCTTTCGCTAGTATTATTCATATTTTCCAAAAAGTGCCTTCATGGATTTTTAGGACATTCCGAGAACTTTTGTTTTCTACACATAAAACAACGTCATGGCAGATCAGCTGAAAACAGCGTCAGTCCGAGTTAGTTTCATTCAAATCATGCAAGTTAGAGTCCAAAACAAGGGAAAAAGTGTTTGGAAAAGTAGATACGTTGGAGACGTATCACAACACCATGGCAGTTCTGCTGAAAAAAGCGTCAGTCCGGGTTAGTTTCATTCAAATCATGCAAGTTAGAGTCCAAAACAAGGGCAAAAGTGTTTGGAAAAGTAGATATGTTGGAGACGTATCAACTCCCCCAAGCTTAAACATTTGCTTGTCCTCAAGCAATTCAGTTGATAAACTGAAAGTGATAAAGAAAAACTTTTACAAACTCTATTTGCTCTTGTTGTTGTAAACATGTAAAGCCAGCATTCAAGTTTCAGCAAACATGATGAACTAACCATACTCACATTAACACCTAGGTCTCACAATTACTCATATCAATGGCATAATCAGCTAGCGAGCCATAATAATAAAACTCGGATGACAACACTTTCTCAAAAAAATCATAATATGATATAATAAAATGGTATCTCGCTAGCCCTTTTTGAGACCACTAAACATAAATGCAGAGCACCTTTAAAGATCAAGGACTGACTAAACATTGTAATTCATGGTAAAAGAGATCCAGTCAAGTCATACCCAATATAAACCAGTAGTAATGAATGCAAATGACAGTGTGCTCTCCAGCGGGTGCTTTTTAATAAGAAGGTGATGACTCAACATAAAAGTAAATATATAGGCCCTTCGCAGAGGGAAGCAAGGATTTGTAGAGGTACCAGAGCTCGATTTTAAAATAGAGATGAATAACATTTTGAGCGGCATAGTTTCACTGTCAACGCAACAACTATGAGATGGCAATATCTTCCATACTACATGCATTATAGGTAGTTCCCAAATAGAATGGTAAAAGTTTATACTCCCCCACCACCAACAAGCATCAATCCATGGCTTGCTCGAAACAACGAGTGCCTCCAACTAACAATAGCCCTGGGGGAGTTTTGTTTAATTATATTGTTTTGCTTTGATCTTTTTGGATCATGGGACTAGGCATCCCAGTTACCGGCCCTTTCTCGTGAATGAGGAGCGCAGTCCACTCCTCTTGAGAATAACCCACATAGCATGGAAGATATAGGCAGCCCTAGTTGAAACATGAGCTTCTCGAGCATACAAAACAGAATTTGATTTGAAGGTTTGGAGTTTGGCACATACAAATTTACTTGGAACGGCAGGTAGATACCGCATATAGGAAGGTATGGTGGACTCATATGGAACAACTTTGGGGTTTAAGGAGTTTGGATGCACAAGCAGTATTCCCGCTTAGTACAGGCGAAGGCTAGCAAAAGACTGGGAAGCGAGCAACTGAGAGAGCGACAACAGTCATGAACATGCATTAAAATTAATTCACACCGAGTACAAGCATGAGTAGGATATAATCTACCATGAACATAAATATCATGAAGGCTATGTTGATTTGTTTCAACTACATGCGTGAACATGTGCCAAGTCGAGTCACTCAATTCATTCAAAGGAGGATACCATCCCATCATACCACATCACAATCATTTTAATAGCATGTTGGCATGCAAGGTAAACCATTATAACTCATAGCTAATCAAGCATGGCACAAGCAACTATAATCTCTAAATGTCATTGCAAATATGTCTACTTCATAATAAGCTGAATTAGGAATGATGAACTCATCATATTTACAAAAACAAGAGAGGTCGAGTTCATACCAGCTTCTCTCATCTCAATCAGTCCATCATATATCGTCATTATTGCCTTTCACCTACACGACCGAACGATGTGTATAATAATAATAGTGCATGTGCATTGGACTAAGCTGGAATCTGCAAGCATTCAACTCAAGAGAGAAGAAAAAACAATATGGGCTCTAAGTTAAATAAACAATCATCCATATGAGAGCCACTAAACATTTTCAATATGGTCTTCTACTCTCGACCCCTACAGGAAAGAAAAGAAAATAAAACTATTTACACGGGAAAGCTCCCAACAAGTAAAAGAAGAACGAGAAATCTTTTTGGGTTTTCATTTTAATTTCTACTGCAAACATGGATATTAAACTAACTATTTTTTTTGGTTTTCTTAAGGTTTATCAAACACACAAGAAGAAAGCTAGAAAAAGAAAATTAAACTAACATGGATAATACAATGAAAGAGTATGAGCACCGACGACTAGAATAGTGTGTGAACATGAATGTAAAGTCGGTGAGAAATACGTACTCCACCAAGCTTAGGCTTTTGGCCTAAGTTGGTCTACGACCAAGGGTAGCCTGGCTGATATCCGTAGTTGTAACTGGGGTCGTACTGAGATGCAGCAACAAATGCCTCCTGAGCTGCGGCATGTTGGCGAGCCGCCTCCGCTCTCCCCTCGTGTTCAGCTGCCTCCTCTCTGGTAACAACATATCTTCCTTTTGCCTGGTAATCAAAAAGGAAAGGAGTAGGAAGAGTAACATGGACAGAGCTATGTCTATCGAAGATTAGTTGATACTGGAGGAATTGTTCATTCCTCCTAAGAAAATGATGTTTGACCATAGCATCATAATCTAAATAAGCAGGAGGCAACACCATATCCCCCTCTCATGGGGCTATACCAAGATAATTAGCCACACGGGTCGCATAAATTCCTCCAAATAAATCTCCAGCCCTACCATTATTATGCAATCTACGTGCAACTATTTCCCCCAAGTTATAATCTTTATAACCTAACACGGCACTCCTGAGGACACAAAGATCAGGTACACACATGTGACATGCTTCATCTTTGCATCTACCAATGAAGAGAGCAAAATAATGTATAGCAGGAAAGTGAATGCTCCGTATGGTAGCTTGTGCTATATCCCTAGATTCACCCACAGTAATACTATTTTTGCTTTAATTATTTTAAATAACAAAAAGTTAAAAGAGGGTACAAAACATTGGGCCTTCTAGTTTCATCCATCTCATGATCATCAAAATGAATCCACTAAGAAGGTTGATCAAGTCTTGTTAACAAACTCATTCTGAATAACACGAAACCGGAGAAATTTCGAATAACACTAGGTTACCTCAACGGGGATATGAACATCCCCAATAATAAGAATATCATACTTTTTCTTGACAGTAGGAAGAGGAAATTCAAAACCTCCAATAATGATAGTTGGTATTTTTCTAATAGAATTGATGCTATGAACTTGAGGTTGTTTCCTCGGAAAGTGTACCGTATGCTCATTACCATTAACATGAAAAGTGACATTGCCTTTGTTGCAATCAATAACAGCCCCTACAGTATTCAAAAAGGGTCTACCAAGGATAATCGACATGCTATCGTCCTCGGGAATATCAAGAATAACAAAGTCTATTAAGATAGTGACATATGCAACCACAACAGGCACATCCTCACAAATACCGACAGGTATGGCAGTTGATTTATCAGCCATTTGCAAAGATATTTATGTAGGTGTCAACTTATTCAATTCAAGTATACGATATAAAGAGAGAGGCATAACACTAACACCAGCTCCAAGATCACACAAAGCAGTTTTAACATAATTTCTTTTAATAGAGCATGGTATAGTTGGTACTCCCGGATCACCAAGTTTCTTTGGTATTCCACCTTTAAAAGTGTAATTAGCAAGCATGGTGGAAATTTCAGCTTCCGGTATCTTACTTTTATTTCTAATGATATCCTTCATATATTTAGCATAAGGGTTTACTTTAAGCATGTCAGTCAAGCGCATACGTAAGAAGATAGGTCTAATCATTTCAGCAAAGCGCTCAAAATCCTCATCATCCTTTGTCTTGGATGGTTTAGGAGGAAAGGGCATGGGTTTCTGAACCCATGGTTCTCTTTCTCTACGGTGCTTCCTAGCAACAAATTCTCTCTTATCATAACGTTGATTCTTTGATTGTGGGTTATCAAGATCAACAGCAGGTTCAATCTCTACTTCATTATTTTTGCTAGGTTGAGCATCAACATAAACATTATCATTAACATTATCACTAGGTTCATGTTCATCACCTGATTGTGTTTCAGCATCAGAAATAGAAATATCATTGGGATTCTTAGTTGTGTCTACATCAGGTTCACTAGAAGCATGCAAAGTCCTATCGTTTTTCTTTTTCTTCTTCTTGGAAGAACTAGGTGCCTCTAAATTATTTCTCTGAGAATCCTGCTCGATTCTCTTAGGGTGGCCTTCAGGATACAAAGGTTCCTGAGTCATTCTACCAGTTCTAGTAGCCACTCTAACAGCAAAGTCAAATTTATTATTTAATTCATCAAGCAAATCATTTTGAGGCTTAAGTACTTGCTCAGCTAGAGTGGTAACCATCAAAGCATATTTGTTAATGAGTTTAAGTTCACCTTTAACTCTAGCCATATAATCACTCAAGCGTCCTATCTGGGAAGCATTATTCTTTAATTCTCTACCAACATAAGCATTAAAACTTTCTTGTCTAGCCATAAAGTCATCAAATTCATCTAAGCATGGGCTATGAAATTTAGTAGACGGGATTTCAACTTTATCATATCTATAGAGAGAATTTACCTTTACTACCTGTGTCTGGTTATCAAGACAATGTGTTTCTTCAACAGGTGGTATGTTAAGACCATGTATTTCTTCAATAGGTGGTAAATTATTAACATCTTCAGCTTTAATACCATTTTTTCATTGATTTCTTCGCCTCTTGCATATCTTCAGGACTGAGAAATAGAACACCTCTCCTCTTGGGAGTGGGTTTAGGAATAGGCTCAAGAGTTGGCTTAATTGGTTCAGGAATTGCCTCAGGAATTTGCTCAGGAAGAGTCCAATTAATTTCATTAGTCAACATATTATTCAATAGTAATTCAGCTTCGTCGACTGTTCTTTCCCTAAAAACACAACCAACACAACTATCCAAGTAGTCCTTGCAAGCATCGGTTAGTGCATTATAAAAGATATCAAGTATTTCATTTTTCTTAAGAGGATGATCAGGTAAAGCATTAAGTATTGGAGAAGCCTCCCCCAAGCTTGTGGGAGACTCTCTTCTTTGATTTGCACAAAATTATATATTTCCTGCAAGGTAGCTTATTTCTTATGAGCAGGGAAATATTTAGCAGAGAAGTAATAAATCATATCCTAGGGACTATGCACACAACCAGGATCAAGAGAATTAAACCAAGTCTTAGCATCACCCTTTAATGAGAATGGAAATATCTCAAGGATATAATAATAGCAAGACTTCTCATCATTAGTACAGGGTGGCTATGTCATTCAACTTGGTAAGATGTGCCACAACAGTTTTAGATTCAAGGCTATAAAAAGGATCAGATTCAACCAAAGTAATTATTTCAGGATCAACAAAGAATTCATAATACTTATCAGTAACACATATAGGTGAAGTAGCAAAAGTAGGGTCAGGTTTCATTCTAGCATTAAGAGATTGCTGCTTCCATTTAGCTAATAACTTATTAAGATCATATCTATCTTTGCAAGCTAAGATAGCTCTAGCAGCTTCCTCATCCATAACATAACCCTCAGGAACAACAGGTAATTCATAATCAGGGGGAGAACTTTCATCATCACTATCATCAATAATAGCATCTTCAATAATTTCATTCTCTCTAACCCTAGCAAGTCGTTCATCAAGAAATTCACCTAATGGCAAAGTCATATCACACATAGAAGTAGTTTCATCATACGTATCATGCATAGTAGAAGTGGCATCATCAATAACATGCGACATATCAGAATTCATAGCAGTAGCAGGTTTAGGTGTCGCAAGCTTACTAATAATAGAAGGAGAATCTAGTGCAGAGCTAGATGGCAGTTCCTTACCTCCCCTCGTAGTTGAGGGAAAAATCTTGGTTCTTTCGTCTTTCAAGTTCCTCATAGTGATCAACAGATATTAATCCCAAGTGACTCAAAGAATAGAGCTATGCTCCCCGGCAACGGCGCCATAAATTAGTCTTGATAACCCACAAGTGTAGGGGATCGCAATAGCTTTCGAGGGTAGAGTATTCAACCCAAATTTATTGATTCGACACAAGGGGATCCAAAGAATATCCTTAAGTATTAGCAGCTGAGTTTACAATTCAACCACACCTGGATAAATTAGTATTTGCAGCAAAGTAGTATGATAGTAATGGTAACAGTGGCAAAAGTAAAGATAAGAGTTTTGTAGCAGTTTTAACAATAGCAACGGAAAAGTAAATAAGCGAAACACAAGATTTGAAAAGCTCGTAGGCATTGGATCAGTGATGGATAATTATGTGGGATGCTATTCCTCATGTAATAGCTATAACATAGGGTAACACAGAACTAGCTCCAGTTCATCAATGTAATGTAGGCATGTATTCCGAATATAGTCATACGTGCTTATGGAAAAGAACTTGCATGACATGTTTTGTCCTACCCTCCCGTGGCAGCGGGGTCCTAGTGGAAACTAAGGGATATTAAGGCCTCCTTTTAATAAAGAACCGGAACAAAGCATTAACACATAGTGAATACATGAACTCCTCAAACTACGGTCATCACCGAGAAGTATCCCGATTATTGTCACTTCAGGGTTGTCGGATCATAACACATAATAGGTGACTATAGACTTGCAAGATAGGATCTAGAACTCACATATATTCATGAAAACATAATAGGTTCAGATAAGAAATCATGGCACCCGGGCCCTAGTGACAAGCATTAAGCATAGCAAAGTCATAGCAACATCAATCTCAGAACATAGTGGATACTAGGGATAAAAACCTAAAAAACTAACTTGATTACATGGTAAATCTCATCCAACCCATCACCGTCCAGCAAGCCTACGATGGAATTACTCACGCACGGCGGTGAGCATCACGAAATTAGTGATGGAGGATCGTTGATGATGACGACGGCGACGAATCCCCCTCTCCGGAGCCCCGAACGGACTCCAGATCAGCCCTCCCGAGAGAGATTAGGGCTTGGCGGCGGCTCCGTATCGTAAAACACGATGAAACTTTCTCTCTGATTTTTTTCTCCGCGAAACAGAATATGTGGAGTTGGAGTTGAGGTCGGTGGAGCGTCAGGGGGCCCACGAGACAGGGAGTGTGCCCAGGGGGGAGGGCGCGCCCCCCAGCCTTGTGGACAGGGTGTGGGCCCCCTGGCCTTGATTCTTTCACCAGTATTTTTTATATTTTCCAAAACTTATCTCCGTGGATTTTCACGTCATTCCGAGAACTTTTATTTTCTGCACATTAAACAACATCATGGTAGTTCTGCTGAAAACAGCGTCAGTCCGGGTTAGTTTCATTCAAACCATGCAAGTTAGAGTCCAAAACAAGGGCAAAAGTGTTTGGAAAAGTAGATACGTTGGAGACGTATCAGAAATACGTACTCCCCCAAGCTTAGGCTTTTGGCCTAAGTTGGTCTAATGCCAAGGATAGTCTGGCTGATATCCGAAGTTATAACTGGGGTCGTACTTAGACGCAGCATCAAATTATATATTTCCTGTAAGTCAACTTGTTTCTTATGAGCAGGGACTATATAACAGAGAAGTAATAAATCATATCCTGGGGACTACGCACACAACCAGGATCAAGAGAATTAAACCAAGCCTTTGCATCACCCTTTAATGAGAATGGAAATATCTTAAGGATATAATAATAGCGAGACTTCTCATCATTAGTAAACAGGGTGGCTATATCATTTAACTTGGTAAGATGTGCCACCACAGTTTCAGACTCATAGCCATAAAAAGGATCAGATTCAACCAAAGTAATTACTTCAGGATCAACAGAGAATTCATAATCCTTATCAGTAACACAGATAGGTGAAGTAGCAAAAGCGGGGTCGGGTTTCATTCTAGCATTAAGAGATTGCTGCTTCCATTTAGCTAATATCTTCTTAAGATCATATCTATCTTTGCAAGCAAAAATAGCTCTAGCAGCTTCCTCATCCATAACACAACCCTCAGGAACAAAAGGCAATTCATAATTAGGGGGAGAACTTTCATCATCACTGTCATCAATAATTGCATCTTCCACAATTTTGTTCTCTCTAACCATAGCAAGTTGTTCATCAAGAAATTCACCTAATGGCAAAGTAGTATCACACACAGAAGTAGTTTCATCATAAGTATCATGCATAGCAGAAGTGCCATCATCAATAACATGCGACATATCAGAATTCAAAGCAGTAGCAGGTTTCGGTGTCGCAAGCTTATTCAAAACAGAAGGAGAATCTAGTGCAGAGCTAAATGGCAGTTCCTTACCTCCCCTCGTAGTTGAGCGAAAAATGGCAGTTCCTTACCTCCCCTCGTCTTTCAAGTTCCTCATAGTGATCACCAGATATGAATCCCAAGTGACTCAAATAATAGAGCTATGCTCCCTGACAACGGTGCCAGAAATTAGTCTTGATGACCCACAAGTGTAGGGGATCGCAACAGCTTACGAGGGTAGAGTATTCAACCCAAAATTATTGATTCGACACAAGGGGAGCTGTCGGTGTCAAAACCGGCGGATCTCGGGTAGGGGGGTCCCTAACTGTGCGTCTAGGCGGATGGTAACAGGAGACAAGGGACACGATGTTTTACCCAGGTTCGGGCCCTCTTGATGGAGGTAAAACCCTACGTCCTGCTTGATTGATATTGATAATGTGGGTATTACAAGAGTAGATCTACCACGAGATCAAGGAGGCTAAACCCTAGAAGCTAGCCTATGGTATGATTGTTGTAATGGTTGTTATTGTGTCCTACGGACTAAAGCCATCCGATTTATATAGACACCGAAGAGGGCTAGGGTTACATAGAGTCGGTTACAATGGTAGGAGATCTACATATCTGTATCGCCAAGCTTGCCTTCCACGCCAAGGAAAGTCCCATCCGGACATGGGACGAAGTCTTCAATCTTGTATCTTCATAGTCTTGGAGTCCGGCCGATGATGATAGTCCGGCTATCCGGACACCCGCTAGTCCAGGACTCCCTCAGTAGCCTCTGAACCAGGCTTCAATGACGATGAGTCCGGCGCGCATATTGTTCGGCATTGCAAGGCGGTTTCATCCTCCGAATAATTCGTAGAAGATTGCGAACACCAGGATAGTGTCCGGGTCTGCAAAATAAATTCCACATTCCACCGTAGAGAGAATAATATATACACAAGTTCAATTTGCTGACGTTTTTTGTGGCATGACATCACACCAATACCAAGCCCTTACTTGAATCGTTTTTTACTTTACCACCTCAGCGCGTTTAGCGAAGCGGTTTCCTTGGCACGTCTTGTCGAAGCAAAGATCGTGTTCCCCTTATTCCGGGATTCTCATCAATACGGACGTGGGTAACCCAACCGCGCCATTGATGGTGGCGCTTGGGAGATAAGCGAGTTTTACCAGGCCGGTGGGGACACATAGACTTCGTCCGCCCATATATAAGGGGATTAGGATCCACCCTTTCACCTACGCCTTCTTCCTCCTTTGCTTATACATCTCCGCGCACTCGAGCTCCAGCGCCCAAGCCCGCACATCTCGTCTCAACCTTCTCCAGTCATGTCTGGAGCGGGAGGCAAGTGGATGACCTCCTCCGTTACGGAGGGGCACATCGAAAGACTGCGCAGCGCCGGATATCTATCCGGCGACATCGCGCACCGGCTGCCCGATGAGGGGCAGCTCATCCCCACCCCTAGGCCCCATGAGAGGGTCGTATTCCTTCCCCACTTCCTCCGCGGACTGGGCTTCCCATTGCATCCCTTTGTCCGGGGGCTCATGTACTATTACGGCCTGGATTTCCACGATCTGGCGCCAAACTTCATCCTCAACATCTCGGCGTTTATCGTCGTGTGCGAGGCCTTCCTCTGCATCCAGCCTCACTTTGACTTGTGGATTAAGACCTTCAACGTCAAGCCGAAGGTGGTGAAGGGCACTCAAGCGGAGTGCGGAGGCGCCATGTTGGGTAAGATACCCAATGTCGTCTGGCTCGAGGGTGCCTTTGTGGAAACCATCAAGGGATGGCAATCTGGGTGGTTCTACATCACCGAGCCGCGTGACCCTAGATGGGTAGCGGCCCCCGAATTTAGATCTGGGATCCCCATGCAGCTCTCCTCTTGGAAGGAGAGTGGCCTGACCTGGGGTAATTCGGAGGAGCTGACCGGACTCCAAGCCTGTATCCAGAGGCTGGTGAACAAGAAGCTCAAGCTTGTCAACGTGGTCCAGGTCATGCTCATCCGCCGGATTCTCCCGTGCCAAGAATGGGCATTTAAATTGTGGGAGTTCAATCCGGCGCAGCACCAGACCTTGAACAGGCTCTTCGACACTAGGTACGAAGATGCCTGGAAAGTGCTCTTCAAGGGCGCCGAAGCCCCCGCATCTGCAACTGAAGATCGCGGATTTCGCTCGCGGCGTCAAGCTGACGAGGTAAGTGATTCTACCTGTTTACGGGACACTTGCTATTCATAGTTTGACTCTATGCGGGTTTCAATTTCCCCCTTTTCCTTTGACAGGACTGAGGAAGGCGGAGCAGATCATCTATCCGGCTCCTATGCCAGAAAACCCAGTAGACGCCCATCTAGCGGGGCTGCTGGTTCCGGCACCGCACGTGGTGCCGGAGAAGAAGGCCAAGAAGGAGGCCACGGGTACTCGAAAGATTTCCCGTTTTCAGGTGTCCGACGACTCTGAGGCGGACTCCTCCCCCGAAAACGAGGAGGAGAAAGAGTACTCTCTCCCAGAGGAGGGAGAGAGGAAGAGGAAGGCTTCCCCAACAGGGGAGGCCGAAGGGTCCAAGACGGGAAGGACTATTCCCCCGGACAGCTCCGCCAATGTCAATGTTGGCGACGAAGAATGGCCCTCAAGGGCCAGGCCTCCGGCGAGATCGTAAGTATCCGGATTCCTGAATGATTTACAATTTCTCTTTTGTGTCACATAGTGTCATTCTAATGCCGCACGCTGCCTGTAGTCCGGCCAATGATGATCTCCCCGCTTCATCGAGCGGGTCGTTGGCTCCGTCGGATGTAGACTCCATCCCGACCGCCTCCACCCCTCGCGATGCCGAGGACACCGAGGTGGGATCCCAAGAAGGGACCCATCAGGGGGAGGCTCCGGAGGCGCCACAAGGCGGCCTCCCGGACTTTGCGCCGAACTCCACGTCGGAACCCGCAGTGGTTCCGCAGTCCGGCCGGCGGCCCCTTCGCAAGAAGGGCAAGACCGTGACGCCGGCAGCCTCCGTCCAATCGGAGGCACCGGACAACTTGTTGGAGGCACTCAAAGGCGCTTCCATCGAGGAAGGACACCGCACTATTATGAGTGCGGTGATTCAGAAGGTGCAGCTCGCCAAGAGCGGGCTGACCGAAGCCTGCAGTAGCCTTCTATCAGGCTTTGAGGTAAGAAGTTAAAAATATGCAACGTAATACCGCATAGACAGTAGCTCCTGATGCTCGGTTCGGTGTTCGGAAAGAAAAGCCGGACTAAGGATCTAAACAAGATATACGCAGGGTTGATAAAAAATTATGTCAATATGGGTTTGCAGGCTGCACTGCATACCTCTGCCGCACTGACTGCGGAGGTCGGTGCTTTAAAGCAGGAGCTCGAGCGGTCCGAGCAAGAGCTCGTCCGTGCCAAGAAGCAGCTCGAGGACAAAGAAGGTGAGTAACACCACTTTGAATTTGTACCTTACAGAAAAGGATTTAGGTTGCGACAAAAATAACAAGGATAACATGGGTACTGCAGGGGCCACGAACGAGGTGGCAACCCTGAAGGAGGTCGTGTTCGCGGCCGAACGCAATGCGGCCGCGGAACGGGCAGAGCGAGAAAAGCAGAAGGCGTGGGTGGCGGAGGTGCGGCAAGAGCTCCAGGCTCTCATGGAGAAGCATGAGAGTTTGGAGCACGACTCAAAGACTCGAGAGTCCGAGCTTGCCTCGGCTCTCGAAAGTGCCAAAGCCACCAAGGCCGAAGCCCATAAGTCCCTCCAGGAGATTGAGTCGGTGAAGAAGATAGCGGCGGGTAAGGAATTTTTCATGCAAAGCAAGCATGTGAATGTAAATTACGTGTTACTTACCCGAATTCGGAGCTCTCCAGGGGCGTTTGCAGATCTTCCTCGCAGCATGTCTGATGCTGCCGCATTCTACCGAGCCGAGGAGGGGAGCTCAACGGAGAAGGTCTTCTGGTCTCAGTACGCTGAGGCCGGCCATCCGGTGCCCCCTAGCGACCAGCTGAAGCAGCTGGTCGAGCTCCACAAGGTAGCCGAGCAGGCCATGAAGGGCCTCATAGTCCGGCTGTGGCCTGGAGAGGCCATGCTTGGGAGCTATTTCGGCCTCGTGCGGCGGTTGGTGGATGCGTGCCCCTAGGTGGAGGTCATCAAGCGCTCCGCCTGTATTGAAGGTGCTCATCGGGCCCTTGCCCGCGCAAAGGTGCATTGGGGCAAGCTGGATGCGGAGAGGCTTATCACTGACGCGCCGCCAACGGGCAAGGAGTATCGTACGCCCGAGATGTACTATAAGACTGTCCTGAAGGGTGCCCGCAAGATTGCGGATGAGTGCCCCAGAGATGTAATTATTGAGTAAATTCGCAATGTGTTATCCTGTGCGCTGAAAACTTTGTTCATATGCGCTAAGCAACACTTATTGATTTAAAATATTACCTTCTGTGCGGCCGTTTATTAAATCTGAGAGATGGCAAGTCGTCGGCTTCAGCCCCCATGCCACGAGTGCTGGGGTGTTCGGGATAAACTTGAGCACTCTTGTTCCCATTTTTGGGTCCATCTAGGGAGGCGATCAACACAACGAACAAGGCAACCGGACTTATAATGCTTGAACACTCTCACTTAGCCATAGAATTCTAATTTAAATTTCAGCGAAGCCCCTAGTATTCGGAAGACCGAGTTCGGGGCGCTATCCACGCCTTGGCCGGACATTATCCGGTTCTTCGCTCGAAGCGGCATAAGTCTTTAGGGACTCGAAAAGACCTCTCGAACAGCGACCAGTCTCTCGCCTTATCATGACAGTCAATTTTAGCTTTCTCCACTGAGGCGTTAACCCAGCTCAACCGGGGCGCAATCGCAGTGGTTCTCCCAGTGCTACCTTAGCCGACAGAACGGAACGTAAGGTGCCAAACATGGGAGCCGGGCAAACCCAAATATTGACCCAAGACATGATCCGGAGCCGATTCATATAATGCTATAAGTTTGGGGTGCCGCACTTGTGAAAGTGTTCAGACTTATCACACCATAATGTGGGGAACATAAGCCCCTGGTGTATTCGGCCGTACCAAAATATACGGATGCAACATGTCGTAAATGAACATATATATAAAGTAATGCAATTATAGGCAAAAAATGCTGCATTATTTATTAAAGAAATTCTGCTATGAGTGCGGAATGATACAAATAGTGCGGTAAGCAAGGGATTGGACTAATTAAAAGGTGTCTCCCTCCAGGGGTAGGCTGCGGAATGGTGTATTTAACAAATTTAATGCTCGTAATGGAGACCACCTGAGTGTTCGTCGCAGCCTTTGTCCCTCCCTGGCTGTTGCATCATGAGTTCGGCAGGTTCGCCGCCGGACAGAGTCCTGTGTAAAAAAGAAGAAAAATAAAAGATAAAAAGAGCGACACACTTGGGAGCCCCTGGTGTGGTCGAACCGCACTCTGGGTCTGTTGTGGTCGTGCCCCTCCCCCTATGCCCATGGTATGTCCAGAGCGTAATGAAGTACGCGGAGAGTTTGTCTTGCAATTGTGCGAGGGTTGGGGTTGGGGCCGCATTGCTACGCGTGCTCGGAACGTGCCAGGTGGTCTTGGTTGATGTTGTTCCGGGCGCGTTTGGCCGTGTCCGGTCGTTTAACGGTCGGACTCGAAAATTTCCTTAAAAGGCTGCTTTGTACTTCTGCCACAAGAGCCGCTGTATGTTCCTCCGTTCGGAGGGAGCATTCCGTGTTTCCATTGACCGTGATGACTCCACGAGGGCCTGGCATCTTGAGCTTGAGGTATGCATAATGCGGCACCGCGTTGAACTTTGCGAACGCGGTCCGTCCGAGCAGAGCGTGATAGCCACTGCGGAACGGGACTATGTCGAAGATTAACTCCTCGCTTCGGAAATTATCCGGGGATCCGAAGACCACTTCCAGTGTGACTGAGCCTGTACAATTGGCCCCAACACCTGGTATGACGCCTTTGAAGGTCGTCTTTGTAGGTTTAATCCTTGAAGGGTCTATGCCCATCTTGCGCACTGTATCCTGACAAAGCAGGTTCAGGCTACTGCCGCCGTCCATCAGGACTCTCGTGAGGTGAAATCCATCGACGATTGGGTCTAAAACCAATGCGGCGAATCCGCCATGGCGGATACTGGTCGAATGGTCTCTTCGATCGAAAGTGATCGGGCAAGAGGACCATGGGTTGAACTTTGGGGCGACTGGCACCATCGCATATACGTCCCTTAGTGCACGCTTCCGCTCCCTCTTGGGTATATGCGTTGCGTATATCATGTTTACCGTCCGAACTTGTGGGGGGAAGCCCTTCTGTCCTCTATTTTTCGGCGGCCGGGTCTCTTCCTCGTCATCACTGTGTAGCCCCTTGTCATTGTTTTCAGCAATTAATTTGCCTGCCTGCTTGAATACCCAACAATCTTTGTTGGTGTGGTTAGCTGGCTTTTCGGGGGTGCCATGTATTTGGCAAGAGCGGTCGAGTATTCGGTCCAAATTGGATGGGTCCGGAGTGGTTCTTTTAAATGGCTTCTTCCGTTGACTGGGTTTGGAGCCTCGGAATCTGGCGTTGACTGCCGTATCCTCATTGCTGTCGCCGTTAATGCGGCGTTTGCTTTTGTTTCGACGCGACCTGCCATTGCGGTCCTTGGTATCCGGACTGCCAGCATTTTTACTGAGATTGTTGCTGCGAGCTAGCCAGCTATCCTCTCCCGCACAGAAGCGGGTCATGAGTGATGTGAGGGCTGCCATGGATTTCGGCTTTTCCTGTCCTAGGTGCCGGGCCAGCCACTCGTCACAGATGTTATGTTTGAAGGCAGCGAGGGCCTCTGCATCCGGATAGTCAACGATTTGATTTTTCTTTGTAAAAAACCGTGTCCAGAATTGTCTGGCCGATTCATCTGGCTGCTGGATTATGTGGCTTAGGTCATCTGCGTCTGGTGGTCGCACCTATGTGCCCTGGAAGTTGTCGAGGAATGCGGCTTCCAGGTCTTCCCAACACCCAATTGACTCTGCGGGCAGGCTGTTGAGCCAATGCCGAGCTGGTCCTTTAAGCTTGAGCGGGAGATATTTGATGGCGTGAAGATCGTCGCCGCGGGCCATATGGATATGAAGGAGATAATCCTCGATCCAGACCGCGGGGTCTGTTGTGCCATCGTAGGATTCGATGTTAATGGGTTTAAACCCTTCAGGGATTTGATGATCCATTACTTCGTCAGTGAAGCATAGTGGGTGTGCGGCGCCTCTGTATTGAGCAATATCACGACGTAGCTCAAGAGAGCGTTGTCTGCTGTGTTCGGCCCGGCCGGAGTTGTTGTATCCGGTGCGACGGTATTCGTCATGGGTCTTGGGGCTCCCACGTGATCCATAGATAGATCTGGATTGTTTTGCCTTGTCCTCCAATATATCCCGCAAGTCCGGCGCGTTCCCCCGTGGCTTCGTACTTTTTGAGCGGTGTCGGGGTACGGTTTTGGTGGAGGGCTTAGATGCCTCTCTGTCGCGGCCACGAGGTGGTCGGTCTGCCGTATTGTGCGCTGGTGATGAAGGTTTGTATGCTTCCTCCTCTAGTCGGGGGAGCAACTTGCGTTTTGGGTAGCTTTTGGAGGGGCGTTCGAGTTCATACTCTTCGGCTGCGAGGACCTCGGTCCATCTGTCGCCCAGCAGGTCTTGATCAGCTTGAAGCTGTTGCTGCTTTTTCTTTAGACTATTTGTTGTGGCCATTAGCCTGCGTCTGAAACGCTCTTGTTCGACGGGATCCTCAGGCACGACGAATTCGTCGTCGTCGAGGCTTGCCTCGTCTCCGGAGGGAGGTATGTAATTATCATCCTCGACCTCTTCGTCTGCCGCTCTCTCGTGAGGGCTTGCTTCTGCATCCTCCTGCGCTAAATCTTGCTGGAGGGGGTTGTCTTCGGCACTTTCTGGGGTGTTGTTATCTCCTGTGCCGGAATCTCCGTTCTTGCTGTGGCGGGATTTAGAGCGGCACCGCTGACGTCGGCGCTTGGGCTGTTTCTTTAAGGAATCTGCCTCCGCTGCTTCTTCGCCGTCCCCATCTTTTGGGGTGTCCACCATGTATATGTCGTATGACGAGGTGGTCTTCCAGTGCCCTGTAGGCGCTGGTTCTTGATCGTTTCCGGCATCATCGTCCATACCGTCGATGTCTTCGGAGTCGTAGTCTAGTATGTCGGTTAGATCGTCGACAGTGGCTACAAAGTGGGTGGTGGGTGGGCTTTGAATTTCTTCGTCGTCCGCATCCCAACCATCCTGGCCGTAATCCGACTAGGGCTCTCCGGATAGCGAGAGATGCTTTAGCGATTTTAAGATGTCGCCAAAGGGTGAGTGCTGAAAGATGTCCGCAGCGGTGAACTCCATGATCGGCGCCCAATCAGATTCGATTGGCAGGGGCGCAGGAGGTTCAGAGTCCGGCAGGGAGTCCGGCACCTCGGAGTCACGAGCTTTATAAGGGACGAGGTCGGTGTTTGGCTCCATCACCGTGGAAGTTGCAGCTCCCGAGGCGGTGTCCAGCCACCCGTCCTCGATCTGCGGGATCGGCTCCGGACTATGGGTCGAAGCGGATTCGTGCGCGGCCTCCAAGGTACTGTCCGGCGGCAGAGTTAGGTCGTGCCCATCGTGACAGTGTGGCACGCTCGGCTGCGGCTCGGATCCATCGAAGATCAAGTCTCCGCGGATATCAGCCGTGAAGTTTAGGCTTCCAAACCTGACTTGACGGCCAGGGGGTAGCTTTTGATCTGCTCCAGATGGCCAAGCGAATTGGCCCGCAGTGCGAAGCCGCCGAATATGAAAATCTGTCCGGGGAGAAAAGTCTCGCCCAGGACTGCGTCGTTGTTGATTGAAGAGGCCATCAAGCCTATCAGTGACGACACAGAGGAACTCTTAATGAAAGCACCAATGCCGGTGTCAAAACCGGCGGATCTCGGGTAGGGGGTCCCGAACTGTGCGTCTAGGCGGATGGTAACAGGAGACAAGGGACACGATCTTTTACCCAGGTTCGGGCCCTCTTGATGGAGGTAAAACCCTACGTCCTGCTTGATTGATATTGATAATGTGGGTATTACAAGAGTAGATCTACCACGAGATCAAGGAGGCTAAACCCTAGAAGCTAGCCTATGGTATGATTGTTGTAATGGTTGTTGTTGTGTCCTACGGACTAAAGCCATCCGGTTTATATAGACACCGGAGAGGGCTAGGGTTACATAGAGTCGGTTACAATGGTAGGAGATCTACATATCCGTATCGACAAGCTTGCCTTCCACGCCAAGGAAAGTCCCATCTGGACACGGGACGAAGTCTTCAATCTTGTATCTTCATAGTCTTGGAGTCCGGCCGATGATGATAGTCTGGCCGATGATGATAGTCCGGCTATCCGGACACCCCCTAGTCCAGGACTCCCTCAGGAGCCAAAGAATATTCTTAAGTATTAGAAGTTGAGTTGTCAATTCAACCACACTTGGATAACTTAGTATCTGCAGCAAAGTATTTAGTAGCAAGTAGTATGATAGTAATCGTAACAGTGGCAAAAGTAACGATAGCAATTTTGTAGTAGTTGTAACAGTAGCAACGGAAAAGTAAATAAGCGAAGCACAATATGTGAAAAGCTCGTAGGCACTGGATCAATGATGGATAATTATGTCGGATGCGATTCTTCATGTAATAGCTATAACATAGGGTGACAGAGAACTAGCTCCAGTTCATCAATGTAATGTAGGCATGTATATCGAATATAATCATACATGCTTATGGAAAAGAACTTTCATGACATCTTTTTTCCTACCCTCCCATGGCAGCTGGGTTCTAGTGGAAACTAAGGGATATTAAGGCCTCCTTTTAATAGAGTACCAGACCAAAGCATTAACACATAGTGAATACATGAACTCCTCAAACTATGGTCATCACCAAGAAGTATCCTGATTATTGTCACTTCGGGGTTGTCGGATCATAACACATAATAGGTGACTATAGACTTTCAAGATAGGATCAAGAACTCACATATATTCATGAAAACATAATAGGTTCAGATCATGGCACTCGGGCCCTAGTGACAGGAATTAAGCATAGCAAAGTCATAGCAACATCAATCTCAGAACATAGTGGATACTAGGGATCAAACCCTAACAAAACTAACTTGATTACATGGTAAATCTCATCCAACCCATCACCGTCCAGCAAGCCTACAATGGAATTACTCACTCACGGCGGTGAGCATCATGAAATTGGTGATGAAGGATGGTTGATGATGACGACGGCGACAAATCCCCCTCTCCGGAGCCCCGAACGGACTCCAGATCAGCCCTCCTGAGAGAGATTAGGGCTTGGCGGCGGCTCCGTGTCATAAAACACGATGAAACTTTCTCTCTGATTTTTTTCTCCGTGAAACGGAATATATGGACTTGGAGTTGAGGTCGGTGGAGCATCAGGGGGCCCACGAGACGGGGGGCGCGCCCCCCACCCTCGTGGACAGGGTGTGGGGCCCTGGCCTTGTTCTTTCGCCAGTATTTTTTATATTTTCCAGAAGTTATCTCCATGGATTTTCAGGTTATTCCGAGAACTTTTGTTGTCTGCACAATAAACAACGCCATGGCAGTTCTGCTGAAGACAGCATCAGTCCGGGTTAGTTCATTCAAATCATGCAAGTTAGAGTCCAAAATAAGGGAAAAAGTGTTTGGAAAAGTAGATACGTTGGAGACGTATCAGTCATCCACTTAGGGAAATTTGCTACTGTCCTACAAGCCTCTGCACTTGGAGGCCCAAGAACGTCTACAAGGAGAAGGTTGCGTAGTAGACATCAAGCTCTTTTCTGGTGCCGTTGCCGGGGAGCTGAGTGCTTGAAGGTATATCTTTAGATGTTGCAATCGAATCTTTCAGTTTCTTGTTTTATCACTAGTTTAGTATATAAAAGAAAACTACAAAAAAATGGAATTGAGTTTGCTTCATACGCTTCATCTTTTTAATATCTTTCGTGAAAATGATGGAAAGGAAAATTGTGCTCAATTGCTAGAAGAAGAATGCATTAAAATGTTTGGTACTAGACCTTTGTATGATGAGCATGATTGCAATGTTGTTAGTAAGAATTCCTTGAATATCCATGATGCTAATGATATGCAAAGCCACAAGCTTGGGGAAGCTATGTTTGATGGAGATGATATTTTTTGTCCCCAAAGTTTTGATGAGCAAATTTATTATTATGAAAGCATGCCTCCTATTTATGATGATTATTGTGATGATGCGTATGCCATAAAGAAGAAACACAACCATGAAACTTGTCATCATGATTTTAATTTTCGATTGGATTATGCTTCACATGATAGTTACTTTGTTGAGTTTACTCCCACTACTATTGATGAGAATAAACTTGCTTATGTGGAGAGTTGTAAAATTTCTATGCAAGTAGATCATGAAAAGAATGCTTTATGTGCTTGTTATATTGTTGAATTCATTCATGATGCTACTGAAAATTATTATGAGGGAGGAACATATGCTTGTGGGAATTGCAATAACATCAAGTTTCCTCTCTATGTGTTGAAAATCTTGAAGCTATGCTTGTTTTACCTTCCTATGCTAGTTGATTCTTGTTCCCATAAGTTGTTTGCTCACAAAATTACTATGCATAGGAAGTGGGTTAGGCTTAAATGTGCTAGTCATATGCTTCATGATGCTCCCGTTAGGTTTCAATTCTTATCTTTTATGTGAGCATCATTGTCATCATCATGCCTAGCTAAAAATGCATTAAAGAAAAGCACTTGTTGGGAGACAACCCAATATTTACCTTTACTTTTTTTTGTGTTCACATGATTATGCTACTGCACTAATCATGTTTTATAGCTTTTGTTTCAGTAAAGTGCCAAGTAAGACCTTTAGGATAGCTTACAGTGATAGTTGTGTTGATCCTGCTGAAAATCAGAAACTTTTGCACCCAGTAAATTAGTTTTGATAATTCACAGAGACGTGATTTTGATCTGATTCATTTTGATCTGGATTGTTACACAAATTTCTCAGGCTTTCATAATTTGGTAGGATTTTTGGAGTTGCAAAAGTATTCTAGAGTTACAGATTACTACAGACTGTTCTGTTTTTGATAGATTCTGTTTTCATTGTGTTGTTTGCTTATTTTGATGAATCTATGAGTAATATCGGAGGGTATGAACCATAGAGAAGTTGTAATACAGTAGATATTACACCAATATGAATTTATAATGAGTTCACAACAGTACCTAAGTGGTGATTTATTTCCTTATACTAACAGAGCTTACGAGTTTTTTGTTGAGTTTTGTGTTGTGAAGTTTTCAAGTTTTGGGTAAAGATTCGATGGACTATGGAATAAGGAGTGGCAAGAACCTAAGCTTGGGGATGACCAAGGCACCCCAAGGTAATATTCAAGGACAACCAAGAGCCTAAGCATGGGGATGCCCCGGAAGGCATCCCTCTTTCGTCTTTGTCTATCGGTAACTTTACTCGGAGCTATATGTTTATTCACCACATGATATGTGTTTTGCTTGGAGCCTCATTTTATTTTGTTAGTATTTGCTTGCTATTATTTAGAATAATGTTTTGCATATATTGTTTCAATAAAAATGTCAAGGATGGCCTTTACCATGCTTATTTTGAACTATACTTGTTGCTGTTTGAAAACAGAAAGTTTATCAATGTTGCAAAAATTCCCTAGAAAAGTCAGAATATGATAAATTGTTGAAACATTTTGAAAAATAAGCTCTGATTAAATTTCTACAGTGTAGTATTTTTCTCATAATTTTGGGAGTTAGGGAAGTGATGAATCTTGCATTCTTTACAGACTGTACTGTTTTGGCAGATTGCAGTTATGTTTGCATTGTTTGCATATGTTTGCTTGTTTAATGATTGTATTTGAGTATAGGAGTATTAGATATGCAGAGGCATTTAGTATGCAATGTTTAATAACAAATTTAGTGATTTGTTACAGTAGAGAATGATAAGGTTATTGCGTTGATTTATACTAACTTATCTCACGAGTTCTTGTTGAGTTTTGTGTGGATGAATTTTTTATGGTGTAGGGAAGCCGTGATATAAAAGGAATTAAGGAGACACAAAAGCTCAAGCTTGGGGATGCCCAAGGCACCCCATGATAATATTTCAAGAAGTCTCAAGCATCCAAGCTTGGGGATGCCCCGGTAGGCATCCCACCTTTCTTCTTCAACAATTATCGGTTAGTATCGGTTGAACCTAAGTTTTTGCTTCTTCACATGATGTGTGCTATCCTTGAAATGTCATTTTGTTTTGTCTTGCTTGCTGTTTGAATAAAATACCAAGATCAGAAATTCTTAAATGTTAGAGAGTCTTCACATAGTTGCATAATTATTCAACTGCTCATTGATCTTCACTGATATCTTTCAGAGTAGTTTGTCGTTTGCTCTAGTGCTTCACTTATATCTTTTCAAAGGACGGCGGTGGTTTTATTTTATAGAAATTATTGATCTCTCATGCTCCACTTATATTATTTTGAGATTATTAAACTACATGGTAATTTGCTTTGGTTATAAAATTAGTCCTAATATGATGGTCATCCAAGTTGACTATAATAAAAAATATCATATAGAGTGCATTGAATACTATGAGAAGTTTGATGCTTGATGATTGTTTTGAGATATGAGGATGGTAATATTAGGGTCATGCTAGTGGAGTAGTTGTGAATTTGAGAAATACTTGTGTTGAAGTTTGTGATTCCCGTAGCATGCACGTATGGTGAACCGTTATGTGATGAAGTTGGAGCATGATTTATTTATTGATTGTCTTCCTTATGAGTGGCGGTCGGGGACGAGCGATGGTCTTTTCCTACCAATCTGTCCCCCTAGGAGCATGCGCGTAGTACTTCTTTTGATGACTAATAGATTTTTGCAATAAGTATGTGAGTTCTTTATGACTAATGTTGAATCCATGGATTATACGCACTCTCACCCTTCCACCGTTGCTAGCCTCTCTTGTGCCGCACAACTTTCGTCGGTACCATACATCCACCATATACCTTCGTCAAAACAGCCACCATACCTATCTATTATGGCATTTTCATAGCCATTCCGAGATATATTGCCATGCAACTTTCCACCTTTCCGTTTATTATGACACACTCCATCATTGTCATATTGCTTTTGCATGATCATGTAGTTGACATGGTATTTCTGGCAAAGCCACCTTGATAATTCTTTCATACATGTCGCTCTTGATTCATTGCATATCCCGGTACACCACCAGAGGCATCCACATAGAGTCATATTTTGTTCTAAGTATTGAGTTGTAATCTTGAGTTGTAAGTAAATAAAAGTGTGATGATCTTCATTATTAGAGCATTCTCCCAAGTGAGGACAGGATGATGGAGACTATGATTCCCCCACAAGTTGGGATGAGACTCCGGACTTTATGAAAAATAAAAGAGGCCAAAGAAGCCCAAATAAAAAACAAGGACAAAGAAGCCCACATAAAAAATGAGAGAAAAAGAGAGAAGGGACAATGTTACTATCCTTTTACCACAGTTGTGCTTCAAAGTAGCACCATGATCTTCATGATAGAGAGTCTCCTATGTTGTCACTTTCATATACTAGTGGGAATTTTTCATTATAGAACTTGGCTTGTATATTCCAATGATGGGCTTCCTCAAATTGCCCTAGGTCTTCGTGAGCAAGCAAGTTGGATGCATACTCACTTAGTTTCTCTTGTTGAGCTTTCATACACTTATAGCTCTAGTGCATCCATTGCATGGCAATTCCTACTCACTCACATTGATATCTATTAATGGGCATCTCCATAGCCCACTGATACGCCTAGTTGATGTGAGACTATCTCCTTTTTGTCTTCTCCATAACCACCATTCTATTCCACATATAGTGTTATGTCCATGACTCACGCTCATGTATTGCGTGAAAGTTGAAAATCTTTGAGAACATCAAAAGTATGAAACAATTGATTGGCTTGCCATCGGGGTTGTGCATGATTTAAATATTTTGTGTGATGAAGATAGAGCATAGCCAGACTATATGATTTTGTAGGGATAACTTGCTTTGGCCATGTTATTTTGAGAAGACATGATTGCTTTGTTAGTATGCTTGAAGTATTATTGTTTTCATGTCAATATTAAACTTTTGTCTTGAATCTTATGGATCTGAACATTCATACCACAATAAAGAAAATTACATTGATAATTATGTTAGGTAGCATTCCACATCAAAAATTCTGTTTTTATCATTTACCTACTCGAGGACGAGCACGAATTAAGCTTGGGGATGCTTGATACGTCTCCAATGTATCTATAATTTTTTTATTATTCCATGCTATTATATTACCTGTTTTGGATGTTTAATGGGCTTTATTATACACTTTTATATTATTTTTGGGACTAACCTATTAACCGGAGGCCCAACCCAAATTGATGTTTTCTTGCCTATTTCTGTGTTTCCAAGAAAAGGAATATCAAACGGAGTCCAAACGGAATGAAACATTCGGGAGAGTTATTTTTGGAAAAAACGCAATCCGGAAGACTTGGAGTAGACGTTAGGGAAGCTTCGACGAATCCACGAGGGTCCAGGGCGCGCCCTACCCCCCTGGGCGCGCCCCCACCCTCGTGGGCCCCTCGTGGCTCCCCTGACCGACTTCTTTCGCCTATATATATCTATATACCCCCAAAACTTCCGGGAGCACCATAGATCGGGAGTTCCGCCGCCGCAAGCCTCTGTAGCCACCAAAAACCATTCGGGGCCCTGTTCCGGCACCTTGCCGGAGGGGGGATTCCTCACCGGTGGCCATCTTCATCATCCCGGCGCTCTCCATGACGAGGAGGGAGTAGTTCACCCTCGAGGCTGAAGGTACGTACCAGTAGCTATGTGTTTGATCTCTCTCTCTCTCTCTCTCATGTTCTTGAGGTGGTACGATCTTGATGTATCGCGAGCTTTGTTATTATAGTTGGATATTATGATGTTTCTCCCCCTCTACTCTCTTGTAATGGATTGAGTTTTCCCTTCGAAGTTATCTTATTGGATTGAGTCTTTAAGGATTTGAGAACACTTGATGTATGTCTTGCATGTGCTTATCTGTGGTGACAATGGGATATTCACGTGATCTACTTGATGTACGTTTTGGTGATCAACTTGCGGGTCCAGTGATCTTTTGAACTTATGCATAGGGGTTGGCACACGTTTTTGTCTTGACTCTCCGGTAGAAACTTTGGGGCACTATTTGAATTACTTTGTGTTGGTTGAATAGATAAATCTGAGATTGTGTGATGCATATCATATAATCATACCCACGAATACTTGAGGTGACATTGGAGTTTCTAGGTGACATTAGGTTTTTGGTTGATTTGTATCTTAAGGTGTTATTCTAGTACGAACTCTAGGATAGATTGAACGGAAAGAATAGCTTTGTGTTATTTTACTACGGACTCTTGAATAGATCGATCAGAAAGGATAACTTTGAGGTGGTTTCGTACCCTACAATAATCTCTTCGTTTGTTCTCCGCTATTAGTGACTTTGGAGTGACTCTTTGTTGCATGTTGAGGGATAGTTATATGATCCAGTTATGTTATTATTGTTGAGAGAACTTGCACTGGTGAAAGTATGAACCTTAGGCCTTGTTTCCTAGCATTGCAATACCGTTTACGCTCACTTTTACCACTTGTTACCTTGCTGTTTTTATATTTTCAGATTACAAAAACCTATATCTACCATCCATATTGCACTTGTATCACCATCTCTTCGCCGAACTAGTGCACCTATACAATTTGCCATTGTATTGGGTGTGTTGGGGACACAAGAGACTCTTTGTTATTTGGTTATAGGGTTGTTTGAGAGAGACCATCTTCATCCTATGCCTCCCACGGATTGATAAACCTTAGGTCATCCACTTGAGGGAAATTTGCTACTCTCCTACAAACCTCTGCACTTGGAGGCCCAACAACGTCTACAAGGAGAAGGTTGCGTAGTAGACATCAACAACATATAAGCTTTGCCGTTAGCTAGCAGGCGGCAATGAGGGAGGGTGGCCCACTAGCGAGAGCCACCTAAACGGCAAAGAAAGTGGCCAAACTAAAGTCCGTTAGCTAGGCTCTTTCTCGTCTGCTAGCAGACGGCAAAGAACTGTGCCCTAACTAAAATGCGAACGCCCGCGCCCCATCTCTTTGTCCCCCCCTCTCTCTCCGCCCTGGGCCCAAGCCGCCGACACCCCCGTCACCGGCCGCCCCGCGCCACCCCCGTCGCCGCGCCGCCCCTGCCGCCCCGGTAACCCCCTCTACCACCCCGCGCC
>NC_041391.1:5125545-5145319 GCF_002162155.2 Triticum dicoccoides | reverse complement strand
CCGACGCCCCTCTCCTCCACCATAGCGGCCGCCCCACCGCTCTGGCGCCCCCTCCTCCACCCCGGCCGCCTCGGCGCCCACTCCGCCACCCCCACTGCCGCTCCGGCGCCCCTACTCCGGTGAGACCTTGTATTTTTTTCTGTTTTTTAGATTTAGTTTTGGTTTAGTTTAATTTGGGCTTGGTTTAGTTTAGGTTTACTTTAGGTTTTGTTTCTATTTTTTAAGTTTTGGTTTACACTTAGTTTACTTTTGGTTTAGTTTAGGTTAAGAAGAAGGAAGATGAAAAAAATAAGAGGAAGAAGAAGAAGAAGTAGAGGAGGAGGAGGAGGAAGAAGAAGTGTATTTTTTTCCTATTTTTAGATACTATGCTCTGTTTGTCAACATTTTCAGTTTTCTCTCATGTCGAAAGAAATCCCTAGTTTTGAACGGTGCCAATTTCCATTGCGAACTAACCTACCAAATTAATTAAGTGTTGTTGATGTTGTTGAGCACAAGTGCATTGCTGTTTTTTCTAAGTTTTCTTTCATGTTTAAAAACTTGGCTCTGTTCCAACTATGTCCATTTATCAAATATGATAGAATTGAATTAGAGCCAAGTTGGATTAGAGCCAAGTTTCTGTAGATATGCATATGGTCCATTTATCAAATTTGGTTCTACCTGTGTTTATAGATACGGTCCATTTATAGTAGATATGGTTCTAGTTGTGTTTGCCTTTTATAGTAGACATGGGCACATGGGCAGATATGGTCCATTGTAGATAGAGTACTAGCAAATTGTATTGCCATTTATTGACTGTTTTGAAGTGCTTGTTTCCTATGTTTCTTGCATATATTGATTGATTCAACTGCGATGTAATTTCATTTCATGGGGAATGAGTAGAAGAAGAACACAGAGGTGTTGTTCCATCATAAATGTCCACAAGTGCATTGCTTTTTGAATGTGAAATGATAACTTGGTGTAGTTGATTATCTTTTGCTCAAAACTTCTGTTGTTGTAATGTTGTATGATAATGTTGTAAGGGTAGTAATTGGCCTCTTCTGTTGCTTATCAGAGATGTTGGGAGGCTGTCACCGCAGGCTGCGCTCTGCCACACTGGAGTACGACTTGGAAGGTTTCGAGTTCTTCGCGATCATACTTTAGAATTCCTCCAGGAGGCAGTTATATAAAAGGAGAGATCTCCCCTTCACCCAACTCTTTATCATAACTCTGTTGTTTGCTACATCACTGCAGAGGCTGTCTGACACTTTTATGAAGATGTTGGACGGCCATTGGCCAAAGAATATGAAGCTCCGACAGGCCAGCAACGGGCTTCGCAGGTTGTGGGATGTCGAGGTAGTGTTCAAGTACGACCACGTGTACATGTGTCATGGCTGGGAGTAGTTTGTCCCTGCCTACGACCTGCGGCACGGGTACTTCCTTGTCCTCAGGTACGACGGCAACGCCATGCTCACCGTGAACGTGTTCAACACGACTATGTGCCGCATGCGCTACCAGGACAACGATGATGCCAGTATGCTCTACCTCTTCTTCCTCTCCATTTGGCTTTGTCTCACACCGATTGTGAAAAAAACTTTGTTGCATTTGGTCAGGCAATGGGAGCAGCAGCAGCGACTCTGGCTACAGCGAAAGAAGCAGCGAGGATGAGGAGGAACGGAGTGGGGAAGAAGATGAGCAGAGCGGGGATGACCTCGCGATGTTGGTGGCTGACGATGGCCACATGATGTTGGTGGCTGACGATCGCCTCGCGATGGTGGTGCCTGATGATGACCTAAAGATGGTGGTGCCTGAAGATGGCATCGCGATGGTGGTGGTGCCTGACGATGACCACGCAATGGTGGTGGCACCGGCGATCCCACAGCTGGGGGACTATAGGACCATGCCAATTGTGGTAGAGGAGTACATCCCACTGCCTCGCCGCTCTAAGCGCATCAAGATGATGAAGGAGAAGGAGAAGGAGGAGGAGTGAAGATCTTTAGTTTAATCTTTTTAGTGTAAACCTTTTAAGTATGATAGTGTTGAACTTTCTTAATTATATGTGTCCATCTCCATTACCTTCCAAACTCAGTTTGGTAATTTTGTGCATGCTTATGGATGCTCATGAATTGAAATTATGTGTTTTTGTGCTTGCTCATGGATGCTCATTCATTGAATAGTTTCTAACAAAATTATATATCTGTGAAATTGAATGAATTTAATAAAAAACAGAAAAACAGGGGCTATACAGGATCTTTGCCATTCACTGGCAGACGATAAAGAGCTTTGCCATCGGCCATCAGACGGCAAAGCTGCCACGTGGCAGCCGCCTGTGCTACCTGGGGTGCACTGGGCTGACCTATTTGGCAGCTTTGCCGTCTGCTGTTGACGGCAAAGACCTTTACATCTTTGTCGTCCGCTGGCAGATGGCAAAGATGCAAAGATGTTTGTCGTCTTCCAGCTGACGGCAAAGCACGCAGTAAACCCCTTAACAGACTTAAGGTGCCACATGTGCCGTCCAGGCTCTTTGCCGTCTGCCAGCAAACGGCACAGGCCTTTGCATCTTTCCCATCAGCCAGCAGGAAGCAAAGAGGCCTTTGCCATAGCTTATTCAGTCGGACCTGTTGCCGTCTGCTGGCTGACGGCAAAGCCTTTGCCGTCCGCCAGGCATGCCTTTGTCGTCAGCCATGGCAGACGGCAAGTGCCTGATTCCTGTAGTGCATGGTCCATGTGATATTTTTCCCATGGTACATTGACATGGCCAAAACATGAAAATTAATATTAATTTGCCATGGTTTAATGAAAAACATGGCAAATCCATATCAAAAAAATGTTGTGGTAGCTATTTACTAAACGAAAAGATGGTAGCTATTAAAGGATAGTAAATTTGTCATGTCAATCTATGATAATTTGACATGGAAAATGGTATATGAAACTAAATGATATCGAATTAATGACAAATGTAGGGTACTAAATCAAGTATACATCATGTGTCTCAGCAAAATTTAAATATGTGTAATACATGGCAAAAAACTAGACAACGTAGTGGATTGACAAAAAGGCCAAGGTGATCTATGAAAGAATGAATAGCACTTTGGCATGGCAACAACAAATAGTAGAACGAAAGCTATCATGGAAACTTTTGACACACAAAAATCATAGCAATTTTCTCATGGAAACTACTCCAGAATTCTGCCATGGCAACTACTCATAACAAATCGCTCGGTGACAACTACTCATAGCAATTCTGCCATGGCAACTACTACAGAATTTTTCCATGCCACACTATGGTGGGAACTGAATGTATGAACATGATCTAATCCACATTAAGCATTCAGTTCCGAAAAAAGATAAAGGCAAACTAAAAAAATTCCATTCAAAGGGCAAAATTATTTTCAACATAGAAAAATGATAGTTGTCATGGCCAAATAACATATCTATTTTTGCATGTCAAAACACTGAACTAAACTAATGGGGAGAATATGCATATAGGGTGAAAACCAAATTCATGTGCACACAAATTGCCATGTTTTCCAAAATAAAGAAGGTCACCTATGCAAATACAAAGTTTCCATGTCCATTATATAGATCATGAAAATACAATTGATCTAAAAACAAATAATAAATTTGGCACATACATGAGGATCACCTCGTTGATGAAATGATGACACAAAGTTCCTCAAAATAATAAATTTGGCACATACAAGAGGATCACCTCGTTGATGAAATGATGACACAAAGTTCCTCAAATGAAAAATTGGTATCTCTAAGATGCTACAAAAACTAACAAGTTCCCAGGAGCAAAACACACAGTAAAAAGAGGTGGCATCTGAAGTAGTTGTCGACAACACATCATGTCTAACTATGCATTTAGTTGCCATGCATTTACTGATACAGATTAACTAAAATTATAGTGAATTTGGCACATACATGAGGATCAACTCATTGACAAAATGATGACAAAGTGTTGTTCAAATGAAAAAAGGTCAGATGTAAAGATGCTACAAAAAGTAACTACACACACAATGTGAAGTTCCCAGTAGCAAAAAATCACAGTAAAAGATGGTACCTAACTAGTTGCCATGGCAACAATTCATGGAAAAAATATGATTTCAGTTACCATGCATTTAGAGATGCCAAATGTGTAGAAAATAGCCACTTTCCACAACATTTCAACTACAAAAGTTCCGTGAATATACATACATATGAAAAGATAATGCCTAAAATTAGCCATTTTCTCACCATGCACACAACCATATGGGATATACTCATTGAAAAGTTAAACCCTGTCGACAATCACAAACACATATATACTCCCAAATTCGTTTGGGACATCACATGTTTGATGGAATGGAAAGAAGAATAGTGCCAATCTTTTAAAAATCTATGTCACAAATATAATAATGACAAATCCTAGATTATATTAAAGATTGAAATTTGCTAAATTGTGCAAGCGCATAAGAAAACCCATTATTTTTCAGCACTTTAGGCAGGTCGTTTAAGTTTTGTATTTAAGGAATAAGACCACAATGATGTAAGAGCACTTAATTAATTCTTTCAATAGTTAAAAAAGGAGAGTGTGCATCAGAGTTGGCCGGATAAAGCAATATATCATAGACTAGGACACCGGTCAGCTAGCACGCATCGCCAAAAGAATGATAGCATCACCACTTTTCTGAGTGGCTCATATGGGATGTCAGAAGGATCAATTAATTTAAAAAAAGGTACAAAGTAACTTTAAAATCTTAGATGCATGCATCCAATAATTTACGGTAGCTTTTTGAATATTCGAGCACACATTCAAATTTCATTGTTGAATTTAAAGTTATTTCAGGATGACTACTAGAATGTTACAGTCCAAATAAAAAAAGTTTTGGCTAGAAAACTAGAAATATGGGAATTATTGAAAAGACGAGAAGGCTTCCACCAGTTAAAAAAATTTCAACAAGTCTTACAATTTTATTTTAAAAGTACACAGTTAAGTTTGAGCTAAGTCGCGACCCTTATCGAGACTCGGAGCTCACCCATATGTTGGCAGGGGCATCGATGAGCTAGATATCAATGTGTTGATGGATTGGGAGACCGGCATAAACTAACCTTGCAGAACGATTGTTGCAACCTGTTTTAATGGAATATATATGTTAACCACATGTATGCATGTCGAACCATGGAGTAAACTTGCCAGTAGTAACCGGACAGAGAAAAATCATAGATAATATATGTACAATAATGTTAACAAAAAAGACATGCTCATATGTATTTAGTAGTTGCTAAAATAAGAACCGCTAAAAGATATATATGGTGTCATAAATTTTGGTTGTGACACAAAGCTTATAATATTTTATATGCTATGAAAATAGGTAGTAAAATACCAAATATGCATAGGTGAACATGGTACCAGGCGAGGTCTTTATCTCACCATCCATTTCCCTGAGATTCGTGCGGTATTAATACTATAAGCAGTGTATATAACATATTGAATACTCCTCCCTGCAGTATTTGGTTGTATTACACAAAACAATCAATGCTTAAGGGACTACATGCTTGAAAAACGTGACCCAACTCATTTACTAGGAGCAGACCTCATTTACTTGGCACAGGCTGGGAACGTTAACTGCCTTTCAGCATCTCTCTCTATCCAGTGTTGTTAATTTGGAAAGTGGGGGTATTTTAGTGTCATCACATGTACCAGTTTCTCTGCTATGCATTCATCTCCTCACGTTCCTCCTTCTCCTCGACTTTATTCAACTGCTAGTCTTCCCTGCAATATTAATGCGTTCTGCAATGTGCTCCTCCATGTTCTTGTCCTGTTGATTAGCTCCTCCAGCACGTATCCATTTAGACCAAGAAGCTCCCCTTTCACTCATCTGATGGCCATCATTAGAAGGTGGGTTGGGGGAGCTGACGAACTAATCCTTCCAATGATCTAATTCCATCATGTCTCATTAGGTACTCTCGTCGCTGGGTGTGCTACATGTTTAGAACAAGCTGGTGGACATTGCAAGCTCCTCTTTTGCGGGGCGCATTGCAAGCTCTTGTACTAGGGTAACAACGAGCCTAGAAAAGCAATAACAAAAACTCGCCCAAGCACATATTTTGAGTGTAGGAAAGGTTTTGCTATAGTAGCGAACATTAACGAACGGCTAACCTTCTGCTGTTGCTGGAGTTTGATGCCTTGGTTGTACTAGGGTATTACCGCTGTTTGTACTAATTAATCCATCATGTCTAATTTCAGAGACAAAGACTTGTTTCGCGTAACCTTCCCGTGATTTTTGTTATTACAACAATGCATGTAGTTTAAATCCATCTTTGAGAAGATATCCCATCATCCATGAGGTAGTGCTGCAACATTAATATGAACGCAGGGCTCTGATGAACTGATAAAGCAGTACACCTCAGTCCTCAATTACAGACATGAAAAATGAACTTGGCAAAACAAACCAAAACAGAAACGGCAGGCCGACAGTTGCTAAGTGCCATTAAAGGCCGACCTGTTCGACACAGAACTTTTAAACGCAGCTGACCAGCATTTTTAAATGGCCTGACATTAACACAACAGAACAGCTAGAACCATATTTTGCATGTTTATGAACGTGTATCCAACTCCATTTAAGATGGTTAGCCACCAACCCCTGTATGTCGTATTTGTCGAATTAACCTGGCGTATCGTTGAGGTATCCATTCAATCACTATATTAATTTCTAATCTCATAGCATGGACGGGCTGCCCGGATAACATCCTCGCATGCCATCATGTCCCAAAAATTCGGCGTCAGTAAAATAGTAAAATATTAATTTAAAGATTTTGTATTTTTATCCCTACAAGACTTTAGACAAAATAATACTTTAAAAAACTCAATAAGTAATATAATAATATTCCATGCAGTAGCCCATGCAATATTCAAAATTGCTAGCCCGTGCAGTAGCATGGGTTGACAGCTAGTAACTCAAATTCACTACGCTATATTTTTTCAAAAAGTGCCGGCAAATTGTAAAGTTAAATTCATTCCTTTTTTCCCCTGGGTACAAAATCGATTGCTTAACTGTTCAGGGTCCAAATCGGATGTCCGACTCGGGTTTGACCCCGTTTCAAGAAGCGAGGCTAGCTATATATATATATTCCAGGCCAGGGTATGAGTCGATCATCACGATGGAGTCGATACCGTTGGAGATTTTGCGTGACATCCTCTTTAGGCTCCCCACCAGAGAAGTGGCCCGAGGCCGCTGCGTCTCATGGCAATGGCGCCACGTCCTCACCAACCCGTCCTTCGTCTACCTCCACAGTCATGCCGCCCACGTCGTGTCCACCCCCGGCGGCACCCCAGCGGAGGCGTTGGCCGTCATGGAGATCCGCGGGCATGGTATCGGCCTGGACATGGTTGTCCTCAACCCCATCACGGCCAAGGCAATGGGCCGCATGACCGATCTAGCCCCTGCCTACAGTCCCGTCAACGCTTGCAATGGCTACCTCCTCCTCGCCGCGCCCGGAGGCAAGTACACGTATTGGCCGGTCTTCATCTGCAACCCCGTCACCGGCGAGACCCTAAAGATCCCGCCTCCGCCCAACATCGAGCTCCTCGTCAAGTACGCCATGGGGTTCAGCCCATCCTCCCATCAATACAAGCTCTTCTGCCTCTCTTACCGGCGGGACGTGGTGTTAGACTATGTATAGCTTCTGTACCTATGTACGTATATGGTACATATTGTAACACAACCATTATATATAATGAGATAAGCCACCCCTAGAGGGTTGTGCTGGTTCCCCAAAACTTATTGTCTTACATGGTATCACGCTAGATTACGATTGCTTCCGCTTCTAAACCCTAATACCCGCACCGCCGCCGCAGCCGCCGCCGCCTTCACCGCCGCCGCCATGTCGAGCGCCGCCACCACCGGTTCCACTGCTGCGGGCTTCCTCCCGGCCTCTCTTGCGGCTCTGCTCAACCTCCCGCTCGATGCCGTCTCTGTTCCGGCTCCGATCGGGACAAGGAGCATCGGCTCCGTCTTCTCCACGCCGCCGGCGCCCTCGCTTGGGCGTGACCTCGTGGTCCACACCGCGGCGCCGCCGTCCGCTGCGGACTCCGCAGGCGTCGTCCCGCCGCTCCTGCCGCAAGCGGATCACACTGCCCCGCTGGCGGGGTTGGCGGCGTCCGCCCCGGCCGCGGGCCTTGCGGCGTCCGCACCGGCCGCGAGCTTTGCGGCGCCCGCCCTGGCTGCGGTCCCGCCTCCTCCCGCATCGGCTTCGGTGCCTCCGGCTGCCTCCATGGTGTTTGCACCCCAGGCAGCCTCCTCGATGGGATTGTCTTCGCCGCCGCCGTTTCACTTCGGTCATCTCATCACCATCAAGCTCTCCGCCGACAACTACATCTTCTGGCGTGCGCAGGTTCTCCCGCTCTTGGGGAGTCACTACCTGCTAGGCTACGTCGACGGATCACTTCCCTGCCCACCCGCGCTGGTAGACAGCGTGCACGGTCCGGTCTACAATCCGGCCCATCGCGTCTGGACGGGGCAGGACCAGGCGAACCTCTCCTCCATCCAGGGGTCGCTCTCGCCGGCAGTTGCCGGCCTTGTTGTCTTCGCGAAGACGTCTCATGAGGCCTGGACCATCCTTGAGCGCACCTTTGCAGCGCAGTCCCAGGCTCGTGTCTCTGCACTCCGTCGTCAGCTTGGAGAGTGTCAGAAGCTTGACTCCACTGCCACTGAGTTCTACAACAAGGTCAAGGGCCTCGCCGACACATTGGCCTCCATTGGACAGCCCCTCACCGACTCCAAGTTCAACTCGTTTATTGTCAATGGTCTTGATGAGGAGTATGATGCCTTAGTCGAGATCATCAACGAGCGGGGCAACTCGACACCCATGCTGGCACACGAGGTTTTCTCTCGGCTCCTTCTCACTGAGCAACGGGTCGAGACTCGCCGCACCAGGGGCACTGGCTCCCTCTCGGCCAACGCCGCCACCAAGGGTGGCCGCTCTTCTTCATCACCCCGGTCTCCCTTGGGGCTGCCACCGTCGCCCGCCTCGGCCCCCCCACCTACTGCGACCTTACCGGGGGCTGGCGGTCCATGTGTGTGTCAGCTTTGTGGCCGCGATGGGCACTGGGCCTCCAAGTGTCATAAGCGCTTCCAGCGAAGCTTCCTTGGTCTTGGCAATGACGGCAAAGATACACGCAACAATGCCCGTCAGGTCGCCATGGCTGATCGTCCCGCGCCGCAGAAGCAACAGGGACACACTCAGTCCTACTCCATTGATCCACACTGGTACATGGACTCTGGGGCGACAGAGCATCTAACCAGCGAGATGGGGAAGCTTCACACTCGTGAACCCTATCATGGCTCCGACAAGATCCACACCGCCAATGGAGCAGGTATGCACATCTCTCATATTGGTCAAGCATCTCTTCTCACTAGACATGCCAATAGGAGTCTGCAGCTTCGCAATGTTCTTCGAGTTCCATCTGTGACCCGTAATCTTCTTTCAGTTCCTAAACTCACACGTGATAATAATGTGCTTTGTGAATTTCACCCTTTTGATCTTTTTATTAAGGATCGGGGCACGAGGGACATTCTTCTTAGTGGGCGGTTGTGCCAGGGCCTCTACCGTCTGGAGCATCCTGGTGTCGCTCGTGTTTTCAGTGGAGTTCGGGTCTCTCCGTCACAGTGGCATGCTCGTCTTGGTCACCCGGCCACACCTATTGTCCGTCATATTTTGCGTCGTCATGAGCTTCCTAGTTTGTCTAGTCATAAAGATGTAGCAGTGTGTGATGCTTGTCAGCAGGGGAAGAGTCATCAACTTCCTTTTTTGGAGTCCAGTCGTGAGGTGAAACATCCTTTAGAACTTGTGTTTTCAGATGTATGGGGTCCTGCTCAGACTTCTGTCAGTGGTCATAATTACTATATCAGTTTCGTTGATGCTTATAGTCGCTTTACCTGGCTTTACCTTATTAAACGCAAATCTGATGTGTTTGATATTTTTGTTCAGTTTCAAAAACATGTTGAACGTCTTCTCAAGCACAAAATTGTTCGTGTCCAGTCAGACTGGGGGGGCGAGTATCGCAACCTCAACTCTTTCTTTCAGTCGCTTGGGATAGCTCATCGTTTAGCATGTCCACATACACATCAGCAGAATGGTTCAGTCGAACGTAAGCATCGTCATATTGTTGAAGCTGGTCTTACTCTTTTGGCCCATGCATCTGTTCCGTTTCGGTTTTGGAGTGATGCTTTCACCACTGCATGCTTTCTCATCAACCGTACTCCTACTCGTGTTTTAAACATGAAGACTCCCATTGAGGTTCTCCTTAATGAACAACCTGATTATACCTTTCTCAAGGTATTTGGGTGTGCTTGCTGGCCGCATCTTCGTCCATATAACAAGCGCAAGCTTGAGTTTCGTTCTAAGAAGTGTGTTTTTCTTGGCTATAGCTCTCTTAATAAAGGTTACAAATGTCTTCATGTTCCCACTAATCGTGTCTATATATCTCGGGACGTCGTGTTTGATGAGCATGTTTTTCCCTTTGCCAACCTTCCTGTGTCCACTGTCGAACCACCATCCCTGCATTCATCCTCTGTTGCTTCTGACCAATTTGATGATGTTGCATACTCTCCTTTGCTGTTACCTAACCATGGTGCAGGAACCGGACGTGGAGCTCGTTTGGAGCTGTTGGAGGATTCACCATCATCATCGTCGTCTTCTGGTGGGCACGTCGATCGCCCTATGTTGCATGGCATCGATTCGCGTGCCCATGCATGGTCACCCGACGAGCCCGTCGCGCCGAGCATCTCCACTGCTCGGTCCGTTTCGCCAGCGGCCGCCGAGTCGCCTGCGGCTCGGCCCGTCACGCCGTCTTCGCCTGCGGCTCGGCCCGTCACGCCGTCTTCGCCCGCGGCTCGGGTCCTCACGTCGCCTTCATCAGCGGATCGGCCCGCGACACCGGCCGCGCCACGGCCCACTATGCCGAGCTCGCCATCGGCCCGGTCTGTGATGCCGGAGTCGCCAGCTACTTCGTCTGCTCTGCCGGTTTCGCCGGTGGGTCGGCCTTCTTCGCCAACCGAGTCCGAGGCTATCGTGACTGGCTCCTCGTTACCGGCTGACTCGTCAACGTCGCCGTCCTCCAGCCCGTTGCAGGCTGCTCCGTCGACCTCGGTGGTTCCTGTGTCCCGACCACATACACGCAGTCGCAGTGGCATTTTCAAACCTAAGGAACGTAAGGATGGTACGGTTGCTTGGTTGGCTGCTTGTTTGGCTGCTGCTGTTGCGGATCCATCTTCTGAGCCTCGCTCATATCAGGCTGCCCTGCGCATTCCACATTGGCGAGAGGCTATGGAGCAGGAGTTTCATGCTCTTCTTCGTAACAAGACATGGACTCTCGTTCCTCCACCACCGCGGGTAAATGTTATTGACTCAAAATGGGTATTCAAAGTGAAGAAGCATTCGGATGGATCTATTGAGCGTTACAAAGCGCGACTTGTTGCTCGCGGTTTTCGGCAGCGTCATGGTCTTGACTATGAGGACACCTTCAGTCCTGTCGTCAAGCCTACCACTATTCGGCTTCTTCTCTCCATTGTTGTTTCTCGTGGTTGGTCACTTCGTCAACTTGATGTGCAGAATGCTTTTCTACATGGATTTTTGGAGGAAGAGGTTTATATGAAACAGCCGCCTGGTTTCTCTGATTCTGATCGTCCTGACTATATCTGTCGTCTTTCCAAAGCACTATATGGTTTGAAGCAAGCTCCTCGTGCCTGGCATGCCCGCCTTGCCTCTGCCCTTCGTGCTCATGGGTTTGTGCCGTCTACTGCTGACACTTCGTTATTTCTTCTACAGAAGCCAGAAGTCACTATGTATCTTTTGGTATATGTCGATGATATTATCCTTGTCAGCTCTTCTCAGTATGCTGCTGATGCTCTTGTCTGCTCTCTTGGTGCTGATTTTGCGGTCAAAGATCTTGGGAAGCTTCACTACTTTCTTGGAGTTGAGGTCACTTCTCGTGCTACTGGTCTTGTCCTTACGCAGAAGAAGTACTCCTTGGAGTTGTTACAGAGAGCTGGCATGCTGAAGTGCAAACCGACCACCACACCCATGTCGTCTACCGACAAGATAACAGCTGTTGATGGTGAGCTTTTGTCTCCTGCGGATGCCACAGAGTACATGAGCATTGTTGGTGGACTTCAGTACTTGACGATCACGAGACCAGATATCTCTTATGCTGTTAACAGGGTTTGTCAGTATCTTCAGGCTCCCAGAGATACTCATTGGGCTGCTGTTAAACGCATTCTTCGTTATGTTCAGTTCACCCTGACATTTGGTATGCATATTCGGCCGACTTCCTCTCGGATCCTTTCGGCCTTCTCTGATGCAGATTGGGCTGGTAGCCCAGATGACAGGCGATCCACGGGGGGTTATGCAGTATTCTTTGGCTCTAATTTGATCGCCTGGAGTGCTCGGAAACAGGCTACTGTGTCACGTAGCAGTACTGAAGCTGAGTACAAGGCTGTGGCTAATGCTACTGCAGAGATTATTTGGGTGCAGTCTTTGCTTCAGGAGTTGGGTTTGTCTCAACCACAGCCTCCTATTCTTTGGTGTGATAACATCGGTGCTACATACCTTTCTGCAAATCCAGTATTTCATGCCCGAATGAAACACATTGAAGTTGACTATCACTTTGTACGGGAACGTGTATCACAGAAGCAACTCCAGATCAAGTTTATCTCATCTAAGGATCAACTTGCAGACATCTTCACTAAGCCTTTACCGCTGCCACAGTTTGAGGCTTGTAGGCGCAATCTTACCTTTCTCAGTTCTTTAGAAAGTGGCTAAGATTGAGGGAGGGTGTTAGACTATGTATAGCTTCTGTACCTATGTACGTATATGGTACATATTGTAACACAACCATTATATATAATGATACAAGCCACCCCTAGAGGGTTGTGCTGGTTCCCCAAAACTTATTGTCTTACACGTGAAGTCACCACAGAGCTACTTGGACGTGCTCACCTTGGGCGTGGGGTTTGGTAATAGGTGGCGACGGCACCGACGTACGTTACCGGACCACGCCGTGTCAGACTTCTTGCCGTTGACGGTGCTCATCGACGGCAAGCTATACGTGGTGATGGAGCGGCGGGGGCACTACCGGACTCCCGATCGGATGCTAGTCATCGACGTGGCCACCGAGGCACACCGCACGTTGCCCCTCCCAGTGGACTCCACTGGGAAAGCCGGCGTGCTGCTGCCGACGGTGCACGTGCAACCCTTCGAGCTGTCCGGACAGCTGTGCATCGCCGTGCGCGTCGCCCGCCAGCCAAAGATCACTTTCTGGGTCGTGCCGCTGAAGGATCACAAGGACGACGGCGCGCGGCTGCATGGCTGGGAGCTACGCTACACCTTCCACGTGAACGATGATAGCGACGACACTCCAAACGGCGCCTGGTTCGACGCCGGCGATGACATGTTGTGTTATAGATTGGGCGATATACTCTACATGTACAACACCACGTCGAATGCGCAGGACGCCGGAGCAGGCTGCGCCCTGGAATGGAGCCATCTGATTAAACTGCCGGCGACTCCCGCACAACCATACGTAGGTTGGAAAGAAAGTAAAGCTTACGTGAACCGGTGCAACGTCTATAGCGGCTACCGTCCAAGCTTGCTCTCACCCCGAGTTGCATTCGCCTCCGCCGCGCCGCGGCCGCTGCCCCAGCTGCGCCATTATAGAGTACAGGAAGACTTCGAGCACGCCTTGGTGCATGCTCTGAAGAGCCGCCAACGATCATGCAATAAGCGACGCTCGACCCATCACAATGACGACTTTTCTGCTAAGAGAATCAGTAAAACAAATGAGCAAACAATAGAGCCAAGTAACCAAACAATAGAGTTCTGCTAGCAATTCTTTTACATTTTTTCAGCTAGATCAGAATTATACTGCACTACTAGTTGAATGCACAGTTAGGCAGAAAGTCATCGATCAAACATTCGCTGTAAATCACAACCGTGTACACTGCACCCTACCCTTGACTGTTGTGGTAAATATCCTCTTGGAGTAGTCCTCGCTGCATACCGTATGTTCTCCGCTGCCCATAACAGAGAGATCTTATCTCCATACTCCATTGTCATTCCTGACCTTGTGACGTGATAATGGCAACTGTTGTTTAATTTACCACGCGATGTCTGACTTCTTCTTGCCGTTGCGTCAAAAGCACTACCGGAGAGCCGATCAGATGCTAGTCATCGACGTGGCAACGGAGGCACACCGCACAATCCTCCTCCCGGTGGAATCCACCACTGCGAAAGGAGTAAAGCACACATAACCACCACATTCGTGTCGCACAATGGAAAAAACCATCACTTTACAAAATGTTGTGGAATGCATCACACCGAAGGATTGACAGTGGCAAAATACACTGATGGAGATGCTAAACATTTGGATGAAGTCACTAATCGTCTGGGCCCACCGCAGGCTGAGTTGGCAGAAATAAAATGCCACACATGCTTAAAAACTGCCACAACTTCTTCTCCCTCCTTCCTCATTATCTCATTCCCCTCCACGGCCTCATTGCTCCTCGCGCCCACCTCCTTCGGCTTGAGGGCATCGTCCCCGCTTCGTCCCCTCAAGGACCCACCTCCCTCCCGTCCAATCCGCCTCACACCTCCGCCGTCAGCTAGCACCACCTCCGCCCCTTCCACCTCATTACCTTCCACAGCCTCGTTGCTCCTCCCCGGTAGCAGGCTCCCGTGGTTCCAGATCAAGTCGCTCTGAACCCCCACCAGGCCCGCGTGCTGCTCCACCTTCCCCTCTCCCTACCGTCCATGATTCCACGGCATCGCCAGCCCCTGCTCACGCCCGGCTTGCGTGCAACATCTCGCTGGTCCTCTACTGGGGGTGGAGGCAGAGTAAATTGGGGCGGCTAGCGGCTCCTCTTCTGCTTGCGGTGAAGGTTGGAGATGAATCGGGCGGGCTGGCAGCTTTGTTGAGGGTCATAGTGGCGCTGATTTGCAACGCGCTGGCGGTGAAGTGGTGCCAGCAGGCACTTGCTGCGAGGGACAACATGGCGGGATGCCGACTGGCACTCGCGCAGGCGAATGAGCGCAAAGAAATCACACACGACGTCTAGGGAGAGCCCAATCTAGTGTTCGCGGGCCTTGTTGTGCATGTACGTCCTAAACGCCCTCTTCCTCGCCCTAGCGTGTCAGGCGTGGGTGGCCTGCACTGCACTGATTATTGGCGATGAGTAGCATGAACATGGGCAGGAGGAGGTGAGAGAGGAGATGCACGTGAGGTGTTTGAAGAAATGCCTCGGAGTGAGGAGGAGGAGGAGGAAAAAGAAGAAAACGTGGACTTTCTTTTGCCAACTCAGCCTGACAAGCGGGCCCGACCAATTAGTGACATCATCAAAATGCTTAGCACTTACCGTTATTTTTTTCTGCCACTGCAAAAATTTGGTTCGGTGCAAAATGCTATGAATCGTAAAGTGATGTTGGTTCGTTAATCATGACATGAATGTGATGGTTCTATGCATTTTACTCCTGAGAAAGCCGGCGTGCTACTGCCGACATTGCATGTGCAACCCTTCGAGTTGTGCATCCCCATGTGTGACGCTGGCCACTAGCCACTGGAGGATCACTTTCTGGGCCGTGCCGCATGATCACAGGGACGACACGCGGGCGGCTGCATGGCTAGGAGCTGCGCTACACCTTCCACGTGAACGATGATGGCAACAACTCGCCGTGCGGAGCCTGGCTTGACAACGGAGATCATCTCTATAAGTACAATACTACAACGAATGAACAACAGGATGTAGCAGGCTGTGCCTTGAAATGGAACCATCGGATCCAACTACCGGCGACTCCGACACAACAAGATTAGCTTGGAAAAAAAGGTGACCCTTACCTGATGCGATGGAACATCTATAGCAGCTACCATCACAGCTTGCTCGAGCTGCCTTTGCCTCCGTCGTGCCCTCAGCTACTTCACCATGATGGAACCATCGAATCAATAACCGGTTTTTAGCAAGGTATTCCCTACAAGTGTTGTAAAGTAGTTGTGGCAGATAGTTTGATAGCAAGAGTGGCCCCATCCTTTTATTGCAAAGGACAAACAAGAAGTACTTTTTATAGTGAGAAAAGCGTTCTCGATGACACATGGGAATTTCGTGTACTTAACTTCATCACGATTCATTGACTCGCGTTTACTACCTTGATAAGTTGTTATATGGATGGACAACTGCTAAGGTGCTATTCTTAATTGATTAACCCTTCTCGCAAGCATCCACAACTACAAATCTAACCACAACATAAAACATATGATCCAAATCAGCCCCTTACAGAATAGCACATGAATTAGGGTTTAAGTTTTTGTCACTCTCTCCACTCATTATCTACTTACTAATCCCACAACGCCTTCCCTAGGCCCAAGCATGGTAATGTGTCATGTAGTCAACATTCACACAATACAACTAGAGGAAGAACAACATAACACATCAAAATATTAAACGAAACAAACTTCACATAATTACTTATAACAAGACTTCTCATATGTCCTCAAAAACAAGCGTTACTACTCACAAATCAAATTCATGTTCATGATCAGACAAGAATATATATAATTAACAATCTGAACAAATAATCTTCCACCAAATAAACAACCAGCATCAACTACAAGATATAACCAGCTCTACTAGCAACCCACAAGTAACAATCTAAGGTTTTGAGACAAATGTTGTATATAAGAGATGAACTAGGTTTTGAGATGAGATGGTGCTAGTGAAGCCATTTGCCCTAGTGAAGCCATTTGCGATGGTGCAAGTAATTAGCTCCTGGGACGACGGAATAAGACGTATCTACAACCGTAGGATTCTAATAGAATCACCGTCAGCGAGTGGTATGAAGATGGTCTCCTATCAGACTATAGACGATAGAAAGTGTTTCCCTTCTCGGAAACGGGAATTAAACTTCTTTTAAAACAGAACCGGAAACATACTTCATAGGAAACTGAGTGGTCATTTGTTCTTGTATGTCAGTATTTAAGTATATATTTCTTGTTTGCTTCATAGCAACGCGTGGACACGTAGGCGGTATGTATACTTTATCAGTATATCGATCTTTATTATCGACAAAAGTCAAACCCTAAACCAAACCAATCTGAACATTACTTATAGCAAACATAAAACACGATGTGTTATCAAATAGCAGCAGGACTCTCTGGATTTGTTGGTCGATTATATCTTATTGGCTGGCGCATCCTCTTGGTGGAGAAGTTGTTGCTGCGTTTGTTGTTGGCATTGCAGAGCACGTAGCAAGGCGTGGTCCAAGTGTCCTCGACCATTACCATCTTGCTGCGGCGACAGAGTGGTGCTGAAGGCCAGGCGAGGAGAGAGTAGGCTGGGACGGTAGCCGCCGTAGACATTCCACCGATGTTTGTAATCGTCGATTTCCTCCCAACAAAATTCCGATGGCGCCATAGTTGCCGGCAGGTGGATCCGATGGTCCCACTCCAAGACACTATTGGCGGTCAGTTGTTGACCCTTCTTACTGGTGTCATACTTGTAGAGATCGTCACCCAGCCAGTAGCACAACATCCCATTACTGTCATCGTGCCAGACGCCCCTTAGCTCGTCGCAGTCGCCATTATCCACGTAGAAGGTGTAGCGCAGTTCCCAGTTGTTCAGCGGATCATCATCGCCGTCGGTGAGCAGCTTGCTTTGCATCGGCATCGGCCGCATGAACCATAAATAGAGTCGTTGGTCGCCGAGTCCACGCACGGCGACGCACAGCCGCCCGCTCATCTCGAAGGGGTACACTTCCTTGGGGTGGTCCTCGGGAGGGAGGGGGTACGTGCGGTGCTCCTCGGTGGCCACATCAATCTCTAGCATCAGATATGGCTCAATGGCCTCCACATACAGCTTGCCGTCGACGGACAAGGGGGGCGACGGGCTGAGGCTGTCCCCGACTGGGTACGGGAACACGTCCGGGTGCTGGTGCCAAGCATTGCCATTGCCATCGCCCAAGGTGAGCACGTCAAGGTCGCTGTCCCTCTCCTCCGATGCCCACAAGTCGTCGTCGGGCTCCATAAAGGAGAAGCAAAAGAGCTTGTATTGGCTGGAGGACGGGCTAAACCCCATGGCGTACGTGTGGCGGTATTGGTCGTCATATGGCGGCGCCCGGACCTTGAGGTTCTCGCCGGCACCGGAGATGGGATTGCACACAAAGACAGGCCAGCCGCCCTCCGTGCTTGAGTGGGGTGCGAGGAGGAGGAAGCCGTTACAGGCGTTGACGGGGCTGTAGGGGGCGGCCAGGTCGGATACCCTGCACATGGGGTTCGCCGAGGCGAGGTTGAGGACGACCATCTCGAGGCCGATGCCCCGCCCGCGAGTCTCCGAGACGGCCAACGCCTCTGTTGCAGCTCCGTCAGCGCCGGGCATGACATGGTTGACGCGGGCATGGAGGTCGATGAAAGAAAGGTCTGTGAGGAGGCCACGCCATTGCCGGCTGACGTTGCGGCCGCGGACGACGTCCCTAGTCGGCAGCCTCAGGAAAATATCACGCAGAATCTCCTCCGGCGTAGACTCCATTAATATTTTGCTCTAATATTGATCGATCTAAAACACCACGTATCGTATATATATGTAGCAATAGAGCGTGCAGATTGATCTCTGGGTCGGACTGAGCAACCAATCGAACTGAGTACGAATCTGAGTCGAGTTCTATATCAGTAGAGGTCTACAGCGTGAGGATGAGGGACTCTTGGTGTCCAGATTTTACCGCCGAAATCGTTATTTCGGTCTGGGTTCAAGCTCTATATAATCATTGTAACTCTTTGAAAAACGTGTTCAAGGTATTTTTGGCATGGCCAACGCTAGGCGCGGGCGCACCGGCCCAAAGTAGGGCCGGTCCCGCGCTAGCCATTGGATCTCATATTCCTCAGCCGTTGGATCTCCTTCTTCCACCTCTCGTTGACTTCTCCGTCGCTGCAAAATACACCCCGCGGGAGTCGTGCGCCGCCACCACGCCCTCCCCCTGGCTGCACTCGCCGTCCTCCTCCCACGCCACCCCTGTCTCCGGTCGTCCTCATCGGCCGCCGCCCCCCTCGCCGGTCATCTTGACGAGCTGCAAAAAAGGTTGTTTGCGGCTCCCTGTAGACACCCTTTCCAGCATGGATGGCCCCTCGTCGCGTTTTAGCAACCACCTGCGAGCTTGCAGCACTCGACGCCCCGGTAGCTGCTCGCCGGACTGGTGGTCGCATTTCATAGCTTTGGCCAGTCACCGGTTGCAGCACCTCACCTTCGCCACGTCGTAGGAAATTTGCTTGCCGGTTGTAGCACTTTTGGTCGCTGGTTGTAGCATACTTGGGGGTCGCCGGCCATGGCCATGGAGTAGATATTGGTTCCAGCAAAAACACAAAAGGCTGGTTGTAGCAAAACTCACGTTGGGTTGCAGCTTCACCGGAGCCGGTTGCAGCTTTTCACGTCGTTTGTAGCTTATGCCGTCTCCGGTTGAAGCCTTTTTTGTTGCCAGTTGAAGCTTTTTCATCAACGGATGTAGCTTTCTTGTACGCCAGTTGCTGCTTCTGTGGTGTCGGCCCAACTTCTGTCGCCCCTTCAGTTGAAGCTTTTTTTCTCGCCGGTTGCAGCACCTGTGGTCGCCATCTCCAGCTTCAGCGGATGCTGGTTGTAGCACCGTATTCAGGTGCAGCTCTGACCATGGACGCTACTTAGCCGGCCATGCCCATTGCACCATCACGGAGCAGTGGTAGATGCAGTTGAGAGGGGAAATGGAGGGAAGGACGCTGGCTCGGGGGTTAGCTTCGGGGGTGCTC
>NC_041391.1:5107929-5125206 GCF_002162155.2 Triticum dicoccoides | reverse complement strand
AGGAGAACCCCGAGCAGGACTTCCATGGCAGCTAGAAGGTGGGGGAGAAAAAAGACCAGGTGAAACGGAAGGAGAAGGATGCGGGAAGTGGAAGGTAGGGAAGAGATAACATGGTGGGCCCGCCCACCCCAGCTTCATTTGATTTTTTTAGGGAACCCCAGCTTCATTCGTCGTAGCTACATGCACCTGGACGCGACCGGCCGAACGTTTCGGCCGGCGCACTGGCGTAAAACGTTTCCCTTTTGGCATTGTCTCTTCCATAATATTTCTTGACTAACAGAATATTTGCAGAAGACTGGTTTACAAACGTACATCTTCTGCTCTATTTTTTTAGCACTGATCTTGAGATTTTACGAAGTCATCGTAGGCGCCTTATATTTAATGGGAACGTCTCCTCCCACTGAACGTGCATCGCCAGGAATCTTAAAATAAATCCAGTATAAATACGAGCACCATAATTTGAACTTTGGTGGGCTGGAGATACCACTATCCACCTAACCATCCAACCACATGTTGGTTCGCCATGGCCTGATCTTCACTTCACTAATATCATACGAGTAGTACAATTCAGGAGGAAAGACATAAATGATTATTTCATTAAAGATTTTTTTTGCTTAAATGATAATTATTTTTACTCCCTCTGGCTAGGTGTATAAGTCATCTTACAAAAACCAAATAATCCCAACACTTAGACACGGTACATTAACTCCCACATCGTTTCTTGTTTGATGACCTAAGACTAGCAAACACGACACGCAATGGTCAGTTCATTGCATGCAATGCTAAAAAAATGCAACTAAATAGCAAATAACCATTAAGTTATCTCGTTTTCCCCTTCGTCTTGGTCGTGGTGCACAACCTAAGATGACCTATACACCTAGACAGAGGGAATATTAAAAAAACAGTATATATTTGAGCGAAATATTTTGCAACCATAAGAGAATTTCAAACCACATATATCCACCATCGTCTACCAGTGTTAGGTAAAATTCATTTTCCCAAAAATCAACGTTTTTCCTTTGCGTACAAAAACATAAGGCCCTGGACTTCCACAGTGTTGTGAGTTTACTTATCTGGCCAATGTGTGACTTCCACGTGTTTGGCTCTACACATCTTCGCGTAAGGGTATCTCTAGCAAGGTACCTAAAAGCGTCCATAAAGTTCGGAACTTGTTGTCATCCAACGTGGTCTCTTAAATATCCGTGCACCAGTCCACATGTCCCTTTTCCTGTAAACCGGAAGAAAACTTGAAGGAGCTTTGCGAGAATCCAGACACCACATGGGAGTCCGCTTGGCCCATTGTCAGTTGGACCACATGTCCTCACAACCAATGTACTTTACCTTTTAGGTCCGCCTGGCCCACCTATAATGTTTGGATTTGATGCCTATTTAAGGACAATGTTGGATAGCCGGCTCATGTATCTTGTCCGCGGACGAATAGTCTTTCTATTATAGAGGATAGAGTTGGAGATACCCTAATGCAGGGACATTGGCTTCAACCACTGTATCTCAAACAATTCAGATGCATCATTTCCCAGTGTATCATTCCTATCTGATCTATAAATATGTACCATACCATATTATATATGTTTTTTCCAGTGGGCATGGCTCTCTCATGGACATTTACATCGCAGACGGTGGGATGGGTGCTGTCGGCCACAATGAAGTAGTGATGAATGATATCCCATCCATCTACCTCAACATTTTTTGGTATGGGATGGAGCGATTACTCTCTCCATCTTTTCTGGCAGCACAAATATTTTGTGATAGTGATGCATCATTGATGGTTTTAGATTTAGGGCATCCAAAACATATTATATTAATTCTTGTTAGTTGCTATATTTTATTCGACCACTATAACATTGTATTTTAAAAAAAATGGATGGACCCGCATCTTAGCAGTTTTGTGAATATTATAAAATATCATTTTAAATCGAATGATAATTCTTGAAATGTGATTGGAGGGATTACAACGCATCTTGCAAGATCATGCATGTACTTGGCGTCGAGCAATGCATGGTCATCGGTTGGGCTGATATGATGTGATGGGGGTGGGGGTGGGGCGCTGGGCATGGTTACTGTCGGATATGTTCGACCAGGGTCAGAAACATAAGGCCTAGAAATACTAGCGGACGATCGACGTGTGGTCATTCCAAATAGTCGAAGGTGGTGAGATCAATGACAAAGGCATATGGGCATGATGGTGATGGTGACCATCTTTTGGGTGAGGCAACATGCGTCGCGGTCTTGAGGGGTTGTGCAATTTAACATGGCAATGGCATAGTGTATATTTGAAGACGGTATACACATGGGAGCTTGGTGTCGACAGGTGTGGGATGACAACGCACAACTACCATGGAATTATGTTAAGGTGGAGTAGGATGAAAGACTTCATCTAGGTTGATGGACGGCCTAAAACGTAATTTGGTAGAGAGTGGAAGCCTATTTCAATGGGACAAGTGGGAAGCATGTGGTTCAGAGCATGGCCTAGTGGTCTGATGGAAACGTGAATCTTGTGATCAATCGGTGAACATCAGTGGTTCTCTAAAGTGAAGGTTGACACTAGAAGAAAATCGAGCATTGGTAGTGGACCCCAGAAGCGGTTGTGACCAAGCAAAACAACGCCACCTGTAATAAGCTCAGTGTAGGTGGTTATTTTTCCAATATGTAGATCCGAAGTCAGTTAGAAATATGAAACTGCTCGCGCGAACATTTGAAGCGTCTTGAATTTTGAAACCGACTCCAGTTGTAAACACGTGTAGGCGAGTGGAAACAAGAAACCACTAATGCTGGCGAGTACCTATGGGGTGCAGCCTCTGCATTATCTTTCTACGGCTTATTAGGCATCTCACATTCAGTTTCCGTCCATTTTCATGCCCTTCCCCTATCCGCCCGAACCCGGACGGCGCACTTGTACATCGGCCCATCCGCACTATCTTATAGATTAGCTCTATGGGTATCATGTCTTTCCGTGACAACCCAATGTAGCTTACTAAAAGACACACCACTTTATAATTCTCCATATGGTGTCCTTGTTTTGGCGTTTGTTGATCCGGTCACAGATAAGCCAGGGGAGAGTGAGCTCATGGTGTATTAACAAATCAACTAGTGTACCATCTCGGAAATTTGTGGTCGCACAATAGCATGTTTAAACCACTTGGCATCCATTCAAAGAACAAACGATGAATGAATTAATCAATAGAATTCATGCACATGTCAATTCATCAAAAAGTCCAAACCAAACAAGAGTGGGCAATATATTTCAGCAGTCCCTCCCACGTCGGCTAAATTTCATGTTTTGACCCTTTTTCGATAGAAATTCAGGATCTGACCCCGGTATGAAATTTTTTCAGGATTTGACCCTTTTTCCTACCGCCAGGGCACTGGCGGTAGGGTTAGACAGCCTACCGCCATGGCCCCTAGCGGTAGGGTACTTAGCCACGTCAGCGTGCCGAGATGGCCGCCGTCCTCCTCCGTCGCACCCTACCGCCAGGGCCCCTGGCGGTAGGGTCCGGGAAGTTATTTCCCTCGAAACCCCCGCACCCCTGCCCATCTCCCCATCCCGCCCCCTCCCCCTGTCGGCAGTTCTTCTTTTTCTCCCCCAAGTCGCCCCTCTCTCCCTATCTCATCTCCTCCACTCCCCTCCTCGGATCTTCACCGTTTGTTGATCATTTTTGCCGATCGAGATGGCCCCGAAGAGAGAAACATAAGCTCCTCCAATCCCTCCAATTAGTTTTTGCAAACTTGCTTCCGATTCAACGCATTATTTTCTTGAAATCCCTCATGTTTTTGAACTTAGATTGTATTCTTTTCACCTAAGATTGATTGTTCTTGTAGTTTTTAGTTCTTTAGTAACTAGTGGTATTGGATATGAACTCTAATCAATAGTTCATATGTTAGTGTGAAGATGAACCCTAGTTCATAATTTTTTTTGTTAAAAAAATTATGATGTAATGTTGATATGAGGATGAACCCTATTTTGATGATGCATGTTGATATGATGATATGATCTAGTGTGAAGATGAACTCTAGTTTGATGATGCATGTTGATATGATGATATGAGAGATGTTGCTTGGAAAAATTTATTTAAAAATTTGATGATATGATGCATGTTGATATGATTTGATCAATCATGTGTAGTTTTTGTTGTTGGAGGAATATGCTTAAAATTTTATTTTGATATGATGCATGTTGATATGATTTTAGTTCATTTTTTATGTATGCTTTATGCTTATGGTGCTTTTGTTTATGAAATTTTATTAAGGCGGCCACCTCTTGCGGACAACATCGGCCCACGATACTCAATGCTAGACTGGGCATTCGACAAGGGTCATCGTGCCCGGTTCACAGAGAACGGAGAGGTAAGTGATATGAATGAAATATTGATCAAAGTTTTCGGATTGATGAAAATAATTTCCTAACTTTTGGCGTTCACTTCTAGACAGACGCTCTAGCCACTGCGCATGAGGGGTCACGGGGTTCATGGGCATATGGACTACGACGAGCGCTACGCGCCATTCTTCAAGAAAGCCTGGCTGTTGGGTTTCATGTTGTAGTTCAAGCGTCAGCCGCCGACGCTTGTCCACGCAGCTCTCACAGCCCTGATTGACCGGTGGCGACCGGAGACCCATTCTTTCCATCTCCCATGCGGGGAGATGACGGTGACCCTCGAGGATTGGTCGATGATCACTGCCATGCCGCTCGAGGGTCATGCACTGACCGGGCGAGTGGAGAGGACCAACTGGCAGGAGAGAGTTACCACCCTCATCGACGGCTGCCCCGATTCTAAGGGCAACCGTACATCCGGTGTACCGTTGTCCTGGCTCTCGGAGCACCGGAAGACATGCCCCGAAGACGCCGATGAGACGAATGTGGAGTGATACGCGAGGGCCTACCAGTAGTATATTCTCTCGGAGGTCGTGTCTCCAGACGCATCCGGGAACTCTGCCAACTGGTCCTATTTGTTCTTCCTAGCCGACTGGGATGCAGGGTACAGTTGGGGGACCGCATCTCTCGCCTACCTATACCATTCGGTAAGAGAGTATCTAATTGCCTACCTACGAAAGTATGTCCATGACATTCTGTTATATCTGATCCTCATTTGATTTTTTGCAGCTTGCGACGCAAGTTAGAGGACGGGAGACAAGTCCAATATGGGTGGCTTTGTCTGGGCCTTCTCCATTTGGATGTGGGAGTATCTGCCGGTGGGGCGTCCTGAGAAGCTGCCAAGACGCCCATGGGGTGCCTATAGCGAAGACGGCGACGAGGCTCGACACCCCACTGTAGCTTACGAGTGGGACGTTGTCAAACTCTACACGGGTCTAAACAAGACTTCGTACAAGACCTACACCAACGAGTTGGACGCTTTGACGCATACGCAGGTATATGAACTCGCTAAACACATTTCTCTTTGATTCCACTTTTGACCGAGAGTGGCAACTTAGCACCGTATATGTAATAGGTAACCTGGTGGACGTATCATGACCGAGAGTGGGACTTTGATCTGAACAAAGTGTGCGATGAGGATAGTGGTATCTGGTGGTGCATCGTGCCCATGATATGTGTGTATGCCGTCGAGTGGCACTTGCCACAACGTGTGGCCACGTAGTTTGGGATTTTTCAACATACATCACCAGGCCAGCCCACTGACACCGGCGGCCACGCGCTCCACTTGTGAGTGCCCGCGCTTGTTCTTCGTGCCCATGAATTCATTGCATTCGACTTTGTTATGATGTTTCTTGTTGCTAATGCCCTGCAGGATGAGCCAGCAGAAAAATCAGTCGATCACAGACTGGGGAGAGCATCATAAAAATCATGTGACGGAGTGGAACCGATGGAGGTACCGGAAAGACGTGGAGAGGAGGGTAACTAACTGGGATGTTTACCTGGACCGACACATGAAGTGGTACGATGATGGCCAGAAGCACCGTCTTCGCCTCAGGCCTCGGTGGACGGCGGAAGACATCGCGGAGCTGCAGAGGGATGACCCCGAGGAACAGGCCTACCAGACCGGCATCAGAGACATGCACAGTGGATTTAGGGAGTTTGCCCCCCCCCCTCATCAACAGAGTGGTCTGTTTGAACTGAGAGGTTATATTTAAATTATTGTATTCGTCAACTTGACTGACTTATGCCATTGCAGTCTGGTGAGCTGAACAGATGCATCTTTGAAGCCTCAGATGCACTAGGTGATATCCCCGGGAGCGTACAATCCGAGAACAAAATGAGGGGGACGATGAAGGTACAATTTCAGCCTCCTCGAAACAGATGCATCTTCTTCACTTGCAAACATAAACGTGATACTTATTATGCCCTTGTTTCATTGTGAGTGCAGAAGTTCGTGAAGCGTTGTTGCAAGCTGGTAGGGCTGCTTGGGTGTGCTGGAGCTTGGTCGGTTGAAGCTTATAAGCCTGTAGCGACACATGGTCACATCGCCTCATCGAGCCATGCTCCCTCGTCGTCTAGGTTGGTTCACGACGAGGAGGAGGAGGAAGAGGAGGCCACACATGAAGAAATGGAGGAGGAGGAGGACGAGAGCAACGGGGAGGAGGAGTACGATGAAGATTATGGACCTCCAACAACTCAATCATCTCAAACATCTCAGCTGCCACCGAAGAGGAATCCGAAGAAGAAGGATTTGCTGAGTCCGGACCCTTTGCAGAGACCGCTTCCTCGACGGCCCAAGAAGAAGACTGAAGAGCTTCGTTCAAAGAACAACGAGGACCGTACCTCCAAGAGAGGAAGGAGCAAGTGATTATGCTCTTCGATAGTTGGCTCTTGTAGTTGGGTTGTCTATGTGTTTGCTATTTGGTTGAACTTCGTTTGGTTGAACTTGTCTAGTGGTTGTGAAACTACGTGGAACTATGTGTTTCCTATTTGTGGATCTATGTGTTTGCTATTTGTGAAACTATGTGGAACACCGTTTACGAATTAGTTGAAGTTCGTTTGAAATGTTCTATGCACTTCAAGTTTTGTGAAACTTGCTGTCATATTGCTTTGATATTTTTGTTAAACTTGCTGTGATATTGTTGTCATATTGAATTTGAAAAGAAGCAAGCAAATGAACTTAAACCAATAAAGCACATGACCCTACCGCTAGGGCCTCTTGCGGTAGGGTCACACAGCCTACCGCCGGCTCCCGTGGCGGTAGGGTGAACCTACCGCCAGGGACCCTTGCATATTTTTGTTACGGAAGGTTTGCACGGCAAAACCCAGCCACACCCTACCACCAGGGGCCCTGGTGGTAGGGTTAGCCAGCCTACCGCCGGGGGGGGGCAGCGGTAGGGTACTTATCCACGTCAGCACAGGCAAACGGCCGCCGTCCCCCTCCGTTGCACCCTACCGCCAGGCCTCCTGGCGGTAGGCTGTATAACCCTACCGCCAGAGGCCCTGGCGGTAGCAAAAGGGTCAAATCCCGAAAATTTTCCAAACCAGGGGTAGATCCTGAAATTGTTAGGAAAAAGGGTCCAAACACGTTATTTTGCCTCCCACGTCTAGGTTACTCAATGTCTCAGATTTGGGATCGGCATAGGCCCGACATATTTTTATTTAATACGTTTTCCGGGTCATGAAGTTGAGACCTCATCGATTCGATACCATAATGAAATGTGCATGCACCAGACATTTCAATTTAAACTGCATACTAATAGAGAAATGTGGGGAAAATATTCCAACACAGGTTAACAGTATATAAATATATAAGATGAGGCAAATACAAGCAAAGTACATAGAGTGGACAACGATGGCAGAACAACAAAGACAAGGCACATCGGCACATGCATACATCATATATGCACTCCTTGATTTATTTTGACAAAAAAGAAAACTACTTAATAGGTGGATTGATCAGGCATGGCTACAACCTCTCTTGCAGGAGGCGCCGCACTGGTGGACGCACTGCTGCATCGCGTTTTCGGTGATTTCTTGGCACTGCTTGGGCGAAGGGCAGCACTGACGCCTGCATCTAGCCCGGGTGTTGATCCCGCTGCACAAGTGGTAGCAGGAGTCCGGTATCCCCGGCGAGGGGCTGCAGCCATAACTGCACTGCTCGACGCATTCCTCCACGCACTCTGGCACTGGTGACCTACAGGCGCCGCTGCCGCATTCCTGCGGCTCCCAGGAGTTGATGCTGCTGGCACACATCGAGTTGCAGTCCTTGCATGCTGTTCTTTTCCCCTCCGCCGACGCTAGCCATCCCATTCCCAGCAGCACGACGACCAGCACGGCGACAACGGCTGCACCTGATGAAGCCATTATAAGAGAAGAAGACAAGATATATAAGGATGATGTGAGCTACCATAGGATCTACTGCCCATATGATAGACCATGCTACTTATAGTCAAGAACACCCCACACCAAGTTTACCACTTGGTCATCCATCTTAATGGCCACATGCACATGCACCTTCCAAAGTCGTCGAGGAGTAGGAGTACCACGTACTACTTCTTGTACACTAGCCACAGTGGGAGTAACTTCAGCAGTAACATCGAGTCCAACTCAGCAAATTTGCTTATGTGGCAGTGAGTTAATAAGGAGAGATGTAGTTAGGCTAGTCATAGTGGAGAGTAACATATACTAGTATCATGCATATGATACTAGTGTATGATACTATATCTATAGTGCATAATAACATAAAGTAGTATCATAGATGGTCTCATTTATTGCCATGCATGACACATAGTAGCATAATATTTATTATGTTACAGTATCTACCTATGTTACTACTACACTCTCTCTCTCTTCTTTAATTGACTGCCACATAAGCATGTTTGCGAGTCCCAAGTATATGATACTAGTTATGTTACCCCCACTATGACCAGCCTTATAGTAACTTAGCTAGTTACTGTAACATCACATGTCCCAATGCAATATGTGTCTATAACCTAATAAATGAAGCTTTGCATGTTACCACACTTATGTTACTACCCACTATGAAGGTAGTAACATAGTCTAGGAATATGTGTATGTTACTAGTGTATGTTACTCACCATTGTGGCTAGTCGTATGTACAACTTGCACCATGCATTAATGATTGAAAAGTTGACTTGTAGGCGAGTATTTAGATCGCCACACTAAGTTGAACTACTCGCTAGGGCAACACCTTAGGTATTTATTTATATTTCTAAATACAGCGTTACCGAAATAATAATTGTAGTTGCAATCATTAGACGTTCAATACATACTTAATCTCTTATGTGATCACCACGATACTCCCTATGTTTTTATTTACTCTGCATATTAGATTTGCCTGAAGTCGAATTTTGTAAAGCATGACCAAATTTATAGAAAACAATATAAACATTTACCATAAAAAATCTATATGATGTGAAAGTACATTCAGCAATGAATCTAATGGTATTGATTTGTTATAGTATACGATAATATTTTTTTTATAAACTTTGTCAAAGTTTACAAAGCTTGACTTTGACAAAAGCTAATACTCTGGCTAAATAAAAACGGAGGGAGTATATTTTTGCATATTGAGTAGTTATTATGATTATATTATTAATTAGTTACTCCATCTTAATCTCTTCGTTTATGCTGGTTGCCGAGTAACCCGCCGTGCATGTGTGCACATGGATGATGCTTCATTCTTGGCTCTTAGCCCTATTTATGTTTTTCCTTTTGGGTTTCAGCCATGAATTGTTCTTTGTAAAACTCTTTTCCATTATGAATATTAATGTAATCTGGCTCACAACTTTGGGAGGCGTATGAAAAAAAATGTGTGCATAGCCATATATATGTGAAAATGGATGTATATAGAAACAAGAAAGATGGTCAAAGAGTGTTTTTGAAAAAACTAAAGAAATTACATCGCAATTATATGTCCAAGACGACTGGTAATATTATAACTGCTTGCCACTAAAAGAAACAAAGTGTGCAATAATTCCCATTACTTGACATGGCCTTGAAGAGAGTTTTGGAAAAAAAATATTGCAAATGGGTTCACACTTATAGTAACTAAAAAAAATACCTTCAATTATGGGTGCTGCGTGGCTTCCTAACCGTAACTGAAAAAAATTCTTTGTCAAATTTTAGAAATTTCAGAAAAAAATTAGAAATTTTTTTTCTGAAATTTCTAAAATTTGACAAAGAATTACCTTCATTAGAGAGAGAGAGAGGTGTCGAGCCTATCCTAACCGTAGGGATGCAGGCGGGCATCCCGCATAAGCCCGCATAAATATGATATTAGTTCAAACTAAGCTAAATCTGGCCCGAAGAATTATAACTAGCCTGAGATATTTTGACTTGAAAGCGGGGCGGATCGGGCGCTGCTCTACATCCCTACCTAACCGTAAGCAAATGGCCGACCCAGGGGGGGTGGTAGGGGGGCGGCCGCCCCGGGCCCCCGAGATCAAGGGGCCCCCTCCTGGGTAGTCACGCAGCAGTCTGCAACATGCGTAGCCATTTTTTTGGTCCTGCTTGTTCCTATATATCGAGAATAGCCCAAAGACTTCTACGGCCTGCCCAAGCCCATCTAGTAGCAGCTGCCTAGCCAGACATGCATCGCAATAACACACGCGTTGATCGACTAGGAGAGCAGTTCGTCAGGCCGATAGCACACGCGGCGCCGCCAGCTTTTCGCCTTCACTAGTAGAAAAATACCCACTTGTCCCAGTTCATAAGGCCCTTTTGTCCTGGTTCCGGAACCGGGACTAAAGGATCGGTACTAAAGCCCAATACCTTTAGTCCCGGTTTTTCTACGAACCGGGACTGATGGGGCTCCATGTGGCCAATGCGGCTTGCCCAGGCAGGAGGGCCTTTTGTCCCGGTTGGTAGCATCAACCAGGACTAAAAGGCATCCACATGTCAGCAGTTCACGGGCTGGGGTTTTTGTTTTTGTTTTTGAAGGGGGGGGAGGTTGGGGGTTTTGTAGGGTTAATTTAGGGGTTTCATATATTGTGTTAGCTAGCTAATAGAGAGAACTCTCCTCTCTTATCTCCGTGCTTGATCTACGCTACGTACTATACGTATAAAAAGGACTCGATATGCTAGCTAGTAAGCAAATGAAGGAAACCATTAAATACACAAGATCGTCATGAACATATACAAAGAGAAGTGATCAGCCTCTCTTTCTCCGAGAGATTGGCCGAATAACAAGTTTTCGTATATCTATCCGACGCTACTAGCTACATATATACAATATAAGATCTCTTACAATCCCTAACATCTGATGTCAAGTTCCACATGGTATTCTCCGTCTTTATCTATGACGTGGTGAAGAAAGAATCCCGCCAATTCCTCTTGAATAGCTTTTATGCGATCTTGTGATAGGAGTTCATCCCGTAGCTGCCAAAGCTAATTTGAAGAGGGGGGTCGATACATATATATGAATGAAACTCAACACAAATGATGGTAATAAAATAAAATTATGAATATTATTGCTTACGCACTTCATAATCTTCTTTAGAGTAGCCTCGCTTAGAGGTTGTCGCGTTGTAGATGTACTCGCAAATGTAGTATCCACAAAAATGATTCCTGCCGTCCTGCCACAACCACTTTAAGAGAAATAGAGGTCAATCAAACTGATAATCAATCATTATAAATGGTATTGATGAAACTAGCTAGAATCAATGGGAGATGCGCGGAACTAGCTAGTAGTACTTACTTTCGCGCGTCTAAATGTAAAGAAGTTATGTAGAATCCATATGACTCTATCTCACTAGTGCAGAACCGGGCTTTAGTGCCGGTTCGTGACGGCCTTTAGTGCCGGTTGGCAAACCGGCACTAAAGAGTGGGGACTAAAGCCCCCTCCTCTTTAGTACCGGTTCGTCACGAACCGGCGCTAAAGTGCAAACACGTGGCACGAGCCAGGCCCGTGTGCGTGTAGGACATTAGTACCGGTTGGTAACACCAACCGGTACTAAATGTTTGGGTGTTTTTTTTTTTGCTTTAATTTTGTGTTTTCAATTTGGCTTTAGTGCCTTCGGAGCACGATGACAAGTGGTTCATGGGGGCGGTAGCGGGTAATAGTATTCTCCTTTCGGATCTTTGACCTGGTCGAGCAAAAATCCGGCTATTTCCTCTTGAAATGCTTATATGCGGTCCGATGGTAGGAGCTTATCCCACACCGATCTGAACTGTTAAGGAGATCAATATGCATGTGTGTTAGTTGTGTGACTAGATATCGATAATGGTGTGAATAGTATTCTGACAAAAACATACCTAGTCCTGTCTATCAGATCTGCTCCTTTCGCACGTCATCATGCGAATGTTCTCGCAAACGTTGAATGCACACAGATTATTCCCCGACGCCTGCCTCAAGGCCTTTACGAGAATGGAATTGAATCAGATAATGATTAATCAAGCATGATAATTAATTAATGATATTGAAACAAGAATTAAAGAGATGGTAGCTAGCTAGTACTACTTAATTACTTACCTTGGGTCGATGCCAAAACAACTTTTTTGACCACGTGCCTGGAGTCACCTTAATGAACTTTACCCATGCCCTGCCCGCCGACAAAGAAAATTAATAAAGAGATTATTAAATAGTTCATATCATGAACTAATAGTTAATAATGATTGAAATTACCTGTTGACTATCCCCTTCACGATGGTGTAGTCTTTATCTTCTTTAGTTAGTGAGTCCAGTAATTCAACTTTTCCTTCCTCAACTTTAATGTCTAACAAGACCCAGTGCCAACTGCATACACACACGTTTGCATGTCTTAATTAAGCGGGCATGTGCATAAAATTAATCAACTACCGTAAACCGTATACACTTAATTATTAATATCTAGCTAGCTAGTAAGCAAAAACAGAATTTGTAGTACAAGACAGTGTGACTCACGGGAAGTTGTAAGGAAGTAGTATATCTTCATTGGTATTGAGGCGCTTCAAGAACTCTAGCATGCTTTCCTCTACTTCAGCTTGACAATGTTCAATCTGCCATATGTCCTCATTAATGGTATTTGGGTCAATGAACCCAACGCCATAGCGTCCAGATTTTTTCATTTCATACATCTTCATCCTGCATATAATACCACAGAAAAAGAATATAGTTAGGATAATTACATGTAAGGATTAATCAAAATTATCACTACATAACTAGCTTGAGACTTAAATTACAGAAAGAAATCACTTACAGACAATAGCAACTGACGATAGACTTGTCAAGTGCGTCTTGATTAAATAATTGAAATAGTTCTGGATACTCAATGGTCAGAGCTTTCTCATGGTAATAATGCTCATGCTTGACATTCACCATGAGGGACTCTCGATTGGAAATCTTGGTAATGTTCATGTACCATTGATGCAATTGATACATTCTCGTTGGGAGGTCCTTGACCTTGTCTGGATGGACCAAAGGTTTGCCCCGGACATATTGTCATGCTATTTCCGATTCTTTAAGCGTAGGCATGGGCTCGATTTCGAGGAGTTGTCCAACAGAGATATTGAGCATTTGAGCCTGCATTATATGATCCTTTGTTATTACCACATCGCCATGCTGGGGAACGCTAACGGTTTGCCCACAATAATATTTGGCGTGCGTACTACTCCTCTCATGTGTTGTTGGCACAACAAGCGGGGGGGTCGCTTGCGCCGCCTGTTATCCCAACTGGGGAACGGTTTTCCCACATTTTTTGCCAGCTGCTTGTTGGCTCGAGCTTGAGCTCGCTTCCTTCTGTAGTCGTGCTCGATGTGCCTTCCTGATTTGGCGCTCATAGTCCGAGTCAACAGGCTTGGGAGCTGGTTCTCTAGCCATATGAATGAAGTGGTCAATTACTTTCTCAGACACTTTCTCCTTTGGCGGCGGTGCCGGTTTCGGTCAAAAATGGGCGTCCACTTGGGCTTGCACTATGGCTGTGTTTTGCTCCTTAATCATGTCATAAGGCCTCTGAGGAAGAGGAGCGAGGCTTGGACCATATTTATATCGCTTGCCTTCTCCTGTACTTCATGAACTACCTCGACTCGTACCGCTATGCACCAAAGCTGCAGAATGTCTCTTCTGCGATTGCTGAAACGGCAGAGACGGCTGACGTGGAATTGGACCAGGAGAAGTGGCCTGACGATGTGTCGGACTTGAAGCAGGAGGTGTGGCCTGACACGGTGCCGGACTTGCAACCGTAGAAGTGGCATGACGCTGTGCCGGGCTTGAAACCGGAGGAGTCATCTCACGCATTCGGGGACTTGGAGGAGGTGGCGGACTTCGAGGAGGAGTCGTCTCACGCGTTCGTGGACTTGGAGGAGCGGGAGTCTGCTGACTCGGTGGCGGACTGCGAGGAGTCGGCAGACGACGCGGTGTCGGTGGACTTTGAAAGATGATGCAATCCTTTTTTCATAGGATGATACGATGTATGGCCTCTCCCAGTGTGCGCTTGTCTTCACCTCCAGGAATGTCAAGCGTTAGCCCCAAATATGGGTCCACCACTTCATCAACCATGACACGAGCATAGCCCTCTGGAATCGGGATGCAATGGTAGGTCTCTTCGGGGGTAACTGGAAAAGCAACGCCGTCCGCCACCTTCATGGATATGTTCTTCATTTTGGAGTGTAGCTTGCAGTTAGTGTTCTCTATGATGTCATTCACAGGGTATTTATCCAGCAGTGTGTCGCCCGGGGCAGAACCAACGCTGCTTCTCGGCATGGATGGGACGGTGCTATCCAATGTTGGACGATCATCCGCTTGCTGCTACCGCTGCTGAGACCCCCTTTCCTGGCTAAGTGAGTCGATCTGCTGTTGCTGCTGCTGGAATTTGAGTGCCAGGTCCGCGTGCCTTGCTTCTAGGCCTTGAAGCCGTTTTGCGTCCTGCTTCCTCTGCTCCTCCTCCAGCTTCCTTTTCTTCTCCTCCTCCATCTTCCTTCTTGCACGGCTCCTGTAGTCCTCATTCCATTCTGAAAAGCCCTCATACCAGGGAATAACGACAATGCCTCGTGTTCTTCCCGGGTGTTCAGAATTTCCCAGGGCGCACGTAAGCTCGTCGTTCTCTCTATTGGGCGTGAACACCCCCCTTCGAGCTTCATCTATTGCGTCAATTATCTTTTGTTCGGCTCCTTTTAGACTTGCCTTCTTTGAAACGTGCCTATCTTCGGGTCCAACGCTCCCCCATGCGCATAGAACCAAGTTCTGCACCTGGGGGGCCAGTGCTGGGTAACCGGAGTGACCCCTGCATCCTCCATCTCTTGCTCAGACTTATCCCACTTAGGCAATCCCACAGCGTAGCCACCTGGACCCAGCCTATGGAACTGCGTCTTTCTTGTGGCATTTGCCTTATTTTTCATCGACCGTTTCTTAGATATTTCTGAATCCTTGAAGGTCACGAAATCGTCCCAGTGCTCTCTTTGCTTCTCTAGTGTTCCCGTGAATTCTGGAGTCTTCCTTTCATTAGCGAGGTAGTTGGCCCATACTGTTTTCTTGTGGGTGTTGAATGCAATTGCCATCTTCTTAAGAGCAGCGGCCTTGACTTTCTCCACATCTGCTTCAGTGAAATGATCTGGTAGGGTGAAATGTTCCATCAGAGATTTCCCAAGGTCTTTTTTGGCTCTTTTGTCGACCCAAGTAACACCTGGACATTTAGTCTTTGGCTCTTTCCATTCTTGAATGGAGATCGGGAGTTTGTCCTTCGCAAGAACTTCGCACTGACGAGTCCACTTGTTCGCAATGTTCTTAGGCGTGAGGGGTTCACCACTAGGTTTGATGGATTTGATGTGGTACTTTACACCATCCTTCAACAATCTGCCCAGGCCTCGCTTTGTCTTGCTGTCTGTAGAAGCAGATTTGCTCGATCCGGAGGGCTGAAAGAAGAAAGATCGAGTCGTTAATATATCTTCAATAAAAAAAACATGTGATGATCACCATGATGCAAGCTTATATAAATATACCTCGCCGGTAGTGTTTGTTATTTGAAGATCTGCATTGTCTGTGTCATCACAAACATTGTCTGTGTCATAATCATAATCATAGTTCATGACTTCATCAGCCCAGTCGTCGAGATCGAATATCTTTTCATCACCCTCTCCGGTATTGTTAAGATATTGGGAGCCGTCATCTGCTTCATTCAGATCATCTAGCCTGTGAGGGCTGCGTATGATGTCGAACAATTTCTGTTCTCTCTCTCTGCCGGTATTGTCCGCCATAGCTTTTACTTTACTAATAATACAGAAGAAATATAAAACAATTTAGTATTCAAATTACAATGCATGGGTGCAATTAATCAATAAGGAAAATCTGAATCTCGAATACATCCTCTCGAATATATAATCTCGAATTCATAATCGTCTTAATATATATAATCTCGAATACCTCGTCTCGAATATTATATAACGAATACATCACTGGCTAGGTACCTAATAAAGATCGAGTACTACAGAAGAATCTAGGGCGCCACTCGCGGTTCCTGGGGCGCGGGCGGTGCACACCCAAAGAGAAGGAACCATCACAGGATCATATCTCCGGTCATCTGCCCAAAGAACCCGCCAAGTAGTGGAGAACCTGACGTCGTCCATAGCAGCCATGTAGCGACGGACGTTCTCATCTTCCTCCCTGACACGGCGACGCACCACCTCCGGCGGGGCCGGCTGCCTCTGCACCGAATGTGGCCCACGCGAACGCCACCAAAGAAGATCAGGGTCGACGACGGGACCCGAGGTCGGGTTCCTCACCAAGCGGCGCGCCCCTCCAGGTAGCACCTCCCAGTGCCAGCCCGGCGGAGCCCAGTCCCGGACATGGGTCCCCTGAAGCAAGACGTCGTCGCGAACGGGTCGACGGCGAGGATGCGGGCCGGGCATATCATGGAGAACAAATATTATATGCCCGCAAAAAGTAACATTTTTTAAATAATTGAATTGTGATAACTAAAATTCTATATGTATGCAAATTCTAACAATTTTACATTAATCTAATTCATCTAACTAAAACTAATTCTAAAATTTCCTGATTATATAACTAACATTTCCATAACAATTCTAATATTTATATAACTAAAAAACAGAAAAATTGCTAACATTTCTATAAATATTTCTATAACTAGAAAACAGAAAACATTTATAACATTTCCATAAAACTAACATTTCTAATATTTATATAACTAAAAAACAGAATAATTTTTAACATTTCTATAACTAAAAAACAGAAAATTTTATAACAAACAAACTAATGTGTGTAGTGTGTGTGTGTGTGTGTGTGTGTGTGTGTAGTACTCTCTGTGTGTGGACATGGCGGCCGGGGCGAGCTCACCGGCGAGGCGAAGACGGGGCGGCGACGAAGGGGCGACGGGACGGGGCGGCGACGACAGGGCGGCGACGACGGGGCGACGGGACGGGGCGGCGACGAC
>NC_041391.1:5071986-5107481 GCF_002162155.2 Triticum dicoccoides | reverse complement strand
CAAGTGTTGTATATATAGGATGGACCTTTAGTACCGGTTGGAGCCACCAACCGGTACTAAAGGTCTGTTTTGCCCAGGCCAAGCGGCGGGAAGCGCACCCCTTTAGTACCGGGTGGTGGCTCCAACCGGTACTAAAGGCCCCCCCTTTAGTACCGGTTGGAGCCACCACCCGGTACTAAAGGGGGTGCGCTGGCTCCAGGCGATGCGCAAGTTTAGTCCCACCTCGCTAGCCGAGAGGCTACCGCACTGGTTTATAAGCTCCAGTGTGGTAGCTCTCTCAAGCTCCTCTCCTAGTCAGGCCTACTGGGCCTACCTGTCCTCTTCGCCCAGTGGGCCTACTGGGCCTTTGCGGGCCTGCATCCTGGCCCAACAAAAGATTGTATTCCTAGTCGTATGCAGGCCGCTTTGGCCTAGTAGGTGGGCTTTTTTATTTTCTAAATTTTTTTTGCTTTATTTATTTTTGTTTTATTTATTTTTGAGTTGTTCTTTGCTGTATTTAGAGTTTCTTTGTGAATATTTTTATTTTAAGAACTAAAAATTACAAACTTTCTGTTAGTGCCAGTAGTTTTCAAACTTGAATAGCTTAAATTTTAAATTATTTGAAATTTGTGTGAATCACTAGTTTGTGAATAACTTAACTTTGAAAAAAGTTTTTCCAGTGATTCTTTTTTATTATGTTTAATATTAGTGTGTTTTATCATTATATTCAATTTGGTAATGCTTAGGTTATTTAAAAAATGAAATGCCTTTATAACAGTTCAGTTTTCGTCGGAAACCCTGATACTTCGAAAGAGATTGTCCATTTTGTACACGAAGTGCATCCAGTTTTTGCCATAACCCTCTCTACTTTCTTGCACATGCTATTTGTATGAAATTATGATACCATGCCAACTTTCAACCTTTTCTGAGTTGATTTGAAATGGTTTTCAATTTCAGGGTCATTTAGCTAGAAAAAATCAGTAAATGCATGAAAAGAATTTGTTTGCACATAAAATTTCTTCGCGTTTCAAATGCCAAAACACATAACTACCCTAGCTATTACAGACATTCCCTCCTGGGTGTGAAACACAGAAGAAAGTGATGATAGTGAAGCCAGATCTTTGGGTGTGAAACTTTTTCTTCGCGTCTGTCCCTTTACGCCGTAGCCATGGAAAATCTTCATCATTTAACTGGATGCTCGGGTCAATATTCACTATGAATGGAGCAATTTCATCAAACTTTTCATAATTTTCTGACATGTCTGTCTTGTCATCCACTCCCACGATGTTTCTTTTTCCTAAAAGAACTGTGTGGCGCTTTGGCTCGTCGTATGATCCATTCGCTTCCTTATCTTTTCTTTTTCTCGGCCTGGTAGACATGTCTTTCACATAAAAAACCTGCGCCACATCATTGGCTAGGACGAATGGTTCGTCTGCATATGCAAGATTGTTGAGATCCACTGTTGTCATTCCGTACTATGGGTCTTCGTTACCCCGCCTCGTGTCATATTGACCCATTTGCACCGAAACAAAGGGACCTTCAAATCACCTGATCCATAATTAAGTTCCCATATGTCCTCTATGTAACCATAATATGTTTCCTTTCCCGTGCTCGTTGTTGCATCAAAGAGGACACCACTGTTTTGGTTGGTGCTCTTCTTATCTTGGGCGATCGTGTAAAATGTATTCCCATTTATCTGGTACCCTTTGAAAGTCATTATATTCGAAGATGGTAACTAGGACAGCGAGTGCAGGTCATTTTGAATATCGCCATTATTCAGGGCACGTTTCTGCAACCAACCAGCGAAAGTCCTCGTTTGTTCGCGTGTAATCCAGTCGTCAGACTTCTCCGGGTGTTTGGACTGTAGAAAATTCTTGTGTTCCTCCATATACGGAGCCACCAAGGCGGAATTCTGTAGAACTGTGTAGTGTGCTTCAGTAAGAGAATGCCCGTCCATACATATTATTTGATGCCCTCCTAGCGTGCCTTTTCCTTCCAGTCTGCCCTTATGCCGCGATTCAGGAACACCAATCGGCTTAAGGTCAGGAATGAAGTCAATACAAAACTCAATGACCTCCTCATTTTCATGGCCCTTCGAAATGCTTCCTTTTGGCCTAGCACGGTTATGAACATATTTCTTCAAGACTCCCATGAACCTTTCAAAGGGGAACATATTGTGTAGAAATACAGGACCCAAAACGTTAATCTCTTCGCAAAGGTGAACTAGGACGTGCGTCATGATGTTGAAGAAGGATGGTGGGAACACCAACTCGAAACTGACAAGACATTGCACCAAATCATTCTATAACCTTGGTATGATTTCTGGATCGATTACCTTCTGAGAAATTGCATTGAGGAATGCACATAGCTTCACAATGGCTAATCGAACGTTTTCCGGTAGAAGCCCCCTCAATGCAACCGGAAGGAGTTGCGTCATAATCACGTGGCAGTCATGAGACTTTAGGTTCTGAAACTTTTTCTCTGCCATATTTATTATTCCCTTTATATTCGACGAGAAGCCAGACGGTACCTTCATGCTGAGCAGGCATTCGAAGAAGATTTCCTTCTCTTCTTTGGTAAGAGCGTAGCTGGCCTGACCCTGATGTATGTCGTCTTTTCCGTGCATACGTTGCTGGTCCTCCCTTGCCTCTGGTGTATCTTTTGTCTTCCCATACACGCCCAAAAAGCCAAGCAGGGTCATGCAAAGATTCTTTGTCACGTGACGTCGATTGCGGAGCGGACCTCTAGGTCTTTCCAATATGGTAGGTCCCAAAATATAGATTTCTTCTTCCACATGGGTGCGCGTCCGTCAGCGTCCTTCGGAACAGGTTTTCCGCCAGGACCCTTTCCAAATATTACCTCCAAATCCTTGACCATATCATGTACATCAGCACCAGTACGGTGCTGAGGCTTCATCCGATGATCCGCCTCACCTTTGAAATGCTTGCCTTTCTTTCTTACGGGATGCCTTGTCGGAAGAAATCGACGATGTCCCAGGTACACATTCTTCCTACAACTATCCAAATATATACTGTCGGTATCATCCAAACAGTGTGTGCATCCGCGGTATCCCTTGTTTGTCAGTCCTGAAAGGTTACTGAGAGCGGGCCAATCATTGATGGTCACGAACAGCAACGCCTTTAGGTCAAATTCTTCATGTCCGTGCTCATCCCACGCACGTACACCTGTTCCATTCCACAGCTGTAATAGTTCTTCAACTAATGGCCTTAGGTACACATCAATGTCGTTGTCGGGTTGCTTAGGGCCTTGGATGAGCACTGGCATCATAATGAACTTCCGCTTCATGCACAACCAAGGAGGAAGGTTATACAAACATAGAGTCACAGGCCACATGCTATGGTTGCTGCTCTGCTCCCCAAAAGGATTAATGCCATCTGCGCTTAGACCAAACCATACGTTCCTCAGGTCACCTGCAAACTCCTCCCAATACTTTCTCTCGATTTTTCTCCACTGCGAACCGTCAGCGGGTACTCTCAACTTTCCGTCTTTCTTACGGTCTTCTGCGTGCCACCTCATCGCCTTCGCATGCTCTTTGTTTTGGAACAAACGTTTCAACCGTGGTATTATAGGAGCATACCACATCACCTTGGCAGGAATCTTCTTCCTGGGGTGCTCGCCCTCGACATCACCAGGGTCATCGCGACTGATCTTATAACGCAATGCACCGCATACCGGGCAAGCGTTCAAATCCTCGTACTCACTGCAGTAGAGGATGCAGTCATTAGGGCATGCATGTATCTTTTGCACCTCTAACCCTAGAGGGCAGACAACCTTCTTTGCTTCATACGTACTCTCGGGCAATTCGTTGTCCTTTGGAAGCATATTCTTTATCATTACCAGCAACTTTCCAAATCCCTGGTCAGATACACCATTCTCTGCCTTCCATTGCAGCAATTAAAGTGTGGTGCCCAACTTTTTTGTCAGCTTCGCAATTCGGGTACAACAATTTCTTGTGATCCTCTAACATGCGCTGCAACTTCGTCCTCTCCAGATCACTTGCGCAGTTTCTCTTTGCATCGGCAATGGCCCGACCTAGATCATCAGCGGGATCATCTGATGCCTCTTCTTCAGATTCTTCCCGCATTGCCGGCTCAGCTTCTTCCCCCATTGTTGTATCATCATATTCAGGGAACCCATGGTCAGGATAGCCGTCGTCGTCCTCTTCTTCTTCATTGTCTTCCATCATAACCCCTATTTTTCCGTGCTTGGTCCAAACATTATAGTGGGGCATGAAACCGGACTTAAATAGGTGGACGTTAAAGATTTTTTCTGTAGAGTAAATGTGACCATTTTTACAGCCAGCACACGGACAAGGCATAAAACCATCCGCCCGCTTGTTTGCCTCAGCGGCCCGCAGAAAAGTATGCACGCCTTTAATGAACTCGGGAGAGCATCGGTCATCATACATCCATTGTGGGCTCATCTTCATTACACAACACCAAATAGACCAAATTAATACAAGTTCATACATAAAGTTCATACATAAAGTTCATATACAACACTTAATTAAATGCAACATACAAATAACTCTCTAGCTAAAGAATTTAAATGCAACAACAAATGCGATGAAGATCGCAACTAAGGTAACAATTGATCCAACAGCATAATGATACCAAGCCACACTATCAATGGCATATTTTCTAATCTTTCTAATCTTCAACCTCATTTTCTCCATTTTGATCTTGTGATCATCGACGACATCGGCAACATGCAACTCCAATTCCATCTTCTCCCCCTCAATTCTTTTCAATTTTTCTTTCAAATACTCGTTTTCTCTTTCAACTAAATTTAACCTCTCGACAATAGGGTCGGTTGAAATTTCCGGTTCACATACCTCCTAGATAAAAATATCTATGTCAACTTGATGAGCATAATTTGTCATAAACACGAAATGCAACAACTAGTTTTGAAAGAGAATATACCACATCCGAATCATAACAAGGACGAGGGCCGACGGGGACGGATATCAAAACCATGGCACTATGTATAACAAACAACGTACGGGTAAGATAATTATACGAGTAACTATATATCCAAATCACATAAACATCAATTTGGTAATGTAAAACATTCATGAACAAGAGCCTCACCAGAAGGTGGCGCCGGCGACGGGACGGTGCAGGCGATCGACGGTGGTTACGACGGAGATTTAGAAGGCACTAAGTAAATCACACCTACATATGCAAACTAAGTGTTATTTTTGACCTCAAATTGCATATAAATCAAATACTAGTAAATATAATTATTCCTCCCAAATTAATCACTATACAAAGCATTGCAAGAGCTAATCTAGCAATGAGAGTTGAAAGGACAAAGTTGCTAACCTTTGTGATCATTTGAATGGATGGGGGCCTTCAAATCTTGACAAATTTTGGGTAAAATTTGTGAGGAGCTCGAGGAGAGGGGGGGAAGAACAGAGGAAGTGAGGGGAAAGGGGAAGAACAGAGTGGTTCTGGGGGACGAAGGGTTTATGTACGTCGACCTTTAGTACCGGTTCATGCCACGAACCGGTACTAAAGGTGATGGACGGGCCCCAGACTGACAACACCCTGCCACCACCCTCTTTAGTATCGGTTCGTGGCACGAACCGGTACTATAGGTTCGCCACGAACCGGTACTAATGAGAACGGCCGGCTAGCCGTTGGAACCGGCACTAATGGACACATTAGTGCCGGCTCAAAACTAAACCGGCACTAATGTGTCTCATATTAGGTTCTTTTTCTACTAGTGTCTCTCTCCATTAAACATGTTTGTTAGTGATGGTGCCAACCTCTAAGCTCCAATTATTTCCTTTTTAACTTAAATTTCGCACATGCGTTGAACAGAAGAAAGCCACGCGCAACAGGGGATCACATGAACGTCTAACAGAACTGTATGAAGATTTCGATGATGCCCAGAAAGAAGCTGCAAAGGAAATGGGGATGCAAGCGGTGATGAACATTCAGTGCACCAACTTGAATAACCCATGTGCGACTTGTTTGCGAGGTTATACCATCCGGACAAGAGGGAATTTGTCATACCAGGACGTGGTAGGATTCCATAGATGAGGAATCTGTTTTCAACACACTTGGTGTCCCCAATGGCGGCATGGATGTCCCATACAAGGTTGATACGAAATTGCAAGCACGTCTTTTTCCTCAAATGTTCCCTGGGCTTACGTCCCTCCCGGCGAACTCTGCTTTCGCAAATATGCTTGGCGCGATGGAAACAAGCGACGATGATTTCGAGAGGAAGCTGCTCATGTACTTGATCTCCCACGACATCATTACGCCCCAGCAACTGATGCGGCAACAGCTCAAGGAGGTGCGGCGGGAACCCACTCCGGTGATGGATATAAGTGGTGCCGGTTAGTCCGGGCATCGGAATGGAGATTGGGGGCAGAGTGGGGTGGAGTGGAGTGGTTAGGATTTGGTACAAAGAGCGGACTAGGACGAATATATGTGGGGTTATGGTGGGCCAGCGTGGTCTGGATCCGACATGGCAGACGTACCCGGACCTTCCCATATCTGCCTTAGGCTGGATAGAAGTGGTGCCAGTTAGTCCGGGCATTTGAGGCCAGTTTGAAGAGTCCGTCTAGATCGGTTTTTTTTACGGATTATTATCCGCTTGGGCATATAAAAGGAGTTTGAGGCGTCCAGATATTAGCTAACTGACTTCGTAATGCACTCCCAATCCTATACGATCCAGAATACTCACGTGCCGTGCAAGGTTGTGTACGTACTGAATCCCATCGGGCTGTAATATATAGGATGGCGAGGACTACACCTATCGATCGTAGTGAAGATGGAGGCTGTGGCGGAGGAGACCCTGCGCCAGATCCTGCTGAAGCTGCCGACGAGGGACGTCGCTTGCGGCCGCTGCGTGTCCCGGCCATGGCGCCGCGTCCTCAAGGATCCATCCTTCCTCAACCTCCACGCCCACGCCACACACGTCGTCTCCGGCGCCGGCACGGAGGCGCTGCTCCTGTCCGTGACCCAGACGCCCGGCACAAACCCCGACACGACGGTGTTCAACGTGTCGACGTCAACGGCCATGTGCGCTCTCGACGTGACCGCCATGTACGGCGCCGCCAACGCCTGCAACGGCTTCGTCCTCCTCGCCGCAAACACCGGCGGCTGGCAGCTGCCGCTCTTCGTCTGCAATCCCATCACCGGCGACAGGCTGCGGGTGGAGCCGCCGGCCAGGAGCGAGACGTCGGACGTGCCCTTGAGGGTGCACCCGCACATGTACGCCATGGGGTACAGCGCGTCGACGCGGCAGTACAAGCTCTTCCGCCTCTCCTTCGCGGCGACGGGGAACTATGTGCACGTGCTCACCTTGGGCCGCGGGCCGGAGGCAGGCGTGTGGCGCCGGCATAAGGGACTCTTCCAGGGCCACGGGTTGGGGTCGCCGCCTGCTCTCATCGACGGCAAGCTGTACGTACTGGCCAATGAGCGGGAGGGCGACAGGAAGCCCGATAGGCTGCTCATCTTTGACGTGGCCAGCGAGACGCAACACGCCTGCCGCCTCCCCAGGTGCGGCGCCAATGAAGCGGCGACCGACGTCCTCGAGGTGCACGGCCGGCCATGCGTCGCCGTGCACGAAAAGAGTCCATCCCACTGCCTCCGGTTCTGGGTCCTGTCACCTGCGCCACTCAGCTGGGAGCTGCGCTACAGCTTTGAAACCGGAGTAGTCACTAACGACGGCACCGTTCTCCAACTGCGGCACCTAACCGATCTCCTCCGTTACCGCCACCATCACCACCCGAGGGCAGCCTGGCTCGACGGTGACGACGGCATGCTGTGCTACCAGTATGGTGACCGCGTGTACAAGTACGACACCACGGAACGACGTGGACGAATGCCGGGCTACAACAAGGTGTGGGACCATCATCACCGGTTGCCGATTTCGGACGGCTGCCAATGGACCATCTTCGGTGGCTACCGCCCTAACCTACTCTCGCCTCACGATCTCGTCACTGCCCCGCAACAAGCAGAAGAACGGCTCGAGCACCAAGTGCTACGTGTTCTCCGAAGCCACAGGACACCCAAAAAACGCCACCTCTCGCCATGCCCGCCGATGTGCGACCGTGATGACGAGCGTGCTGCCAAGTTGCAGGAAGTCTTCTCAGTAGATTGAAAAATCTTCGATAAGCAACATTCATCCTCACCTATTTGGAATGCCAATTCAAATTCGATATGTGGGTTGTGAAACAAAAAAACACTAATCCTCTGTAAATTTGCATGCTTTGTTTATGAAGCTGTGAACCGAATTGGGATGTGGATTTTAATTATAGCATGTAAAAATATCTCTATGTCATTAGTTAATTTTAATCTTTTTAAACACTAATAGATGTGTTTTATTTATTTATGTGTACCACTAAAGTAAAAGCATCAACGGAAATGTCCAGAGCTCCAACTCCATCAAGAAGGTTGAAAAGTCCACCACTATTATAGGAAGCAGAGGTCATAGCTGTAAGTTCCCAAGTGAACGTGGTATGTCCCCTGAGATGTTATTGCATGCAATGTCTAAAAATTGAAGCCCCTTCATCCTGGTTAGTTGACCAGGGATGGCATCAGAGAACATGTTTAAGCACAAACACAAAAGTGCCAAACGTAGTAACAATGACTTGATCCATGTTGGTAATATCCCAGAAAAATTATTGTAGGACAGATCCAGAAATTTTAGCTCTCTGCGTCTTTGAAGAAACGATGGGAATTCTCCTGAAAGACGGTTGTTGTTCAGCTTAAGCAAGGTAAGAACAGAGGTTTTGTATCTTTGAGGACAATCGGGAAATGTCCCTTTTAGCATGTTATTTGTGAGGTCTAGGAATTGCAATTCGTTGGAGGGAGCAGGGAATAGTTCCAGAAAAGGAATTGTTAGAGAGGAGGAGCATTGCTAGCATTAGTTCCCCCATATCTGGTGGCAGTGTTCCTGATAGATTGTTTCTAGAGAGGTCCAAGAATTGTAGCTTATTAGGAAGTGTTGGAATTGGGCCAACAATCTGGTTAGAACTGACATCTAGTATTGTCAAAGGAGATCATACGGGAAATGTAGGCAGCCGTGCCAACAAGACGATTTTCTAACAAATACAATTTTTCAAGAGAGGAATTAGCAATCCAGAAAGGTATGTTATCGTGTATGCCTGTGTTTGAAATGTAAAGCCAAAAGATTGTTGGTTAGTTAAGCCAAGCTGGAAACTGGGGCCCTAGTATGCAAGTCTACTACTGTACGGAAGGAGCAAGTAACTGCCCCCGCGTCGTCCGTCCGGACGACACGGGAGGCGATTTTTCGATCTGCCTTTTCTGGTCGTCCCCATCTCCGATTCCAACCCTCGCCGCTGCCTGATGCTGCCGGCAGGCAAAGCCTGCACAGCCCATGGTGGCGGCGGAGTGCCGGGTAGTTCCACCGCGGCCATTCATGGTGGCGACTCGAAGTGAGCACCGGCGGCGGCAAAGAGCGCAGCGATGATCTGGGGCAGCGGCAGGGCGCTACACGCTCAACAGCGGCAGGAGCAGTGTACTTGGGTAGCAGCAGCGGGGATGAACACAGCCGCGATTTGGCAATGAACATCAGCGGCGGGCGGCATGACAGTCCGGAAGGCGGTGTTCGCATCATCATGGTGGTCCATGGCTAGCAGTCCCAAGTTCTGCATCGGAGGGCATGGTACCATGACCTGCAATTTTGTGGGCGTACGGGTCCTGATCCTCCACCGCGGGTGAGAATTACGGCACATGGTGGTGTCGTCTGCAATAGATCTACCACTGGATGCAGTTGTGAAGTTGGTGCGAGGCTGTCAAATCGTCCAATCTGGGATTTTGGCGGTGCAAGGACTTTCTTCTCTCTACAGTGACTGTTGCATCTCATCTAAGGATCGTGTACGCATGAACCTGCAGGGAAAGTGGAAAGTGGAGGATGAATACATTACATGATGAGTTCGGTTTGGTGATGCTTATCGAGCATCCGGTCTCGAGCTCCGGGGTGAAAACCCTAGGTCTAACCCTAATTGGGTACACCTGGCAATGGCGGCGTTTGGCGTCGTTACCTTCTTGAAGGCGTGGCTTGGAGTTTCCTCGGACTTGTGTCTAGGGTGAAAACCCGTGATATGGCCTTTGGTGGCTAGGTCCGGCGAAGGCGGCGCTTGATCGTCGTTTCCTTCTTGAAGGCGTTGTTGTTGGAGAACCTTCTCGTGTCCTTGTGATGTGAAGAATGATTGGTGCGGATGGTCATCACTGTAGTTCGTCGGTTGCTGTTATGAACACTTCGGGGGTTTTTTCCTCGCCTAGGCATAGCTTCGGTCTTTGATGACTTTGCTCATTGCCGGCGTGTTTCTTTGTGTGTGTGTGTGTTGGTGTTGGCTGTGTGCATCTTACTTGTGCAGAGGCCGGGTGTGTGCTCATAGTGTTTGTATCCACTTGATGCTTCATCTTGAGTTAATAAAATCCACCCTTTATCGAAAAGTATGCAAGTCTAAAGCCTATTGTGGGTAAGCTGAATGGAGTTTTCCATGTACTGTTGACCTTCACGGTTAGGGAGTTATCATTTTTTTTGCGGGAAAGGTTAGGGAGTTGTAAGACAATAGGCTTTGGGGGGAACCGGCACAACCCTCTAGGGGTGGCCTATCACATATATATATAATGAGGTGGTATACAACATTACAATATACACATGTAAATACAGTCTAACACCCTCCCTCAATCTTAGCCACTTTCTAATGAATCTAGAAGGGTAAGATTGCGCCTGCAAGTCTCAAACTGTGGCAAAGGCAATGGCTTGGTGAAGATGTCAGCAAGTTGATCCTTGGAAGAAATAAACTTGATCTGTAGTTGCTTCTGAGAGACACGTTCACGCACAAAGTGATAGTCAACTTCAATGTGTTTCGTTCGGGCATGGAATACCGGATTTGCAGAAAGCTATGTAGCACCGATGTTATCACACCAAAGAACAGGAGGCTGTGACTGGGGTATACTTAACTCCTGAAGCAAGGACTGTACCCAGATGATCTCTGATGTGGCATTGGCCACAGCCTTATACTCAGCCTCAGTACTGCTACGCGAGACAGTAGCCTGTTTCCGAGCACTCCAGGCAATCAGGTTAGAGCCAAAGAAGACAGCATAACCCCCCGTGGATCGCCTGTCATCCGGATTGCCAGCCCAGTCTGCATCAGAATATGCTGAAAGACAACCAGAGTCAGACGGCCGAATATGCAAACCATGAGCCACCGTGAAACGAATATAGCGCAAAATCCGCTTAACAGCAGACCAATGAGTGTCACGGGGTGACTGCAGATACTGGCAGACTCGGTTAACAGCATAGGAAATGTCTGGTCGCGTGATCGTCAAGTACTGGAGCCCACCAACAATACTCCTGTACTCTGTCGCATCAGAAGAAGAAAGAAGCACACCATCAACAGCATTGAGCTTATCAGCGGTAGATATGGGTGTAGTCGTCGGTTTGCACTTAAGCATCCCAGCTCGCTGCAACAAATCCAGAGAGTACTTCTTCTGCGTCATAACAAGGCCAGCAGCACGAGAAGTAACCTCCACACCAAGAAAGTAATGAAGCTTCCCAAGGTCCTTGACCGCAAAATCAGCACCAAGTGAGCGAACAAGCGTAGTAGCAGCCGACTGAGAGGAGCTGACCAAAATGATATCATCTACATAGACCAACAAGTACATAGTAACCTCAGGCCTTTGAAGAAGAAACAATGAGGAGTCAGCAGTTGATGATGCAAAACCATGAGCACGAAGAGCCATTGCAAGAGGAGCATGCCAAGCACGAGGAGCCTGCTTCAGACCATAAATTGCCTTGGACAGACGACAGAGATGATCAGGGCGATCCGGATCAGAGAAACCCGGAGGCTGGCGCATGTAAACCTCCTCCGCCAAGACACCATGAAGAAAAGCATTTTGAACATCAAGCTGACGAAGAAACCAACCTCGAGTAACAGCCAGAGAGAGAAGAAGTCTGATGGTAGTAGGCTTGACCACTGGACTGAAGGTGTCTTCATAGTCAAGTCCAAAACGCTATCGAAAACCACGAGCAACCAGACGAGCCTTATAGCGCTCAATGGACCCATCAGAATGCCTCTTCACTTTGAAAACCCATTTGGAATCAATGACATTTACCCGTGATTGTGGAGGAACAAGAGTCCATGTCTGATTGCGAAGAAGCGCTTGATACTCCTGCTCCATGGCCTCTCTCCAATAAGGAATGCGCATAGCAGCTTGATACGTGCGTGGCTCAGAGGATGGATCTGCGAGAGCAGCAGACATGCACGCCGCTAACCAAGCAACTGTGCCATCGTGACGTTGCTTAGGCTGAAAAATGCCACTCCGACTGCGCGTATGTGGATGTAGAGCAGCAGCAGGAGCCGGCGGAGGCGAAGGTGACGGAGACGTGACGGTCGCCGGAGATGCAGGAATCACCTCAGGCGAGCTCGGGACAGACGACTCCGGGCTGCATGGCGAAGACTGGCCCGATGACAGGGGCTCAGAGGCCATGGGCGAACCGAGAGTGGGCGAGGCCAGCTCCGGTGACACCGGCCCAGACGGCCTTGGCGAGGCGAGAGCAGGCGAGGCCGGCCCTGGTGAGAAGGGCCCAGACACCCTGGGCGAGGCAGGGGCGGGCGAGGCCAGGCCTGGTGATGACTGCCCCGACGCCCTGGGCGAGACGGGGACCGAGGAGGCTGGCCCAGTCGGCGGGGTTGCAGGGCGCGACGATGGCGAAGGCAGCCCAGAAGCCAGAGGCGACCGGGCCAGGAAGTCGATCGGCCGTGCATGAGCATGGAAACCGAGGCCATACAGGGGCGCCATGTGCTCCTCATGCACAACAGAAGGTGCCGAGGATGAAGGCGATGGCGACGAAGAGGAAGATGGCACTTCCAGAATCTCCAAACGAGCCCCACGACCAGTGCCTGCACCATGGTTAGGCAACAATAGAGGAGAATATGCAACATCATCAAATTGGTCAGAAGCAACAGAGGATGAATGCATGACAGGTGGCTCGGTAGTGGACACAGGGAGTTTGGCAAAGGGAAAAACATGCTCATCAAACACAACATCCCGAGAGATGTAGACACGATTAGTGGGCACATGAAGACATTTGTATCCTTTATGAAGAGAGCTATAACCAAGAAAAACACACTTCTTGGAACGAAACTCGAGCTTACGCTTGTTATATGGACGGAGATGGGGCCAGCAAGCACACCCAAACACCTTGAGAAAGGTGTAGTCCGGTTGTTCATTAAGGAGAACTTCAATGGGAGTCTTCATATTCAAAACACGAGTGGGAGTACGATTGATGAGAAAACATGCAGTGGTGAAAGCATCACTCCAAAAACGAAACGGAATAAATGCATGGGCCAAAAGAGTCAGACCAGCTTCAACAATGTGACGATGCTTACGTTCTACTGAACCATTCTGCTGATGTGTATGTGGACATGCTAAACGGTGAGTGATCCCAAGCGACTGAAAGAAGGAGTTGAGGTTGCGATACTCGCCACCCCAGTCCGACTGAACATGAACAATTTTGTGCTTGAGAAGGCGTTCAACATGTTTTTGGAACTGAACAAAAATGTCAAACACATCAGATTTACGTTTGATAAGATAAAGCCAGGTAAAGCGGCTGTAAGCATCAACAAAACTGATATAGTAATTATGACCACTAACAGAAGTCTGAGCAGGACCCCATACATCTGAAAACACAAGTTCTAAAGGATGTTTCACCTCACGACTGGACTCCGAAAAAGGAAGTTGATGACTCTTCCCCTGCTGACAAGCATCACACACTGCTACATCTTTATTACTAGACACACTAGGAAGCTCATGACGACGCAAAACATGCCGGACAATAGGTGTGGCCGGGTGACCAAGACGAGCATGCCACTGTGACGGAGATACCCGAACTCCACTGAAGACGCGAGCGACGCCAGGATGCTCCAGACGATAGAGACCTTGGCAGAGCCGCCCACTAAGAAGAATGTCCCTCGTGCCCCGATCCTTAATAAAAAGATCAAAAGGATAAAATTCACAAAGCACATTATTATCACGAGTGAGTTTAGGAACTGAAAGAAGATTACGTGTCACAGATGGAACTCGAAGAACATTGCGAAGTTGAAGACTCCTATTGGCATGTCTAGTGAGAAGTGATGCTTGACCAATATGAGAGATGTGCATACCTGCTCCATTGGCGGTGTGGATCTTGTCGGAGCCATGGTAGGGTTCACGAGTGTGAAGCTTCCCCATCTCACTGGTCAGGTGCTCTGTCGCCCCAGAGTCCATGTACCAGTGGGGATCAATGGAGTAGGACTGAGTGTGTCCCTGTGGCTTCTGCGGCGGCGGACGATCAGCCATGGCGACCTGACGAGCAAAGTTGCGTGTATCCTTCCCGTCATTGCCGAGACCAAGAAAACCCCGCTGGAAGCGCTTGTGACACTTCGAGGCCCAATGCCCATCGCGACCACAAAGCTGGCACACACGTGGACCGCCAGCCCCTGGTAACGTCGCAGTAGGAGGAGGGGCCGAGGCGGGTGGTGGTGACTGCCCCGAAGGAGCCCTGGATGAAGCAGAGGAGCGACCACCCTTGGTGGCGGCGTTTGCCGAGAGGGCGCCGTTGCCCCTGGATCGGCGCGTCTCGACTCGTTGCTCAGTAAGCAGGAGGCGTGAAAAGACCTCGTGTGCTGGCATGGGCGTGGAGTTGCCCCTCTCATTGATGATCTCGACTAGGGCGTCATACTCCTCATCAAGACCATTGACAACAAACGAGTTGAACTCGGAGTCGGTGAGGGGCTGTCCAATGGAGGCCAGCGTGTCGGCGAGACTCTTGACTTTGTTGTAGAACTCAGTGGCGGTGGAGTCAAGCTTCTGACACTCCCCAAGTTGGCGACGGAGCCCAGATACACGAGCCTGCGACTGTGGCCCAAACGAGCGCTCAAGAATAGTCCATGCCTCGTGGGACGTCTTGGCGAAGACAACAAGCCCAGCAACGGCCGGAGAGAGCGACCCCTGGATGGAGGAGAGGTTCGCCTGATTCTGCCCTGTCCAGACACGGTGAGCCGGATTATAGACCGGACCGTGCACGCTGTCAACCAGCGCAGGAGGGCAAGGGAGAGAGCCGTCGACATAGCCAAGCAGATAGTGACTCCCAAGAAGCGGAAGAACCTGCGCGCGTCAGAAGATGTAATTGTCCGACGACAACTTGATGGTGATGAGATGGCCGAAGTGAAACGGCGGCGGCGGCTGCGATCCCATCGAGGAGACTGGCTGAGGTGAGACCACTGTGGAGACAGTCAGAGGGGCAGCCGGCGCAGTGACAGAGGGCGCGATGGCCGCGGTTGATGCCGCGAAGCCTGCCAGTGCGACGTCCTCCGCCACCAGCGGCGCAGTGGCCGAGGGCGCGACAGCCGCGGTTGACGGGGCGGCGGCGGTGTGGGCCACAAGCGCCTGCCCGGGCGAAGTAGCAGCCGGCGGGAGCGCGAAGAGGGAGCCGACGCTCCGTGTCCCGATCGGCGCCTGAAGGGAGGCGGCATCCAGCGGCCTCGAGAGAAGTGCCGCGAGGGAGGCCGGCAGAAAACCGGTGGCGGTGGAGCCGGACGCAGCGGCGGACGTCATAGCAGTCGGGCGACGGCAACGGCGGGCGCGGCAGCGGCGGCGGCGGCGGCGGTTTAGGGTTTTTAGGCGGAAGCGGACGTAACCTAGCGTGATACCATGTATGACAATAGGCTTTGGGGGGAACCGGCACAACCTTCTAGGGGTGGCCTATCACATATATATATAATGAGGTGGTATACAACGTTACAATATACACATGTAAATACAGTCTAACAGGAATTATCAGAGATATCTAGGTAATTGTAAGATAATCAAATTGTTGTCGTATACCAACTGGTATTTCTCCAGACAACTCATTGTTGTCTGAGGGAAATCGTAGTCAAACTGCTAAAGTGCCGTAGCCGAGCTGGTAAACTCCCAGTCAAATAGTTGTCTTTCAGATACAACTCACGCAATTCATCTGATGGCAACCGATGGAATAGCTCTTCTCTCTCCATGTTGATGGAGTTGTAGTTTAACATGAGCTGTTGTAATTTCTTCAGTTTCTTGAAGGCAGTTGGCACCATGCCAGTGATACTGTTGGAATCAAGAAACAATGCTCGAATGGAGGTCAAGTTCCCCACCGAGTCGGGGATTGGACGATCGATTCCACAGTCGTCTAGGAAGAGAGTTGTTGTAGGCTAGGCAGATCCCAAACCCAATTTTTCGCTCCAAGAGATGTGTTGAAGGTGTTTCCATCAAGTATGAGATTCTCCAGGGACGTGAGATTGGACTGTGCTGGGGGAGGCATGGAATTCTGAAGCCCACAATCACTTAGATCAAGGGCTGTCAAACACGGCAGCATGTTGATAGCATGAAACCAGTCGACGACATCGTTGAGGTCAACCCCAGACATGCTGAGGTACTGAAGCTTGCTGAGGCCCGACACCCACACGAGATTAGGCGAGTAGGTGCCATGTGCCACAAAGCCGAGGTCAAGGCTGACCAGATTTGAGAGATTGCCAAGGTGGGGAGGAATAAGACCGCTGAAATTAGAGTGGGAGAGGTCAAGATGCGTCAGGCGCCCACGCCCGAGCGCGCCAATGAATTCCGGGATGGGTTTGGCACCGAAATCGTTGCCTGAGAGGTCCAGCTGCTTCAGATCTAGATGTCGTAAGGTGAGCAAGTAGGATCGTATCTCACCTCCAAGTCTGTTCGTGTCCAAGCTGTATCTGCTGCTGATTTGGAGCACGACGACGTGGCCGGTCCGGTTGCTGCAAACGACGCCCATCCACCGGCAGCACTCCACAACCACACCTCGCCCCGTCCATCAAGTTATATTTGCTGCAAACCACACACAAGTTAGAGGCCCCGCACAAATGCCCCGTCCATCAAGTTAGGTTCTGTGGCCAGCCAGTTGTGTGGTTGTGTGTCCATTGTAGACCGTCAGGCATTTGTCTTTAGCGGACGAAATTCCACAGGCAACTCGGAGCATGCGATACATGCCACACCCTGGAACGAGGGGCTACGGCATCCATATCAGCCGTCTGGTGTGACGATCTCATTCCGGCGATAGAATCTTTCCTCCTTATATTTTCTTTAGAAGCATTCCGGCATTCATATCAGCCGTGCAGTGTGATGATCTCATTCCGGCAATAGAATATAAGCCGTGTGGTGTGACGAAGTTGGGCTCCGTCTAACGTCAAGTTTGTTGGTGTCTACCCTAGCTCTCCCTCGTCTACCTGAACCCTCTCTCTCTGTGTGCGTACTCTCGCTCGAACGATCATAGAAAGAAGGAGGAAGAACACGGTGGACACGGTGGTTTTCGACGCACGAACGCCCGCCGCACGAACGGCAAATTTTCCGAGCACGAACTCGACACCACACTTACAACAGTACTCGGGGTGGAGCTTTATACGCAGGCGCGCCCAAACGACGCCGCGCTCCCCACTCCTCCAGGCCCGCCCGCTCCGCACGCCATGGCTCACGCACCCGTCGCGCACAAACGCGATCAACGCGGCTGGCTCCAGCAGAACGACGCGGTCACCCCGCTGCTATCACTAACTGAACCACGCACGCACACACACATCCCGTACACTAGTCGGATACACCCCAGACTATGCCCAGCCTGTACACTAGTCGGACCATGGTCAGACAATGGCCAGATACACACGCACGCACGCATGCCACAGAACCGGCGCGGCCACGACCAGCGCCCGACATGCCCAACGCGCACTCACACACGCACTGGACATGCCCGCCGTGGCTTATTGCCCAACAAAGTTCTTCCCCTGGCTCGCTTCTCTCGACCAATGCTGGAATGCGGATCAAAGGGCATGCCATGGTCTGCCTCATGATCCGCTATGCAAACTCTGCTGCCATGAAAATGAGACCATGGACCACTTGCATATCCAATGTGCCTTCTCCAGGATCACCTGGCATGAAATCTTATCCTGGTGCCACCTACCGATCCACCCAGCCCACCGCTACGCCAAGTTTCTTCCCATGGTGATCTACTGCCAACTATGCTTCTCCGGCAACCACGCGGAAGGGCCTCAACTCCCTCATCAACCTCGTCGCCTGGTCAATCTGGAAGCATCATAATGCTGTCATGTTCGATGACCTCCATCCATCAGACAGCAGTGTGGCGTGCACCATCAAGGACGAGGGAAAGATGACAGCTCATGCGGGAGCAACGACTTCAAATTGTTATTCCTGTAAACTGAACTAGTTTTGTTGGGCCTGAGCAACCTCTATCATGCTCGTCTTGCAATCTTTAGGCCGCCAACTTACGTATGCCCCCTAAGAGTTGCTCCCCATGTTACTTCTCTTCCTCTATCAATGAAATGATACGCAACCACTGTGTATTAACGAAAGATTTTATATGGCATAGTTCGATATAAAAAGACAGTGAATACTGGAACTGAGGAACTATTCGGTGTAGCTGGTTGAAAACGACACTGCAGTCTGAACTCAAGAGACTAATTTTGTGAAGCCGTTAATTTGGCGCAGCTAGTTAAAAATGGCAGTAAGCTCGGAACTGACAGACAGATAGTGAGCTGAGCTATGAATTTGGTTAGTACCATGTGGCACAATTTTTCCGTGGGGCCTCTTTTTGGTTCTCGGCAAAAATGGTGTTTGCCGAGTTTCTGCATTTTACTGATTGTGTTTTTCACATGGCATCGGTAAATGTCTGTGTTTGTAGTGCATCATCTATTTGCCGAGTTTCCCTATTGGCTTACTTCGCTTTGCCGAGTGCCCGTGGTTTGGTTCTCAGTGAAGAGCTAAGCACTCAGTGTACATCAAATTTCAAGTAGTGTAGCCCCATGTAAGTGAAACAAAAACCTCTCAAAAGGTGCGCGCTCAGGCAGCGCCAAATTCTGTTTTCTTCTTCCTTATTTGATCCTGGGTTTCACCTGCCGATTTCGATCCTTGAGCTTACAGAGGAGAGCCAGGGGGATGGGACGAGAGAAAAGTGATCAATCGATACCCACACCCACACACATACTGCCCTAATAACCCTCTTTACTGAGTCTAGTCTTCTCAGACACGTGAGTTTGGCTTGACGGTCCTCTTCCCCCATGTTGTCGGGCCGGGCTTCCTGCTGCATCGGTTGTTCTGGTGACAGTCTAAGATCTGAGAAAATATTCGGTGTGGCAGGTTGAAAACGACCCAGCATGCAGTCTGAACTCAAGAGACTAATTCTGTGTAAGCCTTTAATTTGATGTAGCTCGTTAAAAAGGACAGTAAGATGGGAACAGGCACATGGTGAGCTGAGCTATGACTATGAGTTTGGCTGGTAGTCTAGTCTACACTCTATAACTCCATATATACTGCCTCAACCCTACTTCAATTGCAACTCCGAAACCTTCTAGCTAGCAAATAGCAGGTACGCAGCCATCCAATTGTCTGGAAATCTCCGGCACCAGCTGTCCGAAGTAGTACGTGAAAGAACAGATCCGCTTGAGAAGTTAAAGCAAGAAACAGAACAGGTTTGAGTCCGATTTCATTACTGTGATGGTAAATCTTTCTGATTTGTAATCCTTATGATCCGACTCAGGTTGGAGCACGTGGCTTCAGAAGAGACTTTGACTAACAAAGAAGATGGACAGATCATCAGAGAAGATGAACTTGATTAATAAGGATAATCTGGAGAGTGCTAGGAACTTGAAATTGATTCTTTGTCTGTTTGAACAACTTTCAGGTCTCAACGTTAACTTTCATAAAAGTGAGGTTTTTTGTTTTGGTGAGGCTAAAGGGAAACAAGAGTGTTATTTTAATATTTTCACTTGTGCTGTTGGTAAACTACCTTTTAAGTATTTAGGGATACCTATTAATGCTGTGAGGCTATGTAATAGTGATTGGAATTGGCCTGAGGAGAAGATGGAGAAGAAATTGAGTGTTTGGAAAGGTAGAAATAGATCATATGGGGGTAGATTAATACTAATTACTTCCAGTTTGTGCAATATTCCCCTTTATATGATTTCTCTCTTTGAATTACCTAAAGGACCTAGTAAGAAAATGAATTTCTACATGAAAAGAATGCTATGGCAAGAGGAAGAAGATGTTAAGAAATATCATTTAGTGAAATGGGAGGATGTGTGTAGACCCAAAGAGATGGGAGGTTTAGGTGTTTTAGATTTGGATACTATGAATATTTGCTTACTGTGTAAGTGGATATGGAAACTTGAAAATAATAATGGTCTTTGGCAAGATTTAGTAAGGAAGAAATACCTGAGCAAATGTACTCTTAGGGGGTGCAAAAAGAAGGTTGGCCAGTCTCATTTTTGGCAAGGAATTATGAGAGTCAACCCTATTTTCCTACAGTATAGTAGGAAAATAGTGGGTAATGGGGAGAGAACTATGTTCTGGAGCGATATTTGGCTGGGAGACAAACCTCTCAATGTGCAATTCCCTAGATTGTATGCCCTAACTTTCAGTGCTAATTTTACTGTTGCTAAAGCCTTATCCGAGAACATGAACTTGGTAAGATTTAGGAGGATATTATGGGGGGACACTGCTGATATGTGGTATGAGCTGAAAAGTATCTGTAGTAGTGTAACCTTGAATGAGCAGGAGGACAAGTGTAGTTGGTTATTAACTAGATCAGGAAAATTCTCTGTTCGATCCTTGTATTTAGCTCTTAAAACTAATCAGGTAGCTTGGCCTCATAGAAATCTATGGAAAGTTAAGATTCCTCTAAAAGTTAAAGTTTTCATCTGGTTGGTCTTTAGGAACAGTGTGTTGACTAGAGATAATTTAGCTAAAAGAAACTGGAAAGGTAAAGATAAAAGTTGCAGTTTCTGTGATCATTCTGAAACCGTAGAGCATCTTTTTTGCACTTGTGTGGTAGCCAAGTTTGTGTGGGGGGTTGTTAGGAATGTCACTGGTATTTATAATATTCCTTGCAAAATTGAAGAGTTCGGCAGCTGGATAGAGATGTTTCCTAAGAAGATGAGACAAACAGTAGCAGTGGGTGTAGCGGCGGTATTCTGGTCTTTATGGAAAGCCAGAAACGCTGCCACTTTTCATCACATTTATCCGCATGATCCGAGTGTGTTGTTTTTTCAAATAGCTTACTGGATGTCGTACTGGGCTGGCTTACAGAGAAAAGAAGGGCAACAGAAGCTGCGCGACGTGGCGGCGTTGTTGGTTGATGTTGCAAATGGCTTCTTCAACAAGAGCAGAGGATGGGCGCCAATGACAAGACGTCTGGGAGTTTTTTTTTAGAAAAGGAGGATGACCCCCGGTCTTTGCATCTGGGCGATGCATACGGCCACTTTATTAATTATTCTCACAAGACCTTACAAAGTAATACAACAGTAAGACTAAAGCCGCCGTCTAAGCACCTCTATCTAGCTGATGAAGGGGCGCAGATAGCCTGGGCCTAATACCAAACAGACATCGCAGCCAAACCTAACATCTAAGACCTGAGAACCCATCCAGGATGCCTGCCGGGCATGGGTCTCACCGGTCCGGCGTGCACTCAGATGCCGCCGCCGCCAACTGCCACCGCTCCATCTTCAGAACTGTACTGATGCATCAACCTTGCTCGGTCTAGCTATCGTCGACGCCACCACGGCGCCAAATGGCGCCTCCTCCCTGTGCGCAAACAGCTAAGCACATCGCGGTCGCCACTGATACACCTCAGCGCCATGCTGCCAGGTATCACCAGCCGACACAGCTTGAAGTCCTTGGAAGATCTGTCGTGCGTAGCACCTGCCGACCAAGCATGACAAAGCGTAGCACCTGTCGGCCAGGCATGACTTGACATCACCCCCGAAGCTCCGTGCAAGACGAAGCCGATCCACCTCCTGCCTCTGACATCCAGCGCTGCTCCGCAAACGATGCTCCCAAGAGAGAAACGACACCGCAGTGCCGCCATCGTCCGATCTGGAACACCAGATCCTAGGGTTTCCCCCGGAGCAGCACGAGTGGGTCGACAATAGTTACACGACGATGCCTTCATCAAGGTAACGGCGAGATCGCCGCCATCGCCTGCCGTCGGCACGGTTTTCACCGGCAACCATGTCTTCCCTACTCGCAGCCGGGACAAGATGATGGATCTCGAGATCCGGTCACCAAGCCTCTGGTCGGCCATCTCGGGAAGAAGATGACCACCACGTCCAGCAGTCTCACCACGCCGGGCACGCGTCGCCGCCGGCACCCCCATGGTGCCTAGAGGCCGACAAGCCCCGACGAGTCCCATGCCTCGCCAGCCGCCATGGCCCAGACCTCGGCACCACCAGATCCAGATCGGATCGGGGTCCAGGGCCCCAAGCCGCAACCGCCACGGAGGCAGCACCACTGGACGGCACCTAGCCCTCCAGCCTGCCGCCGAATCCTCGCCGAAGCTCCTCCGCGCCATGCTGCCAAGCCGCCACCGGAAACTCGTGCCCCCGCCAGAGAAGCCACAGCCGCCGCGCGTTGGATAGGCCTCAAGCCGCAGCTGCACCGCCGCCAGGCAGAGCCGCCGCCACCCAGCACGCCCTCCGCCGCGCCGCTAGGCCCCGCCCAGCCCAGCGCCGTCCTGCGCCGCGCCGGACGCCAACCGCGAGAAGAGGGGCAAGATCCCCGCCGCCACCAACGCCGGTCGGTCTTTGCCCGGTGGCGCTGTGCGGTGGCGGCGGGGGGAGAGAGATCGACGGGGGACGAGGGGCGGCGGCTAGGGTTTCCCCCGAGGACGCTCGCGGGAGCGACTCGGGGGTCGGGGTCAAGTCGTCTGGGAGTGGGTTGAGAGCTTTTCTATGTTTTGAGTCTCTTCGCTGGAATATCATGTAGTCTATGTCTGGATAATATGGTTGTTCTAAACTCTGTCACTGTTTAGAATAGGTGAGGGTTGGGGATGGAGCCCTGTGTGGTAACCATTTTCCTCGTAGCTCTTCTTTAGTCTTTTCTCCCCCCTGGAGGCCAAGGTAGGGTATCTGGGGCTGAGAAACAAACTTTTTTATGACTCTGTTTATTCGGTTTCTTTTCATTCAATGAAATGAAATCGGGGCGTGCCCCTCAATTCAAAAAAAAAAGGTGTTCGAAGCAGCAGACAAGTTTCAGGGTGAATTCACGTTGGAGGAGATGAAGACCATGATCCATAGGTTCCCTGCAGGACTAGGTGATATCAGTTACCAGTACATCGTCCCAAGAGTGGTGGCCATCGGCCCGTACGTATCACCACGGCAAGGAGGACCTCAACAAGATGGAGGAGGTCAAGAAGGCGGCTTCCTGCTTCTTCTGTGTGCGCTGGAATATTGAACCAAACAAGGCGTACATGAAGATCCTCTCCGCCGTGCATAATGCCAAGGAAAAGTACATCGCGGATGAAAGCATCATGGAAGGTATGAAGGACAATGACTATTTTGCGGCTATGATGTTCCATGATGCTTGCTTCTTGCTGTTGTACATGGATGCTTACTCTGTCCCTGAGAGACACAAGAGCATCCTGCCACGTCAACACGGCGGCTTTTGAGGTATGCACAGCCTCAAGTTCTGGGGATGACCCTAACAATACTGCAGTCTGCTCGTACCTCGCTCTCTTTGCAATGTTCATGGTTCAGAAGGAGGACGTGCACAAGCTGCGATCAAAGGGCCTTCTGCATGGGCCTAACAGTAACAAGGAGATGCTCACCTTCTTCAAGAGTGTTATGACGCACCTACCTGACAGTGGATCCCGTTTCGCCCACCTCATGGCAAAAATTGAGGACTACAAACACAAGAGGTACATCTGGATCAAATTGTACAAATGCATCCACAACAACAAGAAGATCATCATGGTGGTGGTGCCTATCCTTGCTACTCTGATCGGTCTCGTCGTTAAAATCCTCCCTCTCTACGAGAAGAATTGATGCAACCAAGACCAGAAGATTACGTCACCGTAATATTTCCTACTAGAACCATCATAATTATGTTCAGTAATGTCGTGTGCATGTGTTTGACATTCTTGTTCGTTGAGCACGGCATGTCAGCATTTGTGTGCCCTCGTGTTTTCGCTCATGTGCTGTCGAGTTCACACATGGAGCGAGTCGTATCCACGGTATGATCTAGCTTGCGGGATGGTGCAAGCATTGTAGATCATGGCACGTGAATCACTCGACCTCGATGATTTTTCTTCTTCGAAATGGTGGGATTTCAACATTCATTAAGTAGAAAAAAAGAGTTGCTCGGTTAATGGGAGAAAACCGAGCAAACACTAGATTGCCCAGTTAATTATGGAAAACCGAGCGAAAACCATTACAGCTGAGCGGCACACACTAGGTACCCCACGCACACCACCCCAAAGTGGGCCTTGCCGAGACAGCACACAAGCATCATCATCATCACTCCCTACAAGGCATCATCGCCATCTCTAAACCCTGAGAAAATGGCTCCGACTTCGTAGTAGGTCATCGTCAACTCAACCCAGAATGTAGAGGCCATGTGGAATTTTATGAAGATTCACGTCAGAACTTGTCCACCTGCGACCAAACAACACGGTTCCAACTCTGACGGAGAACTACAAAGTGTTAGAATATAGAGTTGTAATCTCAACCTCCTTTCTTCTCTTGTATTCTACCCAAACTCTTTCTGTCATAACCTTGTACGTCAAGCCAGGCTTCGGCCACACATCAATATAAACTACCACGCGGCTCCCTCGATGGAGTAGGAACGCTTCATATCTTTCATGGTATCAGAGCCACCTCTTCTCATACATCTAGCCACAATCCAAAACCCTAGAAACCACACATCATCGTCTCCATGGCTTCCTCCGCCGGCGTCTCCCTCAATCTTGGATCGCCGCCGTCTGAGAAGCTTGCAAGAGGTAATTTCATCCTCTGGAAGACGCAGGTCCTCCCAGCCCTGCGAGGCGCGCAGGTGACGGGGCTCCTGGACAACACCGATGCCGCTCCACCCAAGATGGTGGAGATCACGAAGGCAGACAAGACCACGGCCCTAGAGCCGAATCCCCTATACGGACCCTGGATCGCCAAAGATCAGCAGGTTCTATCATACCTTCTCAATTCCATGTCTCCAGAAATTCTTGCACAAGTTGTTGGGAAAGATTCCACCTTTGAGCTCTGGACGATGGTGACAAATATCTTCGCCTCACAATCTCAGTCTCGGATTACTAATATGAGAATCGCCATCACCAATACCAAGAAGGGATCGATGTCAAGCTCGGCGTATATGGCGAAGATGAAAAGTCTTGGGGATGAACTAGCTGCTGCAGGTCGTCCCGTATCTGATCCGGAGATGGTGGACTATATTCTGGCCGGACTGGACCGCGACTACGACCCCGTGGTGGCGGCGATCGGCGCTGTCAAAAACATCATCACAGCCGACGATCTTTTTGCCCAGATTGCTGCCTTTGATCAAAGGATGGAGATGCTAGGCGACTCATCTTCAGGCGGGTTCTATTCATCCGCTAATGCGGTCTACAGAGGCCGTGGCCAGTCCCGTGGCAGATCTCGCGGGCGTGGAGGAAGAGGCCGTGGCCGTGGTGATCGTGGTGACCGCGGTGACCGACAGTCCACTTCCTCCAATGGAGGCGGCGGATTCAGAGGCCGTCCTCGACAGCAACAGCAACAGCAGGCTCGTGAGCAACAGCATGACTATCCAGAATGTCAGATATGCTACAGACACCATCCAGGAGGTGCACGAGTTTGCTGGTGGCATTATGAAGAAAACGACCAGGAAGAAAAGCAAGCGCATGCAGCCTCCTATGGCGTGGACACCAACTGGTACGTCGACAATGCAGCAACAAACCACATCACAGGTGAACTTGACAAGTTGACGATGCGGGAGAAGTACAATGGAGGCGACCAAATTCGCACGGCAAGCGGTTCTGGTATGGATATCACACACATTGGCAGTTCAATTGTTAAAACCCCCGTGAAAAATTTACACTTGACCAATGTCTTGCATGTTCCTCAAACCTCTAAAAATCTTGTTTCCGTTCATCGATTCACTCTTGATAACAATGTACTTATTGAGTTCTATCCTTATTTTTTCTTGGTTAAGGACTCGAAAACAAGGAGAGTCATTCTTAGAGGACGGTGCGTGGGAGGACTCTACCCACTCATATCATCATCATCATCATCATCTTCATGGTCCAATAAACAAGCAAATATTGTCACGAAGCTATCTACATCAAGGTGGCATAGTCGTTTAGGTCATCCATCTTCAGTCATAGTTAGATATGTTCTTAGCAAAAATAAACTCTCTTATGAGCCTAGTAGTGAGTTAGTTTGTGATCCGTGTCAACAAGCAAAAAGTCATCAATTACCTTACCAATTTCTACTAGTATGTCTTCTGCCCCTTTACAACTTATCTTTTCAGATGTATGGGGGCCAGCTCCTATTTCAGTTGGTAGATTTTCCTATTATGTAAGTTTTATTGATGACTATAGTAAATTTACTTGGATTTATCTGTTGAAAAAGCGATCTGATGTATTCCAAGTTTTCCTCAATTTCCAAAATCTTGTTGAACGCAAACTGAACTCTAAAATCATTGCTATGCAAAGTGACTGGGGTGGTGAGTATGAAAAACTAAATTCTTTCTTTCAAAAGCTTGGCATATCACACCATGTATCTTGTCCTCATGCTCACCAACAAAATGGATCCGCTGAAAGAAAGCACCGTCACATAGTTGATATGGGGCTTGCCTTGTTAGCAAATGCTTCCATGCCGCTTAAATTTTGGGATGAAGCATTCTTAACTGCTACATATCTCATCAACTTGCTTCCAAGTAAAGTTATCAAATTTGAAACACCCATTACACGACTTCTTGGTGTCACACCCAACTATACATCTCTTCGTATTTTTGGTTGTGCCTGTTGGCCCAATCTTAGGCCTTACAACACACGCAAACTCGCTTTCCGCTCAAAACGGTGTGTCTTTTTAGGCTATAGCCCCATGCATAAAGGGGTTAAGTGCCTTGATGTTCCTACTGGTCGGGTGTATATATCCAGAGATGTTGTATTTGATGAGTCCGTGTTTCCCTTTGCATCCCTTCATCCTAATGCTGGTGCACTTCTCCGCAAAGAAATTCTTCTTCTTCCTTCACATCTTCGGTCTTTTGATCATGGGGGCGACAACAATTGTACTAACCAATGTGATGATATTCCTGCTGGTACTAGTCTTTCTCTTATGCCTGTGCAGGTCCCTGGAGAAAACGGTGCTCAAAATGACCAAGATCTCGAAAATATGGCTGGTTTTGATCATATATTTCATGCTGAGGAAGGAGATGAAGCTGGCACAGATGACGAAGAAGATCTGGCGGCGCCTGCCACCCCTGCACGCGCACAGATCTCGGGTCACGCGACCGCATCCGCCTCGGATCAAGCCCCTAATGGCTCCAGTCCTGGATCCAGGGCGGGCCACTCCCGTGCTGCCGCGTCAGCTTCAGGCGGGACCAGCAGCGGGGCCGAATCCCCCTCGCCCCGCGCGCCAGCGTCAGACGGGACCAGCGGCAGGACCAGATCCTCTCCGCACCACGCGCGCCTCCAGTTGCGGTCGGGTGGCGGATCCTCTGCGCCAGTGCCTGCAGGAGGGGCAGCCACACCAGAAGGCACAGGATACCCTGCGCATATGACGACAAATCAGTCCACTGCATCAGCAGATTCTCCTGGATCTTCTGTGGCAAGTATACCAGCGGTGCAGCGAGAGTTTTCTTCACGTGTTATGACCCGGCTACAGAAAGGTATACGGAATCCTAAAATTAGGAAAGATGGAACTATACCATATGGAATGTTGTGTATTTCAGGAGAACCAACATCGTTGAAGAATGCACTTGATGATCCTAAATGGAAAAAGGCAATAGATGAGGAGTATTCTGCGCTCATGAGGAATAAGACTTGGCATCTTGTACCAAATCAGAGAGGTAAAAATATTATTGATTGCAAATGGGTGTATAGAATTAAGAAGAAGGCAGATGGCTCCATTGACAGATATAAGGCACGTCTAGTTGCAAAGGGCTTTAAGCAACGTTATGGCATTGACTATGAGGACACCTTTAGTCCCGTTGTGAAAGCTGCAACTATCAGACTTGTGTTAGCCATTGAATGTCTCACAGCCAACACCATTAACTATTCACACATACACATGTATATACATATATAATTTCTCCTACATGTTGCCTTGGTGCCTTCGGAGCACGATGACAAGTGGTTCATGGGAGCGGTAGCGGGTAATAGTATTCTTCTTTCGGATCTATGACCTGGTCGAGCAAAAATCCGGCTATTTCCTCTTGAAGTGCTTGTATGCGGTCCGATGGTAGGAGCTTATCCCGCACCGATCTGAACTGTTAAGGAGATCAATATGCATGTGTGTTAGTTGTGTGACTAGATATCGATAATGGTGTGAATAGTATTCTGACAAAAACGTACCTAGTCCTGTCTATCAGATCTGCTCATTTCGCACGTCATCATGCGAATGTTCTCGCGAACGTAGAATGCACACAGATTATTCCCCGACGCCTGCCTCAAGGCCTTTACGAGAATGGAATTGAATCAGATAATGATTAATCAAGCATGATAATTAATTAATGATATTGAAACAAGAATTAAAGAGATGGTAGCTAGCTAGTACTACTTAATTACTTACCTTGGATCGATGCCAAAACAACTTTTTTGGCCACGTGCCTGGAGTCACCTTGATGAACTTTGCCCATGCCCTGCCCGCCGACAAAGAAAATTAATAAAGGGATTATTAAATAGTTCATATCATGAACTAATAGTTAATAATGATTGAAATTACCTGTTGACTATCCCCTTCACGATGGTGTAGTCTTTATCTTCTTTAGTTAGTGAGTCCAGTAATTCAACTTTTCCTTCCTCAACTTTAATGTCTAACAAGACCCAGTGCCAACTGCATACGCACACGTTTGCATGTCTTAATTAAGCGGGCATGTGCATAAAATTAATCAACTACCGTAAACCGTATACACTTAATTATTAACATCTAGCTAGCTAGTAAGCAAAAACAGAATTTGTAGTACAAGACAGTGTGACTCACGGGAAGTTGTAAGGAAGTAGTATATCTTCATTGGTATTGAGGCGCTTCAAGAACTCTAGCATGCTTTCCTCTACTTCAGCTTGACAATGTTCAATCTGCCATATGTCCTCATTAATGGTATTTGGGTCAATGAACCCAACGCCATAGCGTCCAGATTTTTTCATTTCATACATCTTCATCCTGCATATAATACCACAGAAAAAGAATATAGTTAGGATAATTACATGTAAGGATTAATCAAAATTATCACTGCATAACTAGCTTGAGACTTAAATTACAGAAAGAAATCACTTACAGACAATAGCAACTGACGATAGACTTGTCGAGTGCGTCTTGATTAAATAACTGAAATAGTTCTGGATACTCAATGGTCAGAGCTTTCTCATAGTAATAATGCTCATGCTTGACATTCACCATGAGGGACTCTCGATTGGAAATCTTGGTAATGTTCATGTACCATTGATGCAATTGATACATTCTCGTTGGGAGGTCCTTGACCTTGTCTGGATGGACCAAGGTTTGCCCCGGACATATTGCCATGATATTTCCGATTCTTTAAGCGCAGGCATGGGCTCGATTTCGAGGAGTTGTCCAACAGAGATATTGAGCATTTGAGGCTGCATTATATGATCCTCTGTTATTACCACATCGCCATGCTGGGGAACGCTAACGGTTTGCCCACAATAATATTTGGCGCGCGTACTACTCCTCTCATGTGTTGTTGGCACAACAAGCGGGGGGGGGGGTCGCTTGCGCCGCCTGTTATCTCAACTGGGGAACGGTTTTCCCACATTTTTTGCTAGTTGCTTGTTGGCTCGAGCTTGAGCTTGCTTCCTTCTGTAGTCGTGCTCGACGTGCCTTCCTGATTTGGCGCTCATAGTCCGAGTCAACAGGCTTGGGAGCTGGTTCTCTAGCCATATGAATGAAGTGGTCAATTACTTTCTCAGACACTTTCTCCTTTGGCGGTGGTGCCGGTTTCGGTCCAAAATGGGCGTCCACTTGGGCTTGCACTATGGCTGTGTTTTGCTCCTTAATCATGTCATAAGGCCTCTGAGGAAGAGGAGCGAGGCTTGGACCATATTTATATCGCTTGCCTTCGCCTGTACTTCCTGAACTACCTCGACTCGTACCGCTACGCACCAAAGCTGCGGAATGTCTCTTCTGCGATTGCTGAGACGGCAGAGATGGCTGGCGTGGAGTTGGACCAGGAGAAGTGGCCTGACGATGTGTCGGACTTGAAGCAGGAGGTGTGGCCTGACACGGTGCCGGACTTGCAACTGGAGAAGTGGCATGACGCTGTGCCGGGCTTGAAACCGGAGGAGTCAGCTCACGAGTTCGGGGACTTGGAGGAGGTGGCGGACATCGAGGAGGAGTCGTCTCACGCGTTCGTGGACTTGGAGGAGCGGGAGTATGCTGACTCGGTGGCGGACTTCGAGGAGTCAGCAGACGACGCGGTGTCGGTGGACTTCGAAAGATGATGCAATCCTTTTTTCATAGGATGATACGATGCATGGCCTCTCCCAGTGTGCGCTCGTCTTCACCTCCAGGAATGTCAAGCGTTAGCCTCAAATATGGGTCCACCACTTTATCAACCATGACACGAGCATAGCCCTCTGAAATCGGGATGCAATGGTAGGTTGCTTCGGGGGTAACTGGAAAAGCAATGCCGTCCGCCACCTTCATGGATATGTTCTTCATTTTGGAATGTAGCTTGCAGTTAGTGTTCTCTATGATGTCATTCACAGGGTATTTATCCAGCAGTGTGTCGCCTGGGGCAGAACCAACGCTGCTTCTCGGCATGGATGGGACGGTGCTATTCAATGTTGGACGATCATCCGCTTGATGCTACTGCTGCTGAGACGATTTTTCGATCTGCCTTTTCTGGTCGTCCCCATCTCCGATTCCAACCCTCGCCGCTGCCTGATGCTGCCGGCAGGCAAAACCTGCACAGCCCATGGTGGCGGCGGAGTGCCGGGTAGTTCCACCGCGGCCATTCATGGTGGCGACTCGAAGTGAGCACCGGCGGCGGCAAAGAGCGCAGCGATGATCTGGGGCAGCGGCAGGGCGCTACACGCTCAACAGCGGCAGGAGCAGTGTACTTGGGTAGCAGCAGCGGGGATGAACACAGCCGCGATTTGGCAATGAACATCAGCGGCGGGCAGCATGACAGTCCGGAAGGCGGTGTTCGCATCATCATGGTGGTCCATGGCTAGCAGTCCCAAGTTCTGCATCGGAGGGCATGGTACCATGACCTGCAATTTTGTGGGCGTACGGGTCGTGATCCTCCACCGCGGGTGAGAATTACGGCACATGGTGGTGTCGTCTGCAATAGATCTACCACTGGATGCAGTTGTGAAGTTGGTGCGACGCTGTCAAATCGTCCAATCTGGGATTTTGGCGGTGCAAGAACTTTCTTCTCTCCACAGTGACTGTCGCATCTCATCTAAGGATCGTGTACGCATGAACCTGCAGGGAAAGTGGAAAGTGGAGGATGAATACATTACATGATGATTTCGGTTTGGTGATACTTATCGAGCATCCGGTCTCGAGCTCCGGGGTGAAAACCCTAGGTCTAACCCTAATTGGGTATACCTGGCAATGGCGGCGTTTGGCGTCGTTACCTTCTTGAAGGCGTGGCTTGGAGTTTCCTCGGACTTGTGTCTAGGGTGAAAACCCGTGATATGGCCTTTGGTGGCTAGGTCCGGCGAAGGCGGCACTTGATCGCCGTTTCCTTCTTGAAGGCGTTGTTGTTGGAGAACCTTCTCGTGTCCTTGTGATGTGAAGAATGATTGGTGCGGATGGTCATCACTGTAGTTCGTCGGTTGCTGTTATGAACACTTCGGGGGTTTTTTCCTCGCCTAGGCATAGCTTCGGTCTTTGATGACTTTGCTCATTGCCAGCGTGTTTCTTTGTGTGTGTGCGTTGGTGTTGGCTGTGTGCATCTTACTTGTGCAGAGGCTGGGTGTGTGCTCATAGTGTTTGTATTCACTTGATGCTTCATTTTGAGTTAATAAAATCCACCCTTTATCGAAAAGTATGCAAGTCTAAAGCCTATTGTGGGTAAGCTGAATGGAGTTTTCCAGGTACTGTTGACCTTCACGGTTAGGGAGTTATCATTTTTTTTGCGGGAAAGGTTAGGGAGTTATCAGAGATATCTAGGTAATTGTAAGATAATCAAATTGTTGTCGTATACCAACTGGTATTTCTCCAGACAACTCATTGTTGTCTGAGGGAAATCGTAGTCAAACTGCTAAAGTGCCGTAGCCGAGCTGGTAAACTCCCAGTCAAATAGTTGTCTTTCAGATACAACTCACGCAATTCATCTGATGGCAACCGATGGAATAGCTCTTCTCTCTCCATGTTGATGGAGTTGTAGTTTAACATGAGCTGTTGTAATTTCTTCAGTTTCTTGAAGGCAGTTGGCACCATGCCAGTGATACTGTTGGAATCAAGAAACAATGCTCGAATGGAGGTCAAGTTCCCCACCGAGTCGGGGATTGGACGATCGATTCCACAGTCGTCTAGGAAGAGAGTTGTTGTAGGCTAGGCAGATCCCAAACCCAATTTTTCGCTCCAAGAGATGTGTTGAAGGTGTTTCCATCAAGTATGAGATTCTCCAGGGACGTGAGATTGGACTGTGCTGGGGGAGGCATGGAATTCTGAAGCCCACAATCACTTAGATCAAGGGCTGTCAAACACGGCAGCATGTTGATAGCATGAAACCAGTCGACGACATCGTTGAGGTCAACCCCAGACATGCTGAGGTACTGAAGCTTGCTGAGGCCCGACACCCACACGAGATTAGGCGAGTAGGTGCCATGTGCCACAAAGCCGAGGTCAAGGCTGACCAGATTTGAGAGATTGCCAAGGTGGGGAGGAATAAGACCGCTGAAATTAGAGTGGGAGAGGTCAAGATGCGTCAGGCGCCCACGCCCGAGCGCGCCAATGAATTCCGGGATGGGTTTGGCACCGAAATCGTTGCCTGAGAGGTCCAGCTGCTTCAGATCTAGATGTCGTAAGGTGAGCAAGTAGGATCGTATCTCACCTCCAAGTCTGTTCGTGTCCAAGCTGTATCTGCTGCTGATTTGGAGCACGACGACGTGGCCGGTCCGGTTGCTGCAAACGACGCCCATCCACCGGCAGCACTCCACAACCACACCTCGCCCCGTCCATCAAGTTATATTTGCTGCAAACCACACACAAGTTAGAGGCCCCGCACAAATGCCCCGTCCATCAAGTTAGGTTCTGTGGCCAGCCAGTTGTGTGGTTGTGTGTCCATTGTAGACCGTCAGGCATTTGTCTTTAGCGGACGAAATTCCACAGGCAACTCGGAGCATGCGATACATGCCACACCCTGGAACGAGGGGCTACGGCATCCATATCAGCCGTCTGGTGTGACGATCTCATTCCGGCGATAGAATCTTTCCTCCTTATATTTTCTTTAGAAGCATTCCGGCATTCATATCAGCCGTGCAGTGTGATGATCTCATTCCGGCAATAGAATATAAGCCGTGTGGTGTGACGAAGTTGGGCTCCGTCTAACGTCAAGTTTGTTGGTGTCTACCCTAGCTCTCCCTCGTCTACCTGAACCCTCTCTCTCTGTGTGCGTACTCTCGCTCGAACGATCATAGAAAGAAGGAGGAAGAACACGGTGGACACGGTGGTTTTCGACGCACGAACGCCCGCCGCACGAACGGCAAATTTTCCGAGCACGAACTCGACACCACACTTACAACAGTACTCGGGGTGGAGCTTTATACGCAGGCGCGCCCAAACGACGCCGCGCTCCCCACTCCTCCAGGCCCGCCCGCTCCGCACGCCATGGCTCACGCACCCGTCGCGCACAAACGCGATCAACGCGGCTGGCTCCAGCAGAACGACGCGGTCACCCCGCTGCTATCACTAACTGAACCACGCACGCACACACACATCCCGTACACTAGTCGGATACACCCCAGACTATGCCCAGCCTGTACACTAGTCGGACCATGGTCAGACAATGGCCAGATACACACGCACGCACGCATGCCACAGAACCGGCGCGGCCATGGTTACTGTCGGATATGTTCGACCAGGGTCAGAAACATAAGGCCTAGAAATACTAGCGGACGATCGACGTGTGGTCATTCCAAATAGCCGAAGGTGGTGAGATCAATGACAAAGACATATGGGCATGATGGTGATGGTGACCATCTTTTGGGTGAGGCAACATGCGTCGCGGTCTTGAGGGGTTGTGCAATTTAACATGGCAATGTTGTAGTGTATATTTGAAGACGGTATACACATGGGAGCTTGGTGTCCACAGGTGTGGGGTGACAACGCACAACTACCGTGGAATTATGTTAAGGTGGAGTTGGATGAAAGACTTCATCTAGGTTGATGGACGGCCTACAACGTAATTTGGTAGAGAGTGGAAGCCTATTTCAATGGGACAAGTGGGAAGCATGTGGTTCAGAGCATGGCCTAGTGGTCCGATGGAAACGTGAATCTTGTGACCGATCGGTGAACATCAGTGTTTCGCTAAAGTGAAGGTTGACACTAGAAGAAAATCGAGCATTGGCAGTAGCCCCCAGAAGCGGTTGTGACCAAGCAAAAAAACGCCACCTGTAATAAGCACAACGTAGGTGGTTATTTTTCCAATATGTAGATTCGAAGTCGGTTAGAAATATGAAACTGCCCGCGCGAACATTTGAAGCGGCTTGAATTTTGAAACAAACTCCAGTTGTAAACACGTGTAGTCGAGTGGAAACAAGAAACCACTGGCGCTGGCGAGTACCTATGGGGTGTAGCCTCTGCCTTATCTTTCTACGGCTTATTAGGCATCTCACATTCAGTTTCTGTCCATTTTCATGCCCTTCCCCTATCCGTCCGAACCCGGACGGCGCACTTGTACATCGGCCCATCCGCACTATCTTGTAGATTAGCTCTATGGGTATCATGTCTTTCCGTGACAACCCAATGTAGCTTACTAAAAGACACACCACTTTATAATTCTCCATATGATGTCCTTGTTTTGGCGTTTGTTGATCCGGTCACAGATAAGCCAGGGGAGAGTGAGCTCATGGTGTATTAACAAATCAACTAGTGTACCATCTCGGAAATTTGTGGTCGCACACTAGCATGTTTAAACCACTTGGCATCAATTCAAAGAACAAACGATGAATGAATTAATCAATAGAATTCATGCACAGGTCAATTCATCAAAGAGTCCAAACCAAACAAGAGTGGGCAATATATTTCAGCAGTCCCTCCCACGTCGGCTAAAATTCGTGTTTTGACCCTTTTTTGATAGAAATTCAGGATCTGACCCCGGTTTGAAAAAAAATCGGGATTTGACCCTTTTTCCTACCGCCAGGGGCACTGGCGGTAGGGTTAGACAGCCTACCGCCATGGCCCCTGGCGGTAGGGTACTTAGCCACGTCAGCGCGCCGAGACGGCCGCCGTCCCCCTCCGTCGCACCCTACCGCCAGGGCACCTGGCGGTAGCCTGTCTAACCCTACCG
>NC_041391.1:5021589-5071789 GCF_002162155.2 Triticum dicoccoides | reverse complement strand
CCACCCCTCCCCCTCCCCCATCGGTAGTTCTTCTTTTTCTCCCCCAAGTCGCCCCTCTCTCCCTCTCTCATCTCCTCCACTCCCCTCCTCGGATCTTCACTGTTTGTTGATCGTTTTTGCGGACCGAGATGGCCCCGAAGAGAGAAACGTAAGCTCCTCCAATCCCTCCAATTAGTTTTTGCAAAGTTTCTTCCGATTCGATGCATTATTTGTTTGAAATCCCTCATGTTTTTGAACTTAGATTGAAATTGTTTCACCTAAGATTGATTGTAGTTGTAGTTTTTAGTTCTTTAGTAACTAGTGGTATTGGATATGAACTCTAATCAATAGTTCATATGTTAGTGTGAAGATGAACCCTAGTTCATAATTTTTTTTGTTAAAAAAATTATGATGTAATGTTGATATGAGGATGAATCCTATTTTGATGATGCATGTTGATATGATTATATGATCTAGTGTGAAGATGGACTCTAGTTTGATGATGCATGTTGATATGATGATATGAGAGATATTGCTTGGAAAAATTTATTTAAAATTTTGATGATATGATGCATGTTGATATGATTTGATCCATCATGTGTAGTTGTTGTTGTTGGAGGAATATGCTTAAAATTTTATTTTGATATGATGCATGTTGATATGATTTGAGTTCATTTTTTTTTATGTATGCTTTATGCTTATGGTGCTTTTGTTTGTGAAATTTTATTAAGGCGGCCACCTCTTGCGGACAACATCGGCCCACATACTCAATGCTGGAATGGGCATTCGACAAGGGTCATCGTGCCCGGTTCATAGAGAATGGAGAGGTAAGTGATATGAATGAAATATTGATCAAAGTTTTCGGATTGATGAAAATAATTTCCTAACTTTTGGCGTTCACTTTTAGACAGACGCTCCAGCCACTGCGCATGAGGGGTCACGGAGTTCATGGGCATATGGACTACGATGAGCGCTACACACCGTTCTTCAAGAAAGCCCGGCTGTTGGGTTTCGTGTTGCAGTTCAAGCGTCAGCCGCCGACGCTTGTCCACATAGCTTTGACAGCTCTGATTGATCGCTGGCGACCGGAGACCCATTCTTTCCATCTCCCATGCGGGGAGATGACGGTGACCCTCGAGGATTGGTCGATGATCACTGCCATGCCGCTCGAGGGTCATGCACTGACCGGGCGAGTGGAGAGGACCAACTGGCAGGAGAGAGTTACCACCCTCATCGGCGGCTGCCCCGATGCTAAGGGAAACCGTACATCCGGTGTACCGTTGTCCTGGCTCCCGGAGCACCGGAAGACATGCCCCGAAGACGCCGATGAGACGACTGTGAGTGGTACGCGAGGGCCTACCTGTGGTATATTCTCTCGGAGGTCGTGTCTCCAGACACATCCGGGAACTCTGCCAACTAGTCCTATCTGTTCTTCCTAGCCGACTGGGATGCAGGGTACAGTTGGGGGACCGCATCTCTTGCCTACCTATACCGTTCGGTAAGAGAGTATCTAATTGCCTACCTACGAAAGTATGTCCATGACATTCTGTTATATCTGATCCTCATTTGATTTTTTGCAGCTTGACGACGCAACTCAGAGGACGGGAGACAAGTCCAATATGGGTGGCTTTGTCTAGGCCTTCTCCATTTGGATGTGGGAGCATCTGCCAGTGGGGCGTCCTGAGAAGCTGCCAAGACGCCCATGGGGTGCCTATAGCAAAGACGGCGACGAGGCTCGACACCCCACCGTAGCTTAAGAGTGGAACGTTGTCAAACTCCACACGGGTCTAAACAAGACTTCGTACAAGACCTACACCAACGAGTTGGACGCTTTGACGCATACGCAGGTATATGAACTCGCTAAACACATTTCTCTTTGATTCCACTTTTGACCGAGAGTGGCAACTTAGCACCGTATATATAATAGGTAACCTGGTGGCCCTATCATGACTGAGAGTGGGACATTGATCTGAACAAAGTGTGCGATGAGGACAGTGGTCTCTGGCGGTGCATCGTGCCCATGATCTGTGTGTACACCATCGAGTGGCACTTGCCACAATGCGTGGCCACGCAGTTTGGGATTTTTCAACATACGCCACCAGGCCAGCCCACCGATACCGGTGGCCACGCGCTCCACTTGTGAGTGCCCGCGCTTGTTCTTCGTGCCCATGAATTCATTGCGTTTGACTTTGTTATGATGTTTCTTGTTGCTAATGCCTTGCAGGATGAGCCGGCAGAAGAATCAGTCGATCACAGACTGGGGAGAGCATCATAAAAATCATGTGACAGAATGGAACCGACGGAGGTACCGGAAAGACATGGAGAGGAGGGTAACTAACTAGGATGTTTACCTGGACCGACACATGAAGTGGTACGATGATGGCCAGAAGCACCATCTTCATCTCAGGCCTCGGTGGACGGCGGAAGACATCGCGGAGCTGGAGAGGGATGACCCCGAGGAACAGGCCTACCAGACCGGCATCAGAGACATCCACAGTGGATTTAGGGAGTTTGCCCCCCCCCTCATCAACAGAGTGGTAAGTTTGAACTGAGAGGTTATATTTAAATTATTGTATTCATCAACTTGACTGACTTATGCCATTGCAGTCTGGTGAGCTGAACAGATGCATCTTTGAAGCCTCAGATGCACTAGGTGATATCCCCGGGAGCGTACAATCCGAGAACAAAATGAGGGGGACGATGAAGGTACAATTTCAGCCTCCTCGAAACAGATGCATCTTCTTCACTTGCAAACATAAAACGTGATACTTATTATGCTCTTGTTTCATTGCGAGTACAGAAGTTCGTGAAGCGTTGTCGCAAGCCGGTAGGGCTTCTTGGGTGTGCTGGAGCTGGGTCGGTTGAAGCTTATCAGCCTGTAGCCACACAGGGTCACATCGCCTCATCGAGCCATGCTCCCTCGTCGTCTAGGTTGGTTCACGATGAGGAGGAGAAGGAGGAGGAGGAGGTGGTGGAGGAGGCCACACATGAAGAAATGGAGGAGGAGGATGATGAGAGCAACGGGGAGGAGGAATACGATGAAGATTATGGACCTCCAACAACTCAATCATCTCAAGCATCTCAGCTGCCGCCGAAGAGGAATCCGAAGAAGAAGGATTTGCTGAGTCTAGACCCTTTCCAGAGACCGCTTCCTCGACGGCCCAAGAAGAAGACTAAAGAGCTTCGTTCAAAGAACAACGAGGGCCGTACCTCCAAGAGAGGAAGGAGCAAGTGATTATGCTCTTCGATAGTTGGCTCTTGTAGTTGGGTTGTCTATGTGTTTGCTATTTGGTTGAACTTCTCTAGTGGCTGTGGAACTACGTGGAACTATGTGTTTCCTATTTGTGGATCTATGTGTTTGCTATTTGTGAAACTATGTGGAACTCCGTTTACTAATTAGTTGAAGTTCGTTTGAAATGTTCTATGCACTTCAAGTTTTGTGAAACTTGCTGTCATATTGCTGTGATATTTTTGTTAAACTTGTTGTGATATTGATGTCATATTGAATTTGAAAAGAAGCAAGCAAATGAACTTAAACCAATAAAGCACATGACCCTACCGCCAGGGCCTCTGGCAGCAGGGTCACACAGCCTACCGCCACCCCCCTGGCGGTAGCTAGGGTGAACCTACCGCCAGGGACCCTTGCATATTTCGTTACAGAAGGTTTGCACGGCAAAACCTAGCCACACCCTACCACCAGGGGCCCTGGCGGTAGGGTTAGCCAGCCTACCGCGGGGGGGGGGGCAGTAGGGTACTTATCCACGCCAGCACAGGCAAACGGCCGTCGTCCCCCTCCGTCGCACCCTACCGTCAGGCCTCCTGGCGGTAGGCTGTATAACCCTACCGTCAGATGCCCTGACGGTAGCAAAAGGGTCAAATCCCGAAAATTTTCCAAACCAGGGTCAGATCCTGAAATAGTTAGGAAAAAGGGTCAAAACACGAAATTTTGCCTCCCACGTCTAGGTTGCTCAATGCTCAGATTTGGGATCGGCATAGGCCCGACATATTTTTATTTAATACGTTTTCTGGGTCATGAAGTTGAGACCTCATCGATTCGATACCATAATGAAATGTGCATGCACCAGAAAGTTCAATTTAAACTGCATACTAGTAGAGAAATGTGGGCAAAATATTCCAACGCAGGTTAACAATATTATAAATATATAAGATGAGGCAAATACAAGCAAGTAAAGTACATAGAGTGGACAACGATGGCAGAACAACAAAGACAAGGCACATCGGCACATGCATACATCATATATGCACTCCTTGATTTATTTTGACAAAAAGGAAAACTACTTAATAGGTGGATTGATCAGGCATGGCTACAACCTCTCTTGCAGGAGGCGCCGCACTGGTGGACGCACTGCTGCATCGCGTTTTCGGTGATTTCTTGGCACTGCTTGGGCGAAGGGCAGCACTGACGCCTGCATCTAGCCCGGGTGTTGATCCCGCTGCACAAGTGGTAGCAGGAGTCCGGTATCCCCGGCGAGGGGCTGCAGCCATAACTGCACTGCTCGACGCATTCCTCCACGCACTCTGGCACTGGTGACCTACAGGCGCCGCTGCCGCATTCCTGCGGCTCCCAGGAGTTGATGCTGCTGGCACACATCGAGTTGCAGTCCTTGCATGCTGTTCTTTTCCCCTCCGCCGACGCTAGCCATCCCATTCCCAGCAGCACGACGACCAGCACGGCGACAACGGCTGCACCTGATGAAGCCATTATAAGAGAAGAAGACAAGATATATAAGGATGATGTGAGCTACCATAGGATCTACTGCCCATATGATAGACCATGCTACTTATAGTCAAGAACACCCCACACCAAGTTTACCACTTGGTCATCCATCTTAATGGCCACATGCACATGCACCTTCCAAAGTCGTCGAGGAGTAGGAGTACCACGTACTACTTCTTGTACACTAGCCACAGTGGGAGTAACTTCAGCAGTAACATCGAGTCCAACTCAGCAAATTTGCTTATGTGGCAGTGAGTTAATAAGGAGAGATGTAGTTAGGCTAGTCATAGTGGAGAGTAACATATACTAGTATCATGCATATGATACTAGTGTATGATACTATATCTATAGTGCATAGTAACATAAAGTAGTATTATAGATGGTCTTATTTATTGCCATGCATGACACATAGTAGCATAATATTTATTATGTTACAGTATCTACCTATGTCACTACTACACTCTCTCTCTTCTTTAATTGACTGCCACATAAGCATGTTTGCGAGTCCCAAGTATATGATACTAGTTATGTTACCCCCACTATGGCCAGCCTTATAGTAACTTGGCTAGTTACTGTAACATCACATGTCCCAATGCAATATGTGTCTATAACCTAATAAATGAAGCTTTGCATGTTACCACACTTATGTTACTACCCACTATGAAGGTAGTAACATAGTCTAGGAATATGTGTATGTTACTAGTGTATGTTACTCACCATTGTGGCTAGTCGTATGTACAACTTGCACCATGCATTAATGATTGAAAAGTTGACTTGTAGGCGAGTATTTAGATCGCCACACTAAGTTGAACTACTCGCTAGGGCAACACCTTAGGTATTTATTTATATTTCTAAATACAGCGTTACCGAAATAATTATTGTAGTTGCAATCATTAGACGTTCAATACATACTTAATCTCTTATGTGATCACCACGATACTCCCTATGTTTTTATTTACTCTGCATATTAGATTTGCCTGAAGTCAAATTTTGTAAAGTATGACCAAATTTATAGAAACACAAGAGGTACAGAATGCGTTTATGAGACAACCACCTGGTACTTGATGATGTATAGAAACACAAGACGTGCCTTATATCTGTCAATGGAGCCATCTGCCTTCTTCTTAATTCTATACACCCATTTGCAATCAATAATATTTTTACCTCTCTGATTTGGTACAAGATGCCAAGTCTTATTCCTCATGAGCGCAGAATACTCCTCATCCATTGCCTTTTTCCATTTAGGATCATCAAGTGCATTCTTCAACGATGTTGGTTCTCCTGAAATACACAACATTCCATATGGTATAGTTCCATCTTTCCTAATTTTAGGATTCCGTATACCTTTCTGTAGCCGGGTCATAACACGTGAAGAAAACTCTCGCTGCACCGCTGGTATACTTGCCACAGAAGATCCAGGAGAATCTGCTGATGCAGTGGACTGATTTGTCGTCATATGCGCAGGGTATCCTGTGCCTTCTGGTGTGGCTGCCCCTCCTGCAGGCACTGGCGCAGAGGATCCGCCACCCGACCGCAACTGGAGGCGCGCGTGGTGCGGAGAGGATCTGGTCCTGCCGCTGGTCCCGTCTGACGCTGGCGCGCGGGGCGAGGGGGATTCGGCCCCGCTGCTGGTCCCGCCTGAAGCTGACGCGGCAGCACGGGAGTGGCCCGCCCTGGATCCAGGACTGGAGCCATTAGGGGCTTGATCCGAGGCGGATGCGGTCGCGTGACCCGAGATCTGCGCGCGTGCAGGGGTGGCAGGCGCCGCCAGATCTTCTTCGTCATCTGTGCCAGCTTCGTCTCCTTCCTCAGCATGAAATATATGATCAAAACCAGCCATATTTTCGAGATCTTGGTCATTTTGAGCACCGTTTTCTCCAGGGACCTGCACAGGCATAAGAGAAAGACTAGTACCAGCAGGAATATCATCACATTGGTTAGTACAATTGTTGTCGCCCCCATGATCAAAAGACCGAAGATGTGAAGGAAGAAGAAGAATTTCTTTGCGGAGAAGTGCACCAGCATTAGGATGAAGGGATGCAAAGGGAAACACGGACTCATCAAATACAACATCTCTGGATATATACACCCGACCAGTAGGAACATCAAGGCACTTAACCCCTTTATGCATGGGGCTATAGCCTAAAAAGACACACCGTTTTGAGCGGAAAGCGAGTTTGCGTGTGTTGTAAGGCCTAAGATTGGGCCAACAGGCACAACCAAAAATACGAAGAGATGTATAGTTGGGTGTGACACCAAGAAGTCGTGTAATGGGTGTTTCAAATTTGATAACTTTACTTGGAAGCAAGTTGATGAGATATGTAGCAGTTAAGAATGCTTCATCCCAAAATTTAAGCGGCATGGAAGCATTTGCTAACAAGGCAAGCCCCATATCAACTATGTGACGGTGCTTTCTTTCAGCGGATCCATTTTGTTGGTGAGCATGAGGACAAGATACATGGTGTGATATGCCAAGCTTTTGAAAGAAAGAATTTAGTTTTTCATACTCACCACCCCAGTCACTTTGCATAGCAATGATTTTAGAGTTCAGTTTGCGTTCAACAAGATTTTGGAAATTGAGGAAAACTTGGAATACATCAGATCGCTTTTTCAACAGATAAATCCAAGTAAATTTACTATAGTCATCAATAAAACTTACATAATAGGAAAATCTACCAACTGAAATAGGAGCTGGCCCCCATACATCTGAAAAGATAAGTTGTAAAGGGGCAGAAGACATACTAGTAGAAATTGGTAAGGTAATTGATGACTTTTTGCTTGTTGACACGGATCACAAACTAACTCACTACTAGGCTCATAAGAGAGTTTATTTTTGCTAAGAACATATCTAACTATGACTGAAGATGGATGACCTAAACGACTATGCCACCTTGATGTAGATAGCTTGGTGACAATATTTGCTTGTTTATTGGACCATGAAGATGATGATGATGATGATGATATGAGTGGGTAGAGTCCTCCCACGCACCGTCCTCTAAGAATGACTCTCCTTGTTTTCAAGTCCTTAACCAAGAAAAAATAAGGATAGAACTCAATAAGTACATTGTTATCAAGAGTGAATCGATGAACGGAAACAAGATTTTTAGAGGTTTGAGGAACATGCAAGACATTGGTCAAGTGTAAATTTTTCACGGGGGTTTTAACAATTGAACTGCCAATGTGTGTGATATCCATACCAGAACCGCTTGCCGTGCGAATTTGGTCACCTCCATTGTACTTCTCCCGCATCGTCAACTTGTCAAGTTCACCTGTGATGTGGTTTGTTGCTGCACTGTCGGCGTACCAGTTGGTGTCCACGCCATAGGAGGCTGCATGCGCTTGCTTTTCTTCCTGGTCGTTTTCTTCATAATGCCACCAGCAAACTCGTGCACCTCCTGGATGGTGTCTGTAGCATATCTGACATTCTGGATAGTCATGCTGTTGCTCACGAGCCTGCTGTTGCTGTTGCTGTCGAGGACGGCCTCTGAATCCGCCGCCTCCATTGGAGGAAGTGGACTGTCGGTCACCGCGGTCACCACGATCACCACGGCCACGGCCTCTTCCTCCACGCCCGCGAGATCTGCCACGGGACTGGCCATGGCCTCTGTAGACCGCATTAGCGGATGAATAGAACCCGCCTGAAGATGAGTCGCCTAGCATCTCCATCCTTTGATCAAAGGCAGCAATCTGGGCAAAAAGATCGTCGGCTGTGATGATGTTTTTGACAGCGCCGATCGCCGCCACCACGGGGTCGTAGTCGCGGTCCAGTCCGGCCAGAATATAGTCCACCATCTCCGGATCAGATACGGGACGACCTGCAGCAGCTAGTTCATCCCCAAGACTTTTCATCTTCGCCATATACGCCGAGCTTGACATCGAGCCCTTCTTGGTATTGGTGATGGCGATTCTCATATTAGTAATCCGAGACTGAGATTGTGAGGCGAAGATATTTGTCACCATCGTCCAGAGCTCAAAGGTGGAATCTTTCCCAACAACTTGTGCAAGAATTTCTGGAGACATGGAATTGAGAAGGTATGATAGAACCTGCTGATCTTTGGCGATCCAGGGTCCGTATAGGGGATTCGGCTCTAGCGCCGTGGTCTTGTCTGCCTTCGTGATCTCCACCATCTTGGGTGGAGCGGCATCGGTGTTGTCCAGGAGCCCCGTCACCTGCGCGCCTCGCAGGGCTGGGAGGACCTGCGTCTTCCAGAGGATGAAATTACCTCTTGCGAGCTTCTCAGACGGCGGCGATCCAAGATTGAGGGAGACGCCGGCGGAGGAAGCCATGGAGACGATGATGTGTGGTTTCTAGGGTTTTGGATTGTGGCTAGATGTATGAGAAGAGGTGGCTCTGATACCATGAAAGATATGAAGCGTTCCTACTCCATCGAGGGAGCCGCGTGGTAGTTTATATTGATGTGTGGCCGAAGCCTGGCTTGACGTACAAGGTTATGACAGAAAGAGTTTGGGTAGAATACAAGAGAAGAAAGGAGGTTGAGATTACAACTCTATATTCTAACACTTTGTAGTTCTCCGTCAGAGTTGGAACCGTGTTATTTGGTCGCAGGTGGCCGAGTTCTGACGTGAATCTTCATAAAATTCCACATGGCCTCTACATTCTGGGTTGAGTTGACGATGACCTACTACGAAGTCGGAGCCATTTTCTCAGGGTTTAGAGATGGCGATGATGCCTTGTAGGGAGTGATGATGATGATGCTTGTGTGCTGTCTCGGCAAGGCCCACTTTGGGGTGGTGTGCGTGGGGTACCTAGTGTGTGCCGCTCAGCTGTAATGGTTTTCGCTCGGTTTTCCATAATTAACTGGGCAATCTAGTGTTTGCTCGGTTTTCTCCCATTAACCGAGCAACTCTTTTTTTCTACTTAATGAATGTTGAAATCCCACCATTTCGAAGAAGAAAAATCATCGAGGTCGAGTGATTCACGTGCCATGATCTACAATGCTTGCACCATCCCGCAAGCTAGATCATACCGTGGATACGACTCGCTCCATGTGTGAACTCGACAGCACATGAGCGAAAACACGAGGGCACACAAATGCTGACATGCCGTGCTCAACGAACAAGAATGTCAAACACATGCACACGACATTACTGAACATAATTATGATGGTTCTAGTAGGAAATATTACGGTGACGTAATCTTCTGGTCTTGGTTGCATCAATTCTTCTCGTAGAGAGGGAGGATTTTAACGACGAGACCGATCAGAGTAGCAAGGATAGGCACCACCACCATGATGATCTTCTTGTTGTTGTGGATGCATTTGTACAATTTGATCCAGATGTACCTCTTGTGTTTGTAGTCCTCAATTTTTGCCATGAGGTGGGCGAAACGGGATCCAGAGGATGGAGTTTAAGGCAGCTAGATGTACAGAATGCGTTTCTGCACGGTGTTCTGGAAGAGGAAGTGTTTATGAGACAACCACCTGGGTATGAGAGTAAGAAATTGCCACAGTATGTCTGCAAGCTTGATAAAGCACTCTATGGTCTAAAGCAAGCACCCAGAGCATGGTATTCCAGATTGAGCTCACAGTTAAAATATCTTGGCTTTGTTGCTTCCAAGGCTGACACATCCTTGTTTATTTATAACAAGGCAGGAGTAGTCATTTTTGTGCTTATATATGTTGATGATATCATAGTTGCAAGTTCTTCACAAAATGCTACTAATGCTCTTTTGCATGATTTGAGCTCAGAGTTTGCCTTGAAGGACCTAGGTGATTTGCATTTCTTCTTGGGTATTGAAGTCAAGAAAACTCAAGATGGTATTGTGTTAAATCAGGAAAAATATATTCTTGAGCTTCTGTCTCGCATGGGGATGAAAAATTGCAAGCCAATGTCTACACCTTTATCCTCCTCAGAAAGTCTCTCAGCATATGAGGGTGAGCCACTTCAAGAGGAGGAGAGTACAAGGTATAGGAGTACTGTGGGAGCACTACAATATTTAACTCTCACACGTCCAGATATCTCATTTGCTGTCAACAAGGTTTGTCAATATCTTCATGCACCTACTTCTGCACATTGGTCAGTTGTCAAGAGGATTGTGAGATATGTGAAACATATTATGGGAATAGGACTTCATTTCAAACGGTCTAATTCTTCTCTTGTGAGTGCATTCTCTGATGCTGACTGGGCAGGATGTAGTGATGACAGAAGATCAACTGGAGGTTTTGCAGTGTTCTTTGGATCTAATCTTATCTCCTGGAGTGCTAGAAAGAAAGCTACTGTGTCACGCTCAAGTACAGAAGCTGAATACAAGTCTTTGGCTAATGCAACTGCTGAGATCATTTGGGTTGAATCACTTCTTGAGGAATTGGGAATCAAGAAGAATCGTATCTCATGTTTATGGTGTGATAATTTGGGAGCAACATATCTGTCTGCAAATCCAGTGTTCCATGCCAGGACAAAGCACATAGAAATTGATTTTCACTTTGTACGAGAAAGGGTTGCGGCAAGGAAACTTGAGATTCGATTTATTCCTTCTAAGGATCAAGTGGCTGACGGTTTTACAAAAGCACTACCAGCAAGACCATTTGAAGAATTCAAGAGTAATCTTAACTTAGGTTAGTTGAGATTAAGGGAGGGTGTTAGAATATAGAGTTGTAATCTCAACCTCCTTCCTTCTCTTGTATTCTACCCAAACTCTTTCTGTCATAACCTTGTACGTCAAGTCAGGCTTCGGCCACGCATCAATATAAACTACCACGCGGCTCCCTCGATGGAGTAGGAACGCTTCATATCTTTCACAAAGGACAAACCAGGCACGGTAGCGCTGCAGAAGATCACCAAATGGACCACCTGCAGCCACTCATCGTACGCCACAGGGACCGTGCCGCCACAACATCTATTTCATAGCAACAAACAAACCGATGCAATCCCGCAGACCCATTGGATAAGTGGAGACTACCGTAACCATTGCCATGTGACCTACATCTCTCCCGCTATCATCATTGCCAAAGAAGCCTGGACGCCTCCACCACCGCCATCCACCGGTCCTGCTTGCCGATGCCGAGCTGCCAAGACAAAGTCCCCAACACGGAATATGACACCAAGATGTCCCCATCATCCAATCTCACAAGATCAAGGACTTCCCCTAGAGCGGTCGTGATGGCCGGATTTGCGTGGGAGGGGTGTGGCAGCAAGGCTATAATGCCTCTAAGAAGTTCAACGACGGCGAGTGCCACTGCCAGCACTAGGCATGGTACAAAGTCAAGATAGGGTCTTCACCGAAGCTTGCACACCACCTCAACCACGCATCATCCTGCATCAGCGCTGGCAAGCCCACCAACCACCACCACCATCGAATTGGGAAACCATATCACAAAGATTCAAGCTTGCCGTGCAGCACATCCCCTCGCCGGCCAGCATATCCCTCATGTGAAGACCCACCACATCTCTTCATCACACGGCAGAATGACACGCCTGTTAGGGCCAGATCCGAGCACACCGGGCTGAATCCAACTTCCCTAGTTGCCGCAGCTACCCATGCCGTCGCAGCCACCGACCCGAGCCCAATAACCTAGAACCGATGCCCTGCCTCACGCCGCCATCCTCTGCCCTGCCGTAGCCAACACATCAACCAGCCCCTATCGCGGATCCATGGATCTAGGCTGAGAAACGGCACCGCCTGGCACCAGAAATGCCACACTACCTAACCACACGACAAAAGGGCAATATCGCAGCGGCATGCAGCCTACCCTCCTATCAACCCACGCGCAACTGATGTCACTGCCCCAGCACCCTAGTCGTTGTTGCTGAGTACCACAATGGCCAGAATTGGCTCGCCCTGCTAACCACCTCCACCTGAAAGACGATAGCCATTGCACGCCATCAGATCTGCCCGAACGATGCTCGCCAACAACCCACGCCACCGTACCAACCACGTAGAAGTCATCCACGCCCGCCACATGATCCACAACGACATCGTTGGGAGAGGCCCCGCCGCCATCATCCGCTGCGTGGGCTTCGCTCATGGGCCTCCTCCGGCGGTGGCGAGGTGGGAGGTGGGTGGAGGAGAAGGGGTGTGGCGGCGGCCTAGTTTTCGCATGAGCCACTCGAGGGAGCGACATGCGGCTATTTTTACTTACCAATGATAATCAGGCAGGCAAAGAGATTGCCTTAGTCACTTGTCAGCCTCAATGGTCAAGTTGTTTCCTACATATCTATCAACCAGATGACACGATGTGCCCATGGTGCAAAGGCCAAATGCAAATGAGAAGTTAGGGAAGCCGTATGAAAAAATTATTTGACTCCTATGAAAGCACCGATGAATATTCCTCAAAACGCTCATTCTGAAAACGATCAAAGCATTTTCTGAAAGGTTAGCAAACAGAGCATTTCACATTTGTTTCACACAAACTTCACATTTTCAGAGTTTGGTTGACAAGTTGAAAATTAGGTTTGGCCCTTGGTGTACTGGTTTTAGTATCAGAGTAGTTGTTCAATTTTGGTCCAAACAATTCTGTCGGTGAATCCAAGTTTTCATCTCATGTCCCTTGATCCCCTGCCATGGCTCTCCAAAGACACTGACAAAATCCATAGAGCTTTCCTATGGAAGGGTACCGAGGCGGTTCGGGGAGGGCACTGCCTGGTAAGTTGGAAGCATGTTTATTGGCCGAAGTAGAGCGGAGGTCTAGGTATTTTAGATCTTGAAATTATGCATTCGACGCTTAAGTTGCACTGGGCCTGGAAGGTACGTGTCTCTGAGAACCGGGCTTGGAACATCCTGCTTGATCCACTAAATACTAGCAAGAGGCGCCTGCTTAAAGCTGCAGCAAGGGTGGTCCTTGGGAATGGCCTGAGATGTTTTTTTTTTGGGTCTGGTAGATGGACACAAGGTGCAGTGGTGAAGGATCTTGCACCAGACATTCTGGCTACTATTCATGCAGTTACGGTCGCGGAGAACCAGGATGAGGAGAACGGTCGCGGAGGCAATGAGAAATGGAATATGGATTAATAATATCGAAAGGCAAATGAATTATCGTACTTTCCATCAAGTATTGTCCTTGTGGGATGTTATCTCCTAAATGAGGTTGAGGACAAGTGGACATCGTATTGGTAGTCCAATGGAACGTTCTCAACAAAATCAATCTATAATGCTCATTTGGAATACATGGGCACCACTGAAATGCAAACTCTTCCATTGGTTGGTCGCTACAGGGCATGTTTGGACCAGAGATCGACTTGCAAAGTGAGGTTTTCCCCATGATGCGTCTTGTTGTTTCTGTAGTTCATTGCAAGGATCGGTCCAACAACTCTTCATAAGCTGCAGCGTCATTTCTATTTTGTGGAACTCAGTGCTTCGGTAGCCTCACTTGAATGACGGCGAAACAGGCCTCCAGATTCAACTTTCAATCTTTCGTGATAAAAGACGGCTCTAAGATCTTCTTTTGGGAAAACAAGTGGATGGGAGACGCCACACTCCGGGAACATTATACAACATTGTGGCGTATTTTACGCGACAAGAATGATACTCTTGCACAAGCGCTCAACTCCTCCCTGCTGTGTATTTTATTTTGGCAGGGTTTGATCGGCTCCCGTCTAGAGTCATAATAACATCTCTATCCTCTTTGGATTCAATTTGCCTAACTCAACAAAGAGAGGTGGTATGTTTGAATCTAACTTCTAATAGTCCTTCATTATTGACTCTATGTACCAATGAGTTTTCTGTTGCTAAAGCCATGGAGGAACAGCAAGCCTATTAGTCCTGATTGGGGATAGTATCTCTAATTGGATATCTACATATTGCAAGCCTTCTATAAAATCCTTCTCTCTTTCTAGTTGTTTCCCGAGAAATTCATTGTGAGCCTTCTGTAATTCAATGTGAGATGCTTGCAGTGTAGGTGATTTCAGTGGTTCACTTGTGCCCTCATCCTGAACTTCCTAGATTCACATCATCCAAGCTTCTGTTGGCGCAGCCCATCTCTTGATCAAAAGAACTAGAGTGGATTTTTACTACTAGACAAGCCAATAACCAGGTCTTGTTGTCAGATCCTTCTACCAAATCGCCACCCCAAACAACACAACTTGTATGTAGATTGAGGACTTTACCGCGAGAATAATTTGTTCCAGCAACCTATCTCATCCCACGAGCTGTTGCCAAATAAGTCTACAACCGCCCAAAAATCCACAGCGGCCAGCACGAACAAGGGAGATGAGGGTGGAAATCTCTCTCATTGCTGTTGATCGGAAACGCCTCCAAGGAAAATTTTGGCTCTGATGAATACCACATTGTCAGATCCTTGCAATGGTATAAACATGTTGTTAACTTGCATCGAAATGTGAGGGACGATTTCTATGTAACCGAAGATATATGTATCAGTACTGGTTCACATCTTCATTAACAAAGAGGGGGAAATTGATTGATAAATATAATGATTCTAGAGTCGAATCTGAATCCAGAAAACATGGCATGGTATAAACATTGTTGCTAACTTGCATCGAAAAATGTAAATTTCTACTTAAATGATGGACCACGCTGGTCCCTCCCTGGTCGCCGTCACACGGTGGCGGGCGGGCTTGGCGAGCGGCGTCGTTTCTTCAACGCCCTGAGTGCACTTGCCAGCATGACCGCGAACTCTTCTATTGCTTGCCGCGGGGTGATGGCAAGATCGTCGGGTGAGAGTAGGTTAGGACGGTAGCCAGGAAGCACGCTTCGGTTGATGTCCGATAAGTGCAGCTGCTTCTGATCATCCCACACCTTGTCGAAGCATGGCTGGTCCTGCGAGGTGTCGTACTTGTACACGCAGTCACCGTACAGGTACCAGAGTATGCCGCCGTTGGTGTCGGCGTTGTCATCACTGTTGGCATTGGCGTCGAACCAGGCGGCCCTCAGGTAGGGGTACTGGCGAGGTTGGTGGACAAGGTGAGTGGCGCCCATCTCAAAGATGTAGCACAGCTGCCAGCAGAGCGGCAGCGGCGCCGTCGCCAGGACAAAGAACCTGAGGCGGTTCGTTGGGCTGAGTTCATGCATGGCGACGCTTGGGCGGCCTTGAAGCTCCAGGACATGGGCCACGGCTTCATCTGTGTAGTAGATGGGGAGGCGGCAGGTGCGGCATGTCTCGGTGGCCACGTCGATGATCATCAGGCTGTCAGGCTTCCTGTCTCGGTCCTGCTGCTTGGCCAGGAAGTACAAGGTGCCATCGATGAGAGCCGGCGGCGAGCCCATCGCGTGGCAGGTGAAGAGGCCTTGGCGGCGGCGCCACACGCCTGCCCCGGGCCCACGGCCCAAGGTGAACACCTGCAGGTAGTTGACGTCGAGCAGCCCTTGGTCGCCGCTGGCCGAGAAGGAGAGGCGGAAGATCTTGTACTCCCGCGTCGACGGGCTGTACCCCATGGCATCCATGTGCCAGTGAGAGTTCCAGAACATGCTCGACGTCTCGCTCCTGAGCGGTGGGTCAACCGCCAGCTTGACGCCGGTGATGGGGTTGTAGATGACGAGTGGCAGCCAGGTGGCGTTGTTGGCGACGAAGAGGACGAAGCCGTTGCAGGCTTGGGCGGGGGTGTACCCGGCGACCAAGTTGAGAACGCACATGGTCGCCGCCGTGGAGACGTTGTAGACGGTTGTCTTGGGGACCAGGCCGGGGTCCGGCTCGGTCCGGGAGACCAGCAGCGCCTCCGCGGCGCCGGAGACGACGTGGGCGGAGTGGGCGTGGAGGTCGAGGAAGGCCGGGTCGGAGAGGAGGCCGCGCCACTGCGTGGACACACAGCGGCCGCGGGCGACGGCCCTCGTCGGCAGCCCCAGCAAGATCTTGCGCAGGAGGATCTCGTCGGCCGCCACCGGTTCCATCGTCGAGGTCCGACAAGCACCGCAAATTTAGATCGGGCGGCGGAATTTCCGGCTTAGTGGGTGAGGGGAGGTCGGGCGAGTGAGTGGGTTTAGTGGGTGGGGGCTGGGTTGGGCCTTCTTAGCTGGAGGTCGACCTGGGTTGGGCCTTCTTATGTGAAGTTCGATGGGTCAGCCTGGCTGGTTCTTTTTTAAATAAAACAAAAGAGGAGCAAATGATTTATTTGGACGACCAAATAAACACAAATGGAGCTAAAAACTGGCTTGACCCACCGCTGCATCCATGCCAAGACGCTAGGCCGCGAGGTCGTGAACCACCGGCTCGACAGATGCAAGTGCCGGCTCCATCTTCGCGACTAAAGGTGTGATCTGGTCTAGCTTGTGCTGGATCTCGAGGAGGGCCTTGGCCACGCTGCTTCTCTCCGCCGCGACCTCCTCCTCCTCCTCCATCTTCTTCCGCAGATCCAGCTCGGCCATGATTTGCTTGAGGCTATGCGTGTGCGGTCGCTCTAGCTCGAGAGTTGCGGATGGGAAGAAATTGATGGTGGGAAGGAAGGCTTTGATACCGGGTGTTATAGATCTAGGGTCTCTCACGTTGAGGCTCTGGACATCGATCATGTTGATCGAGTCATCCGTCATCAAGCGGGGGCAGCTAGGACAAGGTAAGGGGTCAATGGTGGCTCACTAACCAACCTATACTAAGTAGATTAGGATAAGCAGGTAAGGTAACAATTGCAGGTTACAGAAGCAGGCTATGCATCAGAATAGGAGCAATCAATTACAGTAGCAAAATCTAATGCAAGTATGAGAGAGAATGGAATGGGCGATATTGAAATGGTAAAGGGGGTTTTGCTTGCCTGGAAGCTCTGCTGCAGGTGGCTGGACGTCAAGGGCGTAGTCGATCTCGGGAGCAGCGTCAGCTTCAGGGTCTACCGAAGAGAAGAGAGGCAATAAACAATAAATATAAATCAGAAATGCATAACTAAGCATGACATGCCTGTCTTGTCCTCCACTCCCACGATGTTTATTTCCCCTGAAAGAACAATGTGGCGCTTTGGCTCATCGTATGATGTATTCGCTTCCTTATCTTTTCTTTCTCGGTTTGGTAGACATGACATTCACATAGAAAACCTGCACCACATCATTGGCTAGGACAAATGATTTGTCTGTGTACCCAAGATTGTTGAAATCCACTATTGTCATTCCGTACTGCGGGTCTAGCTACCTGTACCCCGCTTCCTGTCAGATTGACCCATTTGCACCGAAACAAAGGGACCTTAAAATTACGTCCATAGTCAAGTTCCCATATCTCCTTTATGTAATTATAATATGTGTCCTTTGCCCTATTAGTGTTTGCTGCATCAAAGTGGACACCACTATTTTGGTTGGTGCTCTTTTTATCTTGGGCGATCGTGTAAAATGTATTACCATTTATCTCGTACCCTTGCAAAGTCAATACAGTCGAAGATGGTGTCCTGGCCAACAAGTATAGCTCATCTTTAACAATGTTGTTACCCATGAGATGTGTTAGCAACCAACCACCAAAAGTCCCCATGTGTTCACGTGTAGTCCAGTCGTCAGACTTCTCCGGGTGTTTGAAGCATAGAATATTCTTGTGTTCACTGATATATGGGGCCACCAACGTAGAATTCTGTAGAACTGTGTAGTGTGCTTGCGCCCAAGAATGCCCGTCCCTACATATTATTGAATCCACTCCTAGCATGCCTTTTCCACTCAGTCTTCCCTCATGCCGTGATTGAGGAACACCAATCAGCTTAAGGTCAGGAATAAAGTCAACACAAAATGCAATGACATCCTCTATTTCATGGCCCTTGGAGATGCTTCCTTCTGGCCTAGCACGGTTAGGAACATATTTCTTGAAGACTCCCATGAACCTCTCAAAGGGTAACATATTGTGTAGAAATACAGGACCCAGAATGGCAATCTCGTCGACTCGGTGAACTAGGATGTGGGTTATAATATTGAAGAAGAATGGTGGGAACACCAACTCGAAACTGACAAGACATTGGACCAAATCATTCTGTAACCTTGATAGGATTTCTGGATCGATGACCTACTGAGAAATTACATTGAGGAATGCACATAGCTTCACAATGGCTAATCAAACATTTTTTGGTAGAAGCCCCCTCAATGCAACCGGAAGTAGTTGCGTCATAATCATGTAGCAGTCATGAGACTTTAGGTTCTAGAATTTTTCTCTGGCATATTTATTATTCCCTTTATATTCGATGAGAAGCCAGATAGGACCTTGATACTGAGCATGCATTCAAAAAACATTTCCATCTCACTTTGGTAAGAGCATAGCTGGCAGGACCTTGATACTGCTTTGGATGCATGCCATCTTTTTCGTTCATACGTTGTTGGTCCTCCCGTGCCTCCGGTGTATCTTTTGTCTTCCCATACACGTCCAAACAGCCTAGCAGATTCATGCAAAGATTCTTCGTCAAGTGCATCACGTTGATTGTAGAGCGGACTTCTAGGTCTTTCCAATAGGATAGGTCCCAAAATATAGATTTTTTCTTCCACATGGGTGAGTGTCCGTCAGCGTCATTCGGAACAGATTGTCCGTCAGGACCCTTTCTAAAGATTTCTTTTAAATCCTTGACCATATCGAATATATCATCACCAGTACGGAGGACAGGCTTCTTCCGCTGATCTGCCTCACCTTTGAAATGCTTTCCTTTCTTTCTTAAGGCATGCTTGGTCGGAAGAAATTGACAATGTCCCAGGTACACACATTTGTCCAAATATATAGTTTCAGTCTCACATAAATAGTGTGTGCATGCATTGTATCCCTTGTTTGTCTGTCCTGAAAGGTTACTAAGAGCAAGCCAACCATTGATGGTTACAAATAGCAATGTTCATAGGTCAAATTCCTGTTGTTTGTGCTCATCCCACACACGTACACCTTTTTTATCCCACAGCTGTAAAAGTTCTTCAACTAATGGCCTTAGCTACACACCAGTGTTGTTGCTGAATTGCTTAGGGCCTTGGATGAGCACTGGGATCATAATGACCTTTCGCTTCATGCACAACCAAGGAGGAAGGTTATAGATACATAGTCACAGGACAGGTGCTATGATTGTGCTCTGCTCCACAAAAGGATTAGTGCCATCTGCACTTAAACCAAACCATAAGTTCCTTGTGTCACCTGCAAAGTCCAGCCACTTTCTCTTAATTTTTCTCAACTACGACCCATCAGCGGGTACTCTCAACTTCCTGTCTTTCTTACGATCTTCTTTCTGCCATCGGATCAACTTGGCATGCTCTTTGTTTCTGAACAGGCGTTTCAACCGTGGTATTATATTAGCATACCACATCACCTTGGCAGGAACCCTCTTCCTGGGGCGCTCACCCTCAACATCACCAGTGTCATCTCGTCTGATCATATACCGCAATGCACCGCATAACGGGCATGCATTCAAATTCTCGTACTCCTCACCACAGTAGAGGATGCAGTCATTAGGGCATGCATGTATCTTCTGCACCTCTACCTAGAGGGCAGAGTGTTGGGGAACGTTGCAGAAAATTAAAAGTTTCCTACGGTTTCACAAAGACCCATCTATGAGTTCATCTAAGCAACGAGTCAAGGGAGTGAGTTTGCATCTACATAGCACTTGTAGATTGAGTGCGGAAGCGTTCAAGGGGATGGTGATGATGGAGTCGTACTCGTCGTGATTCGGATCACCGATGACCAAGTGCTGAACGGACAGCACCTCCACGTTCAACACACGTACGGAACGGACGACGTCTCCTCCGTCTTGATCCAGCAAGGAGGAAGGAGAGGTTGAGGAAGGCAGCTCCAACGGCAGCACGACGGCGTGGTGTAGTTGGTGCAGAAGTACTCCGACAGGGCTTCGCCGAGCACGTACGGAGGAGGAGAGGTGTTGGGGAGGGGAGGGGCTGCGCCTTGAGTTGTGGTTCAGCAGCCCTCCCCTCACCCCTCTATATATAGGAGGAGAGGGGCAAGGGGGCCGGCCCTCTAGGGGAAACCCTAGAGGGGGGCGGCGGCCAAAGGGAGAAGGAAAAAGGGTGGCTTGCCCCCCAAGCTAGGGGGGCGCCCCCTTTAGGGTTTCCCCTCCCCTTGCCCTAGCCGCATGGGCCTAGGTGGGGAGGCGCACCCAGCCCACTAGGGGCTGGCTCCCTCTCCCACAAAGCCCATGTGGCCCCCCGAGAGGGGTGGCCCCACCCGGTGGACCCCCGGAACCCTTCCGGTGGCCCCGGTACAATACCGGTATGCCACCGAAACTTTCCGGTGTCCGTTTAACCACTTTTCTTATATAAATCTTTACCTCCGGACCATTCTGGAACTCCTCGTGACGTCCGGGATCTCATCCGGGACTCCGAACAACATTCGGTAATCACATACTTGTCTTCCTGATAACCCTAGCGTCACCGAACCTTAAGTGTGTAGACCCTACGGGTTCGGGAGACATGCAGACATGACCGAGATGACCTCAGGTCAATAACCAACAGCGGGATCTGGATACCCATGTTGGCTCCCACATGCTCCTCGATGTTGTCATCGGATGAACCACGATGTCGAGGATTCGATCAAACCCCGTATGCAATTCCCTTTGTCAGACGGTATGTTACTTGCCCGAGACTCGATCGTCGGTATCCCAATACCTCGTTCAGTCTCGTTACCGGCAAGTCACTTTACTCGTACCGTAATGCATGATCCCGTGACCAGACACTTGGCCACCTTGAGCTCATTATGATGATGCACTACCGAGTGGGCCCAGTGATACCTCTCCGTAACACGGAGTGACAAATCCCAGTCTCGATCCGTGTCAACCCAACAGACACTTTCGGAGATACCTGTAATGTACATTTATAGTCACCCAGTTACGTTGTGACGTTTGGTACACCCAAAGCACTCCTACGGTATCCGGGAGTTACACGATCTCATGGTCTAAGGAAGAGATACTTGACATTGGAAAAGCTCTAGCAAACGAACTAACCGACCTTTGTGCTATGCTTAGGATTGGGTCTTGTCCATCACATCATTCTCCTAATGATGTGATCCCGTTATCAACGACATCCAATGTCCATAGCCAGGAAACCATGACTATCTGTTGATCACAACGAGCTAGTCAACTAGAGGCTCACTAGGGACATATTGTGGTCTATGTATTCACACGTGTATTACGATTTCCGGATAATACAATTATAGCATGAATAAAAGACTATTATCATGAACAAAGAAATATAATAATAACACTTTTATTATTGCCTCTAGGGCATATTTCCAACAGTCTCCCACTTGCACTAGAGTCAATAATCTAGTTACATTGTGATGAATCGAACACCCATAGAGTTCTGGTGTTGATCATGTTTCGCTCGCGAGAGAGGTTTAGTCAACGGATCTGCGACATTCAGATCCGTATGTACTTTGCAAATTTCTATGTCTCCATCTTGAACATTTTCACGGATGGAGTTGAAACGACGCTTGATGTGCCTGGTCTTCTTATGAAACCTGGGCTCCTTGGCAAGGGCAATAGCTCCAGTGTTGTCACAGAAGAGTTTGATCGGCCCCGACGCATTGGGTATGACTCCTAGGTCGGTGATGAACTCCTTCACCCAAATAGCTTCATGCGCTGCCTCCGAGGCTGCCATGTACTCCGCTTCACATGTAGATCCCGCCACCACGCTCTGCTTGCAGCTGCACCAGCTTACTGCTCCACCATTCAACATATACACGTATCCGGTTTGTGACTTAGAGTCATCCAGATCTGTGTCGAAGCTAGCGTCGACGTAACCCTTTACGACGAGTTCTTCGTCACCTCCATAAACGAGAAACATGTCCTTTGTCCTTTTCAGGTACTTCAGGATATTCTTGACCGCTGTCCAATGTTCCTTGCTGGGATTACTTTGGTACCTACCTACCAAACTTACGACAAGGTTTACATCAGGTCTGGTACACAGCATGTCATACATAATAGATCCTATGGCTGAAGCATAGGGGATGACACTCATCTCTTCTTTATCTTTTGCCGTGGTCGGGCATTGAGTTGAGCTCAATTTCACACCTTGCAATACAGGCAAGAACCCTTTGTTGGATTGATCCATTTTGAACTTCTTCAAAATCTTATCAAGGTATGTGCTTTGTGAAAGACCTATGAGGCGTCTCGATCTATTTATATAGATCTTGATGCCTAATATATAAGCAGCTTCTCCAAGGTCCTTCATTGAAAAACACTTATTCAAGTAGGCCTTAATGCTGTCCAAGAATTCTATATCATTTCCCATCAAAAGTATGTCATCTACATATAATATGAGAAATGCTACAGAGCTCCCACTCACTTTCTTGTAAACGCAGGCTTCTCCATAAGTCTGCATAAACCCAAACGCTTTGATCATCTCATCAAAGCGAATGTTCCAACTCCGAGATGCTTGCAGCAGCCCATAAATGGATCGCTGGAGCTTGCATACTTTGTTAGCATTCTTAAGATCGACAAAACCCTCCGGCTGCATCATATACAGTTCTTCCTTAAGATGCCCGTTAAGGAATGCCGTTTTGACGTCCATCTGCCATATCTCATAATCATAGTATGCGGCAATTGCTAACATGATTCGGACGGACTTAAGCTTCGCTACGGGAGAGAAAGTCTCATCGTAGTCAATCCCTTGAACTTGCCGATAACCCTTAGCGACAAGTCGAGCTTTATAGATGGTGACATTACCATCCGCGTCCGTCTTCTTCTTAAAGATCCATTTGTTTTCTATCGCTCGCCGATCATCGGGCAAGTCAGTCAAAGTCCATACTTTGTTTTCATACATGGATTCTATCTTGGATTTCATGGCTTCTAGCCATTTGTTGGAATCCGGGCCCGCCATCGCTTCTTCATATTTCGAAGGTTCACCGTTGTCTAACAACATGATTTCCAGGAAAGGGTTGCCGTACCACTCTGGTGCGGAACGTGTCCTAGTGGACCTACGAAGTTCAGTAGCAACTTGATCCGAAGTACCTTGATCATCATCATTAATTCCCTCTCCAGTCGGTGTAGGCACCACAGGAACATTTTCCTGAGCTGCACTACTTTCCGGTTCAAGAGGTAGTACTTCATCGAGTTCTACTTTCCTCCCACTTACTCCTTTCGAGAGAAACTCTTTTTCCAGAAAGGGTCCGTTCTTGGCAACAAAGATCTTGCCTTCGGATCTAAGGTAGAAGGTATACCCAATTGTTTCCTTAGGGTATCCTATGAAGATGCATTTTTCCGACTTGGGTTTGAGCTTTTCAGGTTGAAGTTTCTTGACATAAGCATCGCATCCCCAAACTTTTAGAAACGACAGCTTAGGTTTCTTCCCAAACCATAATTCATACGGTGTCGTCTCAACGGATTTAGACGGTGCCCTATTTAAAGTGAATGTAGCTGTCTCTAGAGCGTATCCCCAAAATGATAGCGGTAAATCGATAAGAGACATCATAGACCGCACCATATCTAATAGAGTGCGATTACGACGTTCGGACACACCGTTACGCTGAGGTGTTCCAGGCGGCGTGAGTTGTGAAACGATTCCACATTTCCTTAAGTGTGTACCAAATTCGTGACTTAAGTATTCTCCTCCACGATCTGATCGTAAGAATTTTATTTTTCGGTCACGTTGATTCTCTACTTCATTCTGAAATTCCTTGAACTTTTCAAAGGTCTCAGACTTGTGTTTCATCAAGTAGACATACCCATATCTACTCAAGTCATCTGTGAGAGTGAGAACATAACGATATCCTCTGTGAGCCTCAACACTCATTGGACCGCACACATCGGTATGTATGATTTCCAACAAGTTGGTTGCTTGCTCCATTGTTCCAGAGAACGGAGTCTTGGTCATCTTGCCCATGAGGCATGGTTCGCATGTGTCAAATGATTCATAATCAAGAGACTCTAAAAGTCCATCAGCATGGAGCTTCTTCATGCGCTTGACACCAATGTGACCAAGGCGGCAGTGCCACAAGTATGTGGGACTATCGTTATCAACTTTACATTTTTTGGTATTCACGCTATGAATATGTGTAGTATTACGCTCGAGATTCATTAAGAATAAACCATTGACCATTGGAGCATGACCATAAAACATATCTCTCATATAAATCGAACAACCATTATTCTCAGACTTAAATGGGTAGCCATCTCGTATTAAACGAGATCCAGATACAATGTTCATGCTCAAACTTGGCACTAAATAACAATTATTAAGGTTCAAAACTAATCCCGTGGGTAAATGTAGAGGTAGCGTGCCGACGGCGATCACATCGACTCTGGAACCATTCCCCACGCGCATCACCACCTCGTCCTTCGCCGGTCTCCGCTTATTCCGCAGCTCCTGCCGTGAGTTACAAATATGAGCAACGGCACCGGTATCAAATACCCAGGAGTTACTACGAGTACTGGTAAGGTACACATCAATTACATGTATATCAAATATACCTTTAGTGTTGCCGGCCTTCTTATCCGCTAAGTATTTGGGGCAGTTCCGCTTCCAGTGACCCTTCCCCTTGCAATAAAAGCACTCAGTCTCAGGCTTGGGTCCATTCTTTGACTTCTTCCCGGCAACTGGCTTACCGGGCGCGGCAACCTCCTTGCCGTCCTTCTTGAAGTTCTTCTTACCCTTGCCCTTCTTGAACTTAGTGGTCTTATTGACCATCAACACTTGATGTTCTTTCTTGATTTCAACCTCTGCTGACTTCAGCATAGAAAATACTTCAGGAATGGTCTTTACCATCCCCTGCATATTGTAGTTCATCACAAAGCTCTTGTAGCTTGGTGGGAGTGACTGAAGGATTCTGTCAATGACTGCCTCATCAGGGAGGTTAATATTCAGCTGGGTCATACGGTTGTGCAACCCAGACATCTTGAGTATGTGCTCACTGACAGAACTATTTTCCTCCATCTTACAACTATAGAACTTGTCGGAGATGTCATATCTCTCGACCCGGGCGTGAGCTTGGAAAACTAGTTTCAGCTCCTCGAACATCTCATATGCTCCGTGATGCTCAAAACGTTTTTGGAGCCCCGGTTCTAAGCTGTAAAGCATGCCGCACTGAACGAGGGAGTAATCATCAGCACGAGACTGCCAAGCATTCATAATGTCTTGGTTCTCTGGGACGGGAGCGTCACCTAGCGGTCCTTCTAGGACATATTGTTTCCTGGCAGCTATGAGGATGATCCTCAAGTTCCGGACCCAGTCCGTATAGTTGCTGCCATCATCTTTCAGCTTGGTTTTCTCTAGGAACGCGTTGAAGTTCAAGTTGACATGAGCGTTGGCCATTTGATCTACAAGACATATTTGCAAAGGCTTTAGACTAAGTTCATGATAATTAAGTTCTAATCAAATTATGAACTCCCACTCAGATTAGACATCCCTCTAGTCATCTAAGTGTTACACGATCCGAGTCGACTAGGCCGTGTCCGATCATCACGTGAGACGGACTAGTCATCGTCGGTGAACATTCTCATGTTGATCGTATCTTCCATACGACTCGTGTTCGACCTTTCGGTCTCCGTGTTCCGAGGCCATGTCTGTACATGCTAGGCTCGTCAAGTTAACCCTAAGTGTTTTTGCATGTGTAAAACTGTCTTACACCCGTTGTATGTGAACGTAAGGATCTATCACACCCGATCATCACGTGGTGCTTCGAAACGACGAACTTTAGCAACGGTGCACAGTTAGGGGGAACACTTTCTTGAAATTGTTATAAGGGATCATCTTATTTACTACCGTCGTTCTAAGTAAACAAGATGCATAAAACATAATAAACATCACATGCAATTATATAAAGTAGTGACATGATATGGCCAATATCATATAGCTCCTTTGATCTTCATCTTCGGGGCTCCATGATCATCTTGTCACCGGCATGACACCATGATCTCCATCATCATGATCTCCATCATCGTGTCTTCATGAAGTTGTCATGCCAACGACTACTTCTACTTCTATGACTAACGCGTTTAGCAATAAAGTAAAGTAGTTTACATGGCGTTCTTCAATGACACGCAGGTCATACAAAAATAAAGACAACTCCTATGGCTCCTGCCGGTTGTCATACTCATCGACATGCAAGTCATGAATCCTATTACAAGAACATGATCTCATACATCACAATTCATCATTCATCACAACTTCTGGCCATATCACATCACTTGAACAATCGCTGCAAAAAACAAGTTAGACGTCCTCTAATTGTTGTTGCATCTTTTACGTGGCTGCAATTGGATTCTAGCAAGAACGTTTTCTTACCTACGAATAACCACAACATGATTTTGTCAACTTCTATTTACCCTTCATAAGGACCCTTTTCATCGAATCTGCTCCAACTAAAGTGGGAGAGACAGACACCCGCCAGCCACCTTATGCAACTAGTGCATGTCAGTCGGTGGAACCGGTCTCACGTAAGCATACGTGTAAGGTTGGTCCGGGCCGCTTCATCCCACAATACCGCTGAAGCAAGATAAGACTAGTAGCGGCAAGCAAGTTGAAAAGATCCACGCCCACAACAAAATTGTGTTCTACTCGTGCAATAGAGAACTACGCATAGACCTAGCTCATGATGCCACTGTTGGGGAACGTTGCAGAAAATTAAAATTTTCCTACGGTTTCACCAAGATCCATCTATGAGTTCATCTAAGCAACGAGTCAAGGGAGTGAGTTTGCATCTACATACCACTTGTAGATTGAGTGCGGAAGCGTTCAAGGGGATGGTGATGATGGAGTCGTACTCGTCGTGATTCGGATCACCGATGACCAAGTGCTGAACGGACAGCACCTCCACGTTCAACACACGTACGGAACGGACGACGTCTCCTCCGTCTTGATCCAGCAAGGAGGAAGGAGAGGTTGAGGAAGGCAGCTCCAACGGCAGCACGATGGCGTGGTGTAGTTGGTGCAGAAGTACTCCGACAGGGCTTCGCCGAGCACGTACGGAGGAGGAGAGGTGTTGGGGAGGGGAGGGGCTGCGCCTTGAGTTGTGGTTCAGCAGCCCTCCCCTCACCCCTCTATATATAGGAGGAGAGGGGCAAGGGGGCCGGCCCTCTAGGGGAAACCCTAGAGGGGGGCGGCGGCCAAAGGGAGAAGGAAAAAGGGTGGCTTGCCCCCCAAGCTAGGGGGCGCCCCCTTTAGGGTTTCCCCTCCCCTTGCCCTAGTCGCATGGGCCTAGGTGGGGAGGCGCGCCCAGCCCACTAGGGGCTGGCTCCCTCTCCCACACAGCCCATGTGGCCCCCCGGGAGGGGTGGCCCCACCCGGTGGACCCCCGGAACCCTTCCGGTGGCCCCGGTACAATACCGGTATGCCACCGAAACTTTCCGGTGTCCGTTTAACCACTTTCCTTATATAAATCTTTACCTCCAGACCATTCCGGAACTCCTCGTGACGTCCGGGATCTCATCCGGGACTTCGAACAACATTCGGTAATCACATACTTGTCTTCCTGATAACCCTAGCGTCACCGAACCTTAAGTGTGTAGACCCTACGGGTTCGGGAGACATGCAGACATGACCGAGATGACCTCAGGTCAATAACCAACAGCGGGATCTGGATACCCATGTTGGCTCCCACATGCTCCTCGATGTTGTCATCGGATGAACCACGATGTCGAGGATTCGATCAAACCCCGTATGCAATTCCCTTTGTCAGACGGTATGTTACTTGCCCGAGACTCGATCGTCAGTATCCCAATACCTCGTTCAGTCTCGTTACCGGCAAGTCACTTTACTCGTACCGTAATGCATGATCCCGTGACCAGACACTTGGCCACCTTGAGCTCATTATGATGATGCACTACCGAGTGGGCCCAGTGATACCTCTCCGTAACACGGAGTGACAAATCCCAGTCTCGATCCGTGTCAACCCAACAGACACTTTCGGAGATACCTGTAATGTACCTTTATAGTCACCCAGTTACGTTGTGACGTTTGGTACACCCAAAGCACTCCTACGGTATCCGGGAGTTACACGATCTCATGGTCTAAGGAAGAGATACTTGACATTGGAAAAGCTCTAGCAAACGAACTAACCGACCTTTGTGCTATGCTTAGGATTGGGTCTTGTCCATCACATCATTCTCCTAATGATGTGATCCCGTTATCAACGACATCCAATGTCCATAGCCAGGAAACCATGACTATCTGTTGATCACAACGAGCTAGTCAACTAGAGGCTCACTAGGGACATATTGTGGTCTATGTATTCACACGTGTATTACGATTTCCGGATAATACAGTTATAGCATGAATAAAAGACTATTATCATGAACAAAGAAATATAATAATAACACTTTTATTATTGCCTCTAGGGCATATTTCCAACACAGAGAACCTTCTTTGCTTCGTACGTACTGTCAGGCAGTTCATTATCCTTTGAAAGCTTCTTCTTCATTTTTCAGTAGCAAATCAAACCCCTTGTCAGATACACTATTGTCTGCTTTCCATTGCAGCAATTCCAGTGCGGTGCCGAGCTTTGTGTTGTCATCTTCGCAATTTGGGTACAACCATTTTTTCTGATCCTCTAATATGCGATCAAACTTCAACTTATCCCTTTCATCGCATCCACTCTATGCATCAACAATGACCCAGCAAAGATCATGATCGGGCACATCTGGTGCCTCTTGATCTTCAGCTTCCCCCGTTATAGTATCACCATATTCAGGGAACATATGATAGCTGTCATCATCCTCTTTTTTCTTCATTGTCTTCCATCATAACCCCTCTTTCTCCGTGCTTGGTCCGAACATTATAGTGTGGCATGAAACCCTTCTCAAGCAGGTGGAAGTTGAAGGGTTTTCAAGGAAGAGTAATCCTTCGTATTCCCATAGACAGTACATGGACAATACATAAAACCGTTCTGCTTATTTGCCTCATCCACATCGAGAAAATTATGCAGGTCCGGAATGTACTCGGAGGTGCGTCGGTCACCGTACATCCATTGTCGTCGATTCATCCACATGCATTATATAATTAGATATATCAAAAACCATTATAGAATATCATGAATAGAGAAATGACCAAATTAATAGAAGTTCATCGTCACATTAAAACCAAAGTACAAAAGTGATCAAATGTTATTACTGAAAAAATAAATACATAAAGTTCATACATAGTTCTCATATAACAACATACAACTCTCTAGAACATCTAATTAAAACATACATTGAAACTAACATACAACTATGTAAAACATTTAAATGCAACAACAAATGCGATCAAAATTGCAACTAAGTTAACAATTGATCCAACAACATAATGATACCAAGCCTCATTATCAATGGTATATTTTCTAATCTTTCTAATATTCAAGCGCATTGCATCCATCTGGATCTTGTGTAGATCAACATGCAACTCCGATTTCATCTTCTCTTCTTCATTTTTTTTCAATTTTTCTTTCAAATAATTGTTTTCTTTTTCAAATAAATTTAACCTCTCTACAAGAGGGTCGGTTGGAATTTCCGGTTCACATACCTCCTAGATAAAAACATCTATGTCACGTTGGTCGGCATAATTGTCATAAATACTAAATGAAACAAATAGTTACAAAAGACAGTATACCACATCCGGATCATAGACCGGACAAGAGCCGACGGGGGCGAATACCAAAATCATGGCATATATAATAACAAACAATAATACAAGTAAGAAAATTATACAAGTAGCTATTTAAATCATACAAGTAAGAATTTTTTCTTTTCAAAAGAAGATAAGAACAAGGGGCTCACCAAGGTGGTGCCGACGACGAGATCGGCGCGGGCGATCGACGGCGGTGAGGACGGGGACGGGACGACACCCTACACATGTTGCAAACTCTAAGAAGTTAATTCGTCGCCGGCACCACCGCGTGGTGAGCCTCTTGTTCTTATCTTCTTCTGAAAGAAAAAAAATTCTTACTTTAAATAGATACTTGTCTAATTTTCTTACTTTTATTATTGCTTGTTATTATATAGTGCGATGGTTTTGGTATCCGTCCCCGTCGGCCCTTGTCCTGGCTATGATTCGGATGTGATATATATTACCTTTTATAACTATTTGGTTCATTTATTGTTTATGGCATATATGCCCATCAAAGATTATAATAGGATGTCTGCCGATCCCCGGCCGACGTCCTAGCCGCTCGAACCGGGACTAATGCTCACATTACTCCCTATTCGTAACACGGCCAGGACTATTGCTCCTATCTAACTAGAACCAAAGCCATGTTTTCTATTAGTGGATCCCATTGGCATCAATGACGATGGTATCTGCCTCTGTTGTCATGAACGACGTTGGGGAAATGGTCCCGGGGTTATGGTGGATGTTGCGGGTCAGCTCATGCCGTTTTGAGGTGGCAGTGGCTAGTTCTCGATCGCGGCATAGCCGGCTTCTGGACGGCCATGGTGGGTGGGTGGGAGGTTGGGGGTGTTTCAAAAGATCAACACCATGTAAGACATCAGGTAGAACGCACCCAACAACAAACAGCTTCGTTGCAACTTCCCTTTTTTGTTGCTTACTAATGGTTGCAACAAATGAAGAACAATTTTTTTTCTTTTATTAGGTGAAATAAGATATAAGTAAATAACATAAACGAAAGTTGCATTTTTGCACAAAGAAATACTTAGATAAATTAGTGTGTTTGTATCGTTAAATATCCTGTACACAAATATTAATTATTTGTCTGATCTAATAAATATCTTGATAAATGTAGATTGTATGAATGTCCATCTTGAGTGCAAAGTGAATCAAGAATTCTAGTCCGAATCTGAATCGAGCTTAGTAACTTTAGATCCTAATCCTAATGGTCTATGTCTTCTGCCACTTGCAAGCATACAACATGCAAGAGAGCTAGTCTCCTGTTGTGGAGAGTTTGCCGCCAAAATCCTTATTTCAATTTGGTTCAAGCTATATAGTATCATTTCATTTTGTGGTTGTTTGCATATCGATGCATAGGCCAGGAGCTTGAACACTTCTCCAAGTGTATTACCTAGATACTATGAAATAATCAATAAAAGGCTTCCATTTTCCAAAAATAAGTTTTTAATATTTCTTCAAATGTTTGATTCCTTATTCCAAGTGAACACGTCTTTTCATAATATATGTGATCCCTTACTTAGTCTATCCATGCATGTACATGTGAAAGAGGTTTCGTCGGAACTTGAGAGGATAACGGTCACGAAAGATGAGTGGAGCGTTGTCGCCACCCAGAATCAGCTGAGTTATGCAGCAATACAAAGAGAAGGATAAGGTAGACAATGGATGGTAAACTTGCTTTGGTTGGGGTGCAGAAGTTACCGATATGGAGGATTGGTAACACGAGGTTGTTACACAGCTATACCGTGAGGTACTTATAACACAGCTATACCGTGAGGTCTTTACTTCTGACTAAAATCAAGTCTGGAATATGGGCACATGTTTCCGTAAGTGGCAAAATAAATAGAAATATTATGCTATTGGCTTGGGATTTCTTTTGGCGGAGTTGTTACTGTAATCGGTAGAGCGTCGCTTCTTCGATGATTGTTGGTGACATCGTAGAGGATTTATCAACTCACGCTCGAAGTGCTCTTGTTCATCATGGCGCTGCAGTGACGATGGAATGGCGAAGGCGAGACGAGGTGAGAGCAGGCTGGGACGGTAGCCGCCATAGACGCTCCACTGCTGGTGCTTGGGTGCCGCGGGCAACTGCATCCAGTGATCCCACTCCGAGAAACAACCTGCAGCCTTTTGCTGCTTGTCCCTGGTGGTGTCGTACATATAGAGATGGTTGCCTAACTTGTAGCATAGCATGTCGTCGCAAGTATCAAACCAGACACCACTCGGCTGATCCCTGCCATCGTCGTTCACGTGGAAGGTGTATAGCACCTCCCAGCCATGCAGCCAATCACCTTCACTGTCGTGGGGCGACAGAACCCAGAACGAGAGCTGCCGTCGACTGGCGACACGCACTGCCACGCACAACTGGCCACGCAGATCGAAGGGATGCACCACCACGGCATCCCCCAAGATGGAGTCCACCGGGAGGCGGTACGTCTCGTGCATCTCGCTGGCAATGTCGATGACCAGCATCCTGTCGGGCACCCGGTAGTGCTGCGGACGCTGTGTCACCACGTACAGCTTGCCATCAACGAGCGCTGGCGGCGGCGAGTGGAGGCCAAATACGGCACCATACCGGAACACGCACGGGTGTCGGCGCCACCCTCTACCGTTAGGGTCGCCCAGAGTGCACACATCCAAATAGTTGGCCCACGTCTCGGGAATAGCAATGGCATCTCGGGAGCAGAGGCGGAAGAGCTTGTACTGACGGGTGAACGGGCTGAACGCCATAGCGTACGCGATGTTGTCTGTGGAGTGGTACATGTCCTCATAATCGTCGCCGGGACCATGGGGCGCCAGGACCTTGAGCATCATGCCGGTGATGGGGTTGCACACAAACACAGGCCAGTCCTTGACGCCAGAAGCAAGGAGGAGGAAACCGTTGCAAACGTTGGAGGGGAAGTAGCCAGCGGGTAGGTTGGCAACGCGGGACATGGGCTTTGATGAGGCGGAGTTTAGGATGGTCATCTCGAGGCCAATGCCCCCGCCACGGATCTCCGAGATGGCCAATGACTCGGCCGCACCACCGGTGTCGGGGAAGATGTGTGCATTGTTGGCGTGGATGTCGAGGAAGGAAGGGTCGGTGAGGATGCCGTGCCATTGCCGGGACACGCTGCGGCCACGGACGACGTCCCTCGTCGGCAGCTTAAAAAGGATCTCACGTAGAATCTCTTCCGTCATAGACTCCATCGTGTCGTCGAGCGAACAGGAGGATCAATTCATAGCGTGGCGTATGTATTAGCAGCCCTGCCTGGATCCGTTCCAATCCAAGTCCAACAGTAAACCAATCAGACAATCCGATTTGGACACTGAATCCACTTGAACCGATCGACTTCAAGGCAGTGATTTGGACAGCGTATCAACATCGTTTAGGCTGCCACTTTCTTAAAAAAAGATTCGTGGTAATGTTTGCCATATTTGAATTTTCGCACATCTTTTAACTCGAAGTTGTTACATCTATTTATTCTGTTTTATTACAGTATAACTTTACCCACTTTTGGTTGGCTGGGTCCACGCCTCTCCACTGAAAAATCGTAGTACATTTCAATAATAAGTAGTGTTTCTTTTTCTGTTATGGAGAACTCTTCGCTAATTGGTTTTTCCATCCCACCATGTTCTTCCATCGCTTTTTTTCAACCAGCCGTTTTTTTCCATCACGTCATACTTGACCGCATCTTTCATATACACCACTAAATCATATTAATTTATTTACCTTTTACAGAACTACATGAACTCCACCTTAATTAACTTACTTTTTCAAATAACATGGAATTACGCCATTCGATTCCACACCATATTAAACCACACCCTTCTCGTACGCCGCTCAATCATATTAATTTACTTACCATGTATGACCCAAGCTACCAAATTATTATTAAGATAAAGAAAATATTTGACCCCCGTGGCAACGGCCACAAACCCTTTTTTTTTGAATTGTTTGAATTGCTTACCACATGTGTCACATGGTGCAACAAACACGTACCTAGTACACTCAGAAGTCTAAACAAGAGTAGAAAGATCGTTTTACAGAAATGGTAATTAAATATTTGCCTCTGACACTACAATTCATAATGAGAGAAAACCTCTATTACCGTATGCTTTAAACGGTTAGACAATATCATCAGCCCCGTTGATGGAGGAGGACCAGGTGGGAGTCCACGCAAGCCCCCCAAAGGACCAAGTATTGCCACACATGTACTCCCTCCGTTCGGAATTACTTGTCGTGAAAATGGATGTATCTAGACTTATTTTAGTTCTAGATACAATCATTTTCGAGACAAGTAATTCCGAACGGAGGGAGTATACGATAGCTGGCTTAATCCGACGATTTCTATTTGACGCATGTTGCGTCAAATTGCTGTCGCTTTGTAAGTTAGATGCCACCTTGTTGCAAGAAGCTCTATTCCGTCCATCTGTACTCCACCAATCGGGGACGCCGCGCTGGAGCTGGACGGCTGCACGCTCCGCTGAAGTGAGCCTCTTCGCGTCAGGGAGGCGACGGTTGCATCAGGGGTGTGGTAACCCTAATGGCCAGCGGTTTACTGGTATATTTTCAGGCATAAACTGGGTGGGGTGGAGGAAAAGGAAAACCAGATGGGAGAGCGTAACAGGGGGAGAGGGACGACAAAGCTAAACACTAATGGAAACACGGAATGCTACTTATTTACGTACACGGATGAAGAGAGACAGTAGCAACATACTTACGTACGTTCTTTTACGTGAATATAATTAGTGGATGAGTATTGCCACGGAGCTGCTGCTATATAGCGCTCGCTGCGAGCACTACGCTCGGGTCGCTCCAAGGCGCCCATGTCCAGGAGCACCTATTGGATGCATTCTGCGTCAAAGAGACGTCCGTTCGCATAGAAATCGCGCGACTGGGCCGGCCCATTTGGATTGACCTCGCGCGAGAGGTCGGGCGACAAATGCGTAAAAAGAAAAAAGCAAGCCACTGGAATTCGAACCGCAAAGCTCCAACTAGTGCACCCGACAAGCTAGCCACAACACCTACTAAATCCTTCGTCACATATCTGTGGTGCGAATACAAATGAACTAAAAACCGCAACTTAAATTGGGCATTACTTAAAAACTGTTAACACTTTTCTGAAATTATGAATACTTTTTGCCAAACATGACCAAATTTTAAATTTTGGAACATCTTTTGAAACTGCGAATACAATTTAAATTCACGAATATTTTCTGAATTCCTAAAAAAAGGTGAAAATTTGTACATCTTTTGAAAATCCAGACAATTTTCTATAATGCAAATATTTCTGAAATGTTCAGATTTTTTTTATAAAACATGAGTAATTTTCCAAATTCCAGAACATACTTTGAAAACACAAACTTTTTTTAAATGGTGAACAAAATTTGAAAACGGGTACAAATTTTGAAATGCAGAACAAAATTTTGAATCTGAGAAAAATTTGAAAATCCTTAAGATTATTTGTACACGTGAACAAAAATTCAAAATTGAAACCTTTTTTTGTAAAACACGAACAAAATTTCAAATTCCAGACATTTTTGGAAAACGCAAACTTTTTTAATTGGTGAAATTTTTTGAAAACAGGTATGAATTTTCAAATGGAGAACAAAATTTTGAACCTGACAACAATTTGAAAATCCTGAAGACTTTTTGTATATGCGAACAAAAACTTGTGAACTTGGTTGTTTTTGAACTTATGAACCTGTTTTGAAAGGCAAAAAAATTAAATATCACGAATATATTTTGAATTGTGAAAAAAATAGAAAATGAAACATTTTCTGAATTTCTAAACAAGTTTCAGAACAAGAACATTTTCTGAAATTCCCAAACATATCTTAATTTGTGAACAAATTTCGAAAAGTGAACATTAATTTAATTTCTAAACACATTTTTGAAACAGGAACATTTACTAGAATTACCATTTTTTTTCAATATGTGAGAGGAAATGAAAAACGTGAGAGTTTTCTGAATTTTGTAACATTTTGTAAAAATCCTGGGCATTTTCTAATTCGTGAAAAGTATTTAAAAACACGAACACTTTTTGAATTTGTGCACAAATTTTGAAACATGCATATGTTTTGAATTTTTCAACAAATTTGAAAACAGGAACTTATTTATTAATCCATTTTTTTTAATTTGTACACAAAACTGAAAAGACAAACACTTTTTGAAATTTTGAACATTTTTCGAAAATAAACGAACAATTTTCAAAATTCTAAACTTTTATGAAGTTTATGAACAAAAAAACGAAAATAGAACATTTTCTGAAAAAACGAACTAAATCTGAAAAACTCAATTTTTTGAAAAAAATATGAATCATTCGTTGATAATAGAAAAATTCAAAAAGAAAAGAGCAAGAAGATAGAAAAAAGACAGAGAAAAGGATGAGAAAAAAAATAAAGGAACGAAAAAGCAAAAATAAAAACGAAAAAGAAATATAAAAAGAAAAATGTTCGGGAACCTTCTAGAAGGTTCCCAAAACTGAAGCAAAAAAAACGGCTAGGACATTCAGAGAAGGGTCCCAAAGCCGGTATTGTTGGAATGCTTAACATGCCGGCCCGGCCGGCCCACCCGTGGGAGCTCGCTCGATAGCCCTATGTGGTACCCCGACTGTTTGCCACAGAGACCGGCAAATAGGGTTTTCCCCCATGTCCAGGCGTCCCGCTTGCTAGTCGTCGCACACGGGGTGGGCCGGCCCCATTACCTCCGGCCGCTAACTTGTCCCACAAATAGATAAAATTTTGCCTTTTGAACAACTCAATCTGTTTTCTATCTTTTCCGTCATCTTCTGCCACTCTTTTTAATCCTCATCTTGTCTATCAGAATCTGTAAGTGCTTCAGATGTAACTTTTCTAGTCTTACAGGCCAAAATCTCTTCACAACTAGTGCACCAATCTCTAGCAGTGGAAAGGAAGAAGTAAATTTTACTTCAATGGAATTCCATCGTAAGCCCAGATATCAGTGAAGATAGTCACAATAGGAAGTTGGTGTTTCACTCTCAAAAAAAAAAAAAAGGAAGTTGGTGTTTCTTCCAGGGCCAATGAGTGGGATATTACCATCTGAAGTGGTACTTAATTGGATAATCGCATTCATTTGTACACGTATGTATGTGTGGACTTGGACTTGTATACATATGTGTGGACTTGGACTGGTATACATATGTGTGGACTTGGACTTGTATACGTACGTGGAATGAACCAACTAGCTGCGTACTCCTACAAGTACCCAACGAGTACAGTTAGGGTTAGGATGATACTACTAACCTTGTGCTTCCTCCTCTTCCACCAGAGCTCCTCGGCTCCAGCCCTTCCACCAACACCAGCAGGCACCCTCTGTGTCCCCCGTGAGCGGGACACACTTCTCGACTTCAAGGCCGCGGCTTCACCGACCCGATCAACTTCCTGTTGTCATGGCGAGGTGTGGAGTGCTGCCGCTGGACCAGCGTCGTTTGAAGCAACCGGACCGGCCATGTCATCATGCTCAATATCAACAACGGATGGCCATTCGACTCGTCCATGGACCGCGTTGGAGGTGAGATATGCTCCTCCTTGCTCACATGGGTGTCGTGCCTACAGAAGCTACAGGTCCTCGGAATGTCTAAGGTGGACCTCATCGCTGCCACCAACTGGCTTCATGCTATCAACATGCTCCCCCGCTTGACAAACCTTGATTTAAGTTATTGTGCGCTTCAGAACTCCATGTCTCCCGCGGCGCATTCAAATCTCACATCCCTGGAGTCCCTCAGCCTTATTTCAAACTCCTTCAACACATCTCTTGGAGCCAAAAATTTGCTTTGGGATCTACCCTGCCTCCAAAGTCTCTACCTAACTGATTGCAGAATCGATGGTCCAATATCTCTGACGCAGTGGGGACCTCGACCTCTCTTCAGAGTATGTATCTTGGTTCGAACAAGTTCACTGGCATGGTGCCGTTGAGCTTCCAGAAACTACAGAATCTAATAGAGCTCGTATTAGAAACCAACTTCATCATCATGGATGTGGCAGAGCTACTGCATCGGTTAGGGAACTTTAGCAGCTTCGCCAAGATCGACCTCGACAACAACGAGTTGTATGGAGAGGTACCCGTTAGTATACGGGAACTCATAAATTTGAACGAATTATTGCTGGCCCACAACAACCTACATGGTACAATCACCGAGGACCATTTCACATATCTGACCACCTCACAAAACCTAGATATCTCTGATAATTCCTTAACTGTGAAGGTCGATAGTACATGGAAAGCTCCATTCAACTTATCCTATGCAGGCTTTAGATCTTGTATACTAGGGCCCAAGTTTCCATCTTGGCTTAACCAACCAACTATCACTTATCTTGATGTTTCGAGCACAAGCATACATGATAGCATACCTCTCTGGATTGTTAATCCTTCTTTTGAGTATTTGGATTTGTCAAGAAATCGGCTTGTTGGCATGCTTCCTAACCCATTATCTTCCTTGCAAATACTGGATGTAAGTTTTAACGAGATTGTTGGCCCAATTCCAAAACTTCCAAATAGTCTATTATACTTGGACCTCTCCGGAAACAATATGCCAGGCGCACTGCCATAAGTTATAGGAGCACCAATGCTAGAAGTACTCCTTCTCTTCAATAATTCCTTTTCAGGAACTATTCCATGCTCCATTCTTCAGTTGCAACAGTTGAAATTTCTAGACCTATCAAAAAACCTACTGGTTGCACAATTGCTCTCGAGGATTCGACAGCTCAACTATTACCTTGCTTAAATTGAACAACAACCATATTTCAGGAGCATTCCCGTTGTTTCTTCAGAAATGCAGAGAGCTAAAACTTTTGGATCTGGCATACAAAAAATTTTCTTGGAGCTTACCAACATGGATTGAGTCAAAGTTGCCACAATTGGCACTTCTAAATTTGCGCTAAAACATGTTCTCTGGCGGCATCCCTGATCAACTAACTAGGATGAAGGGGCTTCAATTTTTAGACATTGCATGCAACAACATCTCAGGGAACATACCACGATCACTTGGGAATCTCAAAGCTATGACTTTTACTTCCAATAAAAGTGGTGGCCTTGTTGACCTTGTCAATTATATTGTAGTTGGTGGAGTTTCTAAGGCCATGTCCGTTGATGCTTATACTGTAGAGGTGGAGATAAAAGGTCAAGTGCTTGAATATACCAAAGGGATGGCATACATGGTAAACCTTGATTTTTCCAGCAACAGTTTGACAGGGCGGATCCCTAAGGAAATTGGCATGCCCATTGCATTAAAGAACTTGAACTTATCCTAGAATAGTCTGACTGACATAATACCCCAAAGCATCGATGCGCTACAAGCTTTGGAATCTTTTGACCTCTCGCACAATGGGCTCTCTCGTGAAATCCCTACAAGCATATCATCTCTAACGTCGCTAACCCGCTTGAACTTGTCATATAATGATCTGACTGGGACTATACCATCCGGGAACCAATTAAGAACATTAGAGGACCAAGCGTCCATATATATTGGCAACCCAGGTCTATGTGGTCCACCTGTCCCAAGGAATTGCTCACGAACTGACATAATTCCATATGCTCCCCAAGAGCATAATGAAGGAATGAGTGATGTGGTTTTGTTATACATCAGCATGTGCATAGGATTTGTAGTAGGTCTGTGGATTGTCTTTTGTGGCTTCTTGTTCAAGAAAAAATGGAGGATCGGTTGGTTCTCATTTACAGACCACATGTATGATCGAGCTTACGTGCATGTGGCCATGGGTTGGGCTTCACTGGCAAGAAATATCCGTCCAGGATGAGGTCTCAAATGATGGAGCTTATATAGGTACCTACTTTCCTCTGTCCCAAAATAAGTGTCATGGTTTAGTTCAAATTTGTTCAAAATAGTGGTTTTAATGATTATTGATGTGTGTAATGCTTTTCTTTGGTTTATGACTTAGCATGATTAATATTGTACGTGTATTCGGTAGTGTATAAACCGAATATATAATCTAGAAGGCCTAGGGGCGTGCGTGTGTTGTCGTGGGTGGTTACTTAGCTGAGTCTGACCCATATCTCTGTATAGCAAATATGTGGGTCAAGCTCAAGCTAACGATCCAAATCTATGCAATCGGATTGCTCCATATAACACGTACGCATCCCTGCCCAACGGCACATGCTTCCAGCCTCAGAACCTTATATGGTATCGCGACCACATCATCTCTCTGTCGTATCCATCATCCCTTGTGTTGCGGCGCCTGCACTCAACCACAACTCAAGAAACTAGACCCGAACCATTTTCTGCATGTGCTACCAGTGCACCGAACATCGAAAACTTGTACTAAAATTCTGGAGAATTGTTAAAATAGTTAGTATAAAGAAATAGCATACATCTAACGTGTTACAAAATTTCAGTCTTAAATTAAACTCGCAGCAAGAGAAACAAGCATACCATTTTTTTAGGCAAAACAAGCATACCAAATACGGCTGTGGTAGTGCAAACAGGCCCAGTTCACAGCCCAGTTTAAATTAACAACATTCATGTCACGATTTATCATATTTTTTCTCGAGGCGTGAGTTGAATTTTTAGCTAAAATTCTATGACATGATAGATATAACTCACCTCAACCTGCCCTCGCCATCCAGTCACTAACAGACTCAAGGGAAAGGACCCTCCGCTCCGCTCCCAATATTCACATCTTCTCCTCCTCATCCCTTCCATATCTATCTGCCTCCTCATTGCAACAAAAAAGGGTTGCGAATCCTTCAACGTCTCATGCCGACCAAAAAACATACCTACCTACTGACTAGACCAGTACACCTTGTCAGACTCCCCCGTTACTTACTTGACAGATGACTAATGCACAACCACGAATGAAAGCCTCAAGTGACAACTGAGCATACCCCTGAGATCACACTTCTTCTAGCTAGACGGCGTCCCTGACCTAGAAACTGCCGCAGATACGGTGCCACTGGCCGTGCTGCTACTATGGACGTTGCCTTAACTCCTGCTGCCGTCTGGAACATGACCGGCATGGCACAACCGCAGGTCATTCAGCTCCAGGTACAGTTCGCCTGCCACTGGTTCCAGCAAAGGGTCGATCAGCCGAACGCCGCATGAGTCACACTGCTTGCAGAGGCTAACCAGTGAAGAAGGCACAACTTGGTCCGTTATGTCAAATATAGCTTCACGATCGTCAAACAATGCTTCTGTGTCATGGTAAGCGGTCGAATCAGACTGCATCCAAACCAAAGAAAAAGTTAAATTTAATATATATAAGATCGAGTTGACACAATGAGCATACAGCAGATAGCAAGACACAGAAAGAAAATTTACCGATGGACCATCTTGGCCTACAGGATTCGTAGAGAGACGACCCATAATATCAGCTAGCTGCTGCATATGTATGCTGTCCCAATTAACATCCAGATGAGAAGCCCTATCAGGACGGATACCACTGGAGGAGCTCTTGCCGTTATTTGCCGACAAAAGGCTCAAGGAAACCCTGCCGCCATCACTAACTGATTCACCCACAGAGTTCAACACACCACCATGGCTTGGTCCAGGTGCGGAAGAATTGGATAAACAGTAAGCGTCCCAATTCGCATCATTCAATTCCTCTTTCTCTTCCTCTTCCTCTAATGGAGCGCCATACTGTTCCCCAATCTTGGGACCTGGACCGCTTTTCTGATAGACTTTGCGGAGAACGAAATCGTCCTGCAACAGTAAAAAACGGAAAATGATCACATCAGTGCTAACTTTTCTCAGTCAAAGAATAAACTAATTAAGTGCCTCCTTCAGTTTGAGGAGTGGGTAATTGCTGCAATTCTTTAATTATAACACAGTTTATTTTTTGCTGTTTGGACCTTTCCATCCTTGCTACTTACTATCTTCCCAAATACGATCTCAGGATATAATTTACTAGAAACAAAAGGGCATTAGGAGCATTCATTTTACGTTGGTGCCACGTACGTGTATTGTAATGTACGTTGGAAACAGTTCAGCTTGTACGGAAAAGGAAAACTTGCATCTTACTCAACATTAAATAGTTGGGACATGTGTCGAGCGATAATTTGCTGGATCATGCATGGCATGCTACATTGGTGTTTTTGAATCGTCCATACATTGACCCCTTTATAGTTCTATACATATGAATTAATACGAGTTTCATTCATTTCCCAATCTCCGTAAACAACTGAAAAATAATTTTTCAGGGGAGCAAGCAATCATCAATGTAAACAACTGAAAAATAATTCTTCAGGGGAGTAAGCAGTCATCGATCTAACGCAAACAAGTGCTTTAGGAGCAAGAAGTCCATTTCATAGAAGAGATATAGTGAAACTAATAGAAAGACAGCAAAGAAGCATACCAGTCTAACACCAGCGTTAGGTGTTTCGCTTTCGACCAGCCTATATTCATGCATGACCCAGTCAGTTCTTTCCTCCTTGCGTCCCTTGCCAGCATGAAACACCAGCGTCCTCTTCATCCCAACAGTCCACCTTCCTGTCCTTTCCAGTAGCTTTCCAGTGCCCAGCTTGGTTTGACCGGTTAGTTCTTGACCCGGTAGGGTACTTGCGGCCGCAACTACAAAAGAAATACCACTGAAGATCCCCAGTAGGCATTGAAGATTTTCCTGAACAAAGTTAAAACAAACGGTTAGAAGAGGAGTTTGCAGGGCAGTTTTGTGCAAAGTAGCATGCTTGACAGCCGCATGTGGTTATGCAGTACTTTCAGATGTTCGTAATGCGAGAGAGGGATAAATTAAATTCAAATGTACCTGGAAGATCCCAGGGGGCGAATTTGTAGATGTCGATTTCTGTAACGGCATTGCGGCGCAACTTTTTACCCGGCCCAGTATCCTCCTCTTTAGATAGTAGAGGATGAGTTCAACATCGGTCGGTTGGAACCGGTATCCAGGAGGGAGCGGCGCCATTTCCATCAAATCCAATGCCGAGATATTATTGAGCACCAGAAGAAGCGACAGCGGCACCCCCGCCGAAGAAAGCACAGGTAATCCTTCCTTGTGGCATCAGAAGACATCTGAGTACTGTGCAGACACCGTCCTGTACGAGGAAACGGATTGTTACAAAATAAGTATATACTTTATAAAAGAGATATGCATTCTTCTATTTTGATTTTTGACAAACAAATGGCAGGAGGACAAAGCTGCTGTATTTATTTAGCTAACAAAACAAATAAAAGTGGAACTGTGTTGGGACAGAGCAGAGCAGGACGAATGATTGGATTTGCAGATTTGGCAACCGCGTGCCTTGCTTACTGCATACGATTCGGATGCAAATCCAATCCAGGCAAAGAGTAGATATTTGGCTATGCAATGCAGATATGTGAAATTAATGAACTTTCAGACTAGATGCAGAGATAGATATAGGGTTACAGCAGACGGAATCGGCATTGACGAGAGAATCGACCATCGAAACAAGAGAGAGATGTATCTTCTAAGCCAAGTTGTTGGAGTGAAGAGAGGAGGGGAGGGACTTACGCCGCCGGTGTTGCTGTCGAGGGAGCGGACAGGGGAGACTCGGCACCGGAAGGCGGCTTGGGAGGGGAGGCGACGCACCGGTGTGTTGGGAGGAGGAGACGTCGACTTCGACACGCCGCGCCGCTCGCCCATACTTGCGTTACTTCTTTCTCAAAACCCATTCTACTACTGGGCTCTGTTGGGCCGGCCTCCTTCCTGGGCTGGGCTCCATCATTATCCGCACGTCTCATAAATGCATTCAAATTAATACCTTCTCATGTGGTGTTTGATGAATAAAGTTTGGCTAAACCCTCAAAAAAAATGAGAAACTGCGAGATTTCTCAAAAAAAAAAGAGACTGTGAGAGGTTGCTCAAAAAAAAAAAGAGAGAGACTGCGAGAGTTGCTCAAAAATAATGAAAGGCTATGAAAGAGCCTTTTATTTTATTTTATTAACCCCTACAAGAATGAGAGAGCATCTATTACAAGCTATATAAAGAAACCAAATTCAAAGACGGGCAGCTCACAAGAAAACAAAGTTGAGTAGTACAAAATGGTTTTTTCCTTACAATTTTTAGTTGCAACCGGTTTGTCAATGAAACAAAAACAATTGACACGCGTCGATGATTGACTCCCACGAGTTCTAGTAAACTTGGCAATACCCCTTTGCTATTTAAACGTGGCCAGGTCTGTCAACAACCGCATCGCACCTTTGCAGTGAAATTGATCCAGGCTTCAGAGGTTGACAGATCGGTATATTCGTCTATCATCAAGGAGATTAGATATCTTATGTCTTTACGTGAAAATTGTATTACTCATGTAAGTCGTAGCCAAAATAAAGTTAGTGATAGCTTAGCTAAATTTGCTCGTAGTGAGGGTAGAACCATGACTTGGTTAGGTTCTGGTCCTCCTGAGGCTTTGGAACTAGCTGCGATTGATTGTAAGGACTTTGGTGGATGAGTAATACAAATTTCTACCCGCAAAAAAAAAAACAACCGCATCACACCTTTGCTTTCCATCCCCTCTGTGCACCACACCCACCTTGGCCTCGAGCACCAAAGCCATATGGGATAGGATCTACCGCGAACAAAAGAAGGAGCACTTCAGCTATGCCACTCACTGGTAGGCCCGTCGAGCCAGCCATATACAAGTTGGCTTGCAGCGAGCTCTCCGGAAGGCAGCAAGACAAACGAGCCAATGGACGGCAAGCCGGTCCACGCCCCACATCACCATGCACTAGTAGAAAAGGGGGCAATGGTCCAGGCCGGGTCAGCCCATTAGTCCCGGTTCAATCCAGAATCGGGACCAATGGGGGCATTGGACCCGGTTCGTGAGCCCGGGGGCCGGCCGGGCCACGTGGGCCATTGGTCCCGGTTCGTCTGGACCTTTTGGTCCCGGTTGGTGGGACGAACCGGGACCAATGTGCCTTGCTCCTGGCCCACCACCATTGGTCCCGGTTGGGGGAATGAACCGGAACCAAAGGCTGCCCTTTAGTCCCGATTCATGCCATGAATCGGGACCAATTAATTTCCTATATATACAACGCGAGCAGAGCACTCTCACTGTTCTGTTTTTCGTGGCCCGCGAGGAGAGAGCTTTGTGGTGCTCTAGCTCACCTCCTATGCACACGAGGTGTTCGATGGAATGCCCGAGCCACACTACTTAAGCTTTCTCCTCTCCAAGCTCCACCTCTAAGCTCCATTTTTCTCAATATTTGTCTAGGTTTAGCGGTCCGTCACGTCCCGTCCCCGTCTTCACCGCCGTCGATCGCCCGCACCGATCTCGTCACCGGCACCACCGTGGTGAGCCTCTTGTTCTTATCTTCTTTCTGAAAGGAAAAAACAAACTCTTACTTGTATGTTTATATAGATACTTGTATAATTTTCTTACTTTTATTATTGCATCTTATATAGTGCGATGGTTTTGGTATCCGCCCCCGTCGGCCCTCGTCCTGTCTATGATTCAGATGTGGTATATATTATCTTTTCATAACTATTGGTTCATTTATTGTTTATGACAATTATGCCGACCAACGTGACATAGATTTTATTTATCTAAGAGGTTGTTGAACCGGAAATTCCAACCGACCCTATTGTCGAGAGGTTAAATTTAGTTGAAGAAAAAAACAATTTGTTGAAGGAAAAAATTAGAAAAATTGAGGAGGAGAAGATGATATTGGAGTTGCATGTTGCGGATGTCGTCGATGATCACAAGATCAAGATGGATGCAATGCGCTTGAAGATTAGAAAGATTAGAAAATATGCCATTCATACCGAGGCTTGGTATCATTATGTCGTTGGATCAGTTGTTACATTGGTTGCGATTATGATCGCATTTGTTTTCGCATTGAAATGTTTTACATAGTTTCAGTGTATGGTTTAATTAATTTAGATGCTCTGCAGAGCTTTATGTTGTTAGATGAGAACTATGTATGTACTTTGGTTTTAATGCGATTATGAACTTCTATTAATTTGGTCACTTAATTATCTATTCATGATGTTCTGTAATGATTTTTGACACACTTAATTATATATAATGCACGCAGATGAACCGGCAATGGATGTACGGTTCAAGACACACCTCCGAGTACATTAAGGGCGTGCATGATTTTCTCGAAGTGGCTGAGGCAAACAAGCAGAATGGTTTTATGTGTTGTCCATGCCCTATATGTGGGAATACGAAGTCTTACTCTGACCGGAAAATCCTCCACACCCACCTGCTTTACAAGGGTTTCATGCCACACTATAATGTTTGGACGAGGCACGGAGAAATAGGGGTTATGATGGAAGACAGCGAAGAAGAAGAGTACGATGACAACTATGTGCCCCCTGAATACGGTGATGCTACTGAAGATCAAGAGGAAGACGATGTGCACGATGATGCTGCAACGGGCGAAGCTGCTGAAGATCAAGAGGAACCAGACGATGTGCCCGATGATGATGATCTCCGCCGGGTCATTGTCGATGCAAGGACGCAATGCGAAAGTCAAAAGGAGAAGCTGAAGTTCGATCGGATGTTAGAGGACCACAAAAAGGGTTGTACCCCAATTGCGAAGATGGCAACACAAAGCTCGGTACCGTACTGGAATTGCTGCAGTGGAAGGCAGAGAATGTTGTGCCTGACAAAGGATTTGAGAAGCTACTGAAAATATTGAAGAAGAAGCTTCCAAAGGATAACGAATTGCCCGACAGTACATACGCAGCAAAGAAGGTCGTATGCCCTCTAGGATTGGAGGTGCAGAAGATACATGCATGCCCTAATGACTGCATCCTCTTCCGCAGTGCGTACAAGGATCTGAACGCATGCCCGGTATGTGGTGCATTACGGTATAAGATCAGACGAGATGACCCTGGTGATGTTGACGGCGAGCCCCCCAGGAAGAGGGTTCCTGCGAAGGTGATGTGGTATGCTCCTATAATACCGTGGTTGAAACGTCTGTTCAGAAACAGAGAGCATGCCAAGTTGATGCGATGGCACAGTGAGGACCGTAAGAAAGACGGGAAGTTGAGAGCACGCGCTGACGGGTCACAGTGGAGAAAAATCGAGAGAAAGTACTGGGATGAGTTTGCAAGTGAGCCAAGGAACATATGGTTTGCTTTAAGCGCGGATGGCATTAATCCTTTCGGGGAGCAGAGCAGCAATCACAGCACCTGGCCCGTGACTCTATGTATGTATAACCTTCCTCCTTGGATGTGCATGAAGCGGAAGTTCATTATGATGTCAGTTCTCATCCAAGGCCCTAAGCAACCCGGCAACGACATTGATGTGTACCTAAGGCCATTAGTTGAAGAACTTTTACAGCTGTGGAATGGAAACGGTGTACGTACGTGGGATGAGCACAAACAAGAGGAATTTAACCTAAAGGCGTTGTTGTTCGTGACCATCAACGATTGGCCCGCTCTCAGTAACCTTTCAGGACAGACAAACAAGGGATACCACGCATGCACGCACTGTTTACTTGACACCGATAGTATATACCTGGCAAGCTGCAGGAAGAATGTGTACCTGGGCCATCGTCGATTTCTTCCGACCAACCATCAATGTCGAAATAAAGGCAAGCATTTCAAAGGCGAGGTAGATCACCGGAAGAAGCCCGCCATGCGTACCGGTGATCACGTACTTGCTATGGTCAATGATTTACACGTAATCTTTGGAAAGGGTCCCGGCGCACTAGCTATTCCGAGTGACGCTGGGGGACACACACCCATGTGGAAGAAGAAATCTATATTTTGGGACCTACCCTACTGGAAAAACCTAGAGGTCCGCTCTTCGATCGACGTGATGCACGTGACGAAGAACCTTTGCGTGAATCTGCTAGGCTTCTTGGGCGTGTATGGGAAGACAAAAGATACAGCTGAGGCACGGGAGGACCTACAACATTTGCACGAAAAAGACGGCATGCCTCCAAAGCAGTATGAAGGTCCTGCCAGCTATGCTCTTACCAAAGAAGAGAAGGAAATCTTCTTTGAATGCCTGCTTAGTATGAAGGTCCCGACTGGCTTCTCGTCTAATATAAAAGGAATAATATATATGGCAGAGAAAAAGTTTCAGAACCTAAAGTCTCATGACTGCCACGTGATTATGACGCAACTGCTTCCGGTTGCATTGAGGGGGCTTCTACCGGAAAACGTCCGATTAGCCATTGTGAAGCTATGTGCATTCCTCAATGCAATCTCTCAGAAGGTGATCGATCCAGAAATCATACCAAGGCTAAGGAGTGATGTGGTGCAATGTCTTGTCAGTTTCGAGCTGGTGTTCCCACCATCCTTCTTCAATATCATGACGCACGTCCTAGTTCATCTAGTTGACGAGATTGTCATTCTGGGCCCCGTATTTCTACACAATATGTACCCCTTTGAGAGGTTCATGTGAGTCCTAAAGAAATATGTCAGTAACCGCGCTAGGCCAGAAGGAAGCATCTCCATGGGCCATCAAACAGAGGATGTCATCGGGTTTTGTGTTGACTTCATTCCTGGCCTTAAGAAGATAGGTCTCCCTAAATCGCGGTATGAGGGGAGACTGACTGGAAAAGGCACGCTTGGAAGGGACTCAATAATATGCAGGGACGGATATTCTTGGTCTCAAGCACACTACACAGTTCTACAGAACTCTACCTTGGTGACCCCGTATGTCGATGAACACAAGAACAGTCTGCACTCCAAACACCCCGAGCAGTGCGACGACTGGATTACATGTGAACACATCAGGACTTTCAGCAGTTGGTTGGAAGCACGTATCAGAGGTGACAACACTGTTTGTGATGAGCTGTACTTGTTATCCAGTGGACCATCTTTGACTGTATTGATTTGGAAAGAATACGAGATAAATGGGAATACATTTTACACGATTGACCAAGATCAAAAGAGCACCAACCAAAACAGCGGTGTCCGCTTTGATGCAACAACCGAGAGGGGAAAGGACACATATTATGGTTACATAGTGGACATATGGGAACTTGACTACGGACATGATTTTAAGGTCCATTTGTTTAAGTGCAAATGGGTCAATCTGTCAGGAGGCGGGGTACAGGTAGACCCACAGTACGGAATGACAACAGTGGATCTGAAAAATCTTGGGTACACTGACGAACCGTTCGTCCTAACCAATGATGTGGCACAGGTTATCTATGTGAAGGACATGTCTACCAGACCAAGAAAGAGAAAAGATAAGGAAGCGAATACATCATACAATGAGCCAAAGCGCCACATAGTTCTTTCAGGAAAAAGGGACATCGTGGGAGTGGAGGACAAGACAGACATGTCTGAAGATTATGAAAAGTTTCATGAAATTTCTCCCTTTAAAGTCAAGGCTAACCCCAGCATCCTGATAAACGATGAAGATTATCCATGGTTACGGCGCAATAAGAAAATGACACAAGCTAAGAAAAAGTGAAGACTTTCTCCCGCAACTATTATGATGATACCATGCCCACTTTGTAACTGACGAGTATGATACCATTGTCCGTTTTGTACATGCACATGCTATGTGTGGGTCAATTTATGATACCATGCCAACTTTCAACTTTTTCAGAGTTCATTTGAAATGCTTTAATGTCTTATGGTTCGGCCCTCGTAATAATTAAAAATAGCAACAATAAGTATTTTGTTGTAAGTAGAAACAAAATAAAATAAATAAAGCAAGAAAGAAAACAAAAAAAAGTGTTTTCAAATTTGAAAAGTAATGGCACTAACAGAAAGTTTATAATTTTTCTAAAACTAAAAGCAAAAAGAATTAAAAAATAAAGCAAAGAACAAAAGAAAATAAATAATGCAGAAAACAAAACAAAAAAACAGGAAAAAAATAGCAACAATAAGTAAAGAAATAAATGCCTCCTACTGGGCCCCCACGGCCTGAATACGACATGAAACCCTACTATGGGCCAGGATTCAGGCCCGCGGTAGGCCTAGTAGGCCCACCAGGCAAAGTTTAGCAAGTAGGCCCGAAAGCCTGCGGTCGAGAGGAGTTCGAGAGGGGTGCGGCAGTGGGGCTTATAAACCACTGCGCTCCCCTCTCAACTAGCGAGGTGGGACTAAACTTTGGCCCCGAGGCGGGCAGCACAGGGACCTTTGGTCCCGGTTGGTGGCACCAACCGGGACTAAAGGGCGGGCATTAGTCCCGGTTGGTGCCACCAACCGGGACCAAAGGCCGCCGGTTCCTGGGCTGCCGAAAAAGAGGCCTTTGGTCCCGGTTGGTG
>NC_041391.1:4996602-5020977 GCF_002162155.2 Triticum dicoccoides | reverse complement strand
GACCCCGTCGCCGTCGCCGCGCGCGCCACCCGTTCCCCGACCCCGTCGCCGTCGCCCCGACCACACGCCGCCGCCTTCGGTCCGGCCGCCGGCGCCCTTTCCTCTTATTTTTTTGTGCATTTTATGTATATGTTCTCTGTGTATATATGTATATGTTCTCTGTGTATATATGTTCATATATGCAAAAGTTAGATTTTAGAAAAACGTTATATATGCAAAAGTTTATATCTGCAAAAATTTATACATATATGTAAGTATATATGTATGTATAGATGTATGTATGTGGATACATGAGGGGGGTCGATATACCCCCTCTCCGATAGCATTTTTGTGCATTTTAGGTTGGTGTATATATATGTTGATGTATATATGCAAAAGATAGATTTTTAGAAAAAATACTATTTTTCTGTTGATGATATGATGATGTTTTTTTTCATATATGCATTTTTTCATATATGTATTATTTTTTTAAGTTGTTAGTAGATATCGATTTTAGGTTAGTGCATTTTATCACTGATTTTAGGTTAGTTGATCAATTTAGTGCATTTTATGTTTGTTGCATTTTAGGATAGTGCATTTTATGTTAGTGGAGAGGAAAAAGTAAAATAAGGAAAAGGAAAATAAGTAGAGAAAGAAGGAGAAGAAGAAGGAGAAGACGAGGAGAGGAAGAAGAGAAAGAAGAAGAAAAAAAGAGGAGAAGAAGAAGGAATAGAGGAGCTTCTTCTCCTTTTTTTCTCCTCTTTTTTTTCTTCTTCTTCTTAATTTTTATCGGGAACGAGGGTGTCGAGGATCGCCGAGGGGTCGAGGGTCGGGAACTAGGGTAGAGGGTCGAGGGTCGTTAAGGGGTCAAGGGTCGAGGGTTTCAGGGTCGAGGGTTCGAGGTTTCTAGGGTCGAGGGATCGAGAGGGTCGAAGGAAGAAAAGAGGAAGAAGGAAGAAAGAAGAAGAAAAAGAATGAGAGGAAAAAGGAAAATAAGAAGATGAAAGAAGAGGAGAGGAAGAAGAGGAGAAATAAATAAGAAGAGGAAAAAACAAGAAAAAGAAGAGGAGAAGAAGAAAGGAATAGAGGAGAAGAAGAAAAAAATAGAAATTTCTTTCTTCTTCTCCTCTTTTTTTTTCTTCTTCCTTCTTCCTTCTTCCTCTTTTCTTCCTTTTGCTTAATTATTTTCCTTTCTCGTCGTTGTCGCGTCATTGTCGATATAACCCCCTCGAGATAACTTCGACATGAGGGGCGGTCGATATAAATACCCCCCCTCGGCCCTCTCGCTCGACCAAAACTCTCGAGGACACCCAAACCCTAGAGAGAAAACGATGTTGGTCCCCTACCCCCTGCCGCCGCGCCCCTACCCGACAAATTAACTCTCTCGAAGTGTTGTTGTGTCGAGGCGACCCCAAACCCTAGAGAAGCAGCGTCGAGGCCACTAACATGATTCCTTATTGTGATTAGCTGGCTAGTTCTACGTTTGCCATCTGTACCATATATAAACATGTTGTAAATATTTGCAGAAACTATGGAGCACTGCCGAGATGAAGAAACAGAAGCGATATTGAGAGACATAATCGCAAATGGAAGGGATGAAGTTGCGTCATTTCTCCTCGACACCGTTGGTCAGCTGGAAGAACGGGGTGAAGAAGAGGGCTATGTTCATGATGGCTTCGGCCCATTAATGCCGGTACAAGAACATGACTATGTTCATGATGGCTCCGATGACACAATGGAGGAACAAGAAGGAGATCGTGCTGACTGCTCCGGTGACCGCACCGAGCCCGGCCAGGTATATATATATTAGTTAAGCCCGTGCTGACTAGTTAATTGATGCTTCCATTCTTTTGGTATATGTACACATATTAATTACTCTCGTCTTTCTTCCTTATAATTTCTAGCCCTCCGGATCGAGCACAACTTCGGTAAGGAGACGAGGCCCGAAGAAAAAGTTGAGCTCGGATGAAAAGTTTGAGATCATAGAAATCGCGCCCGACGGCGAACCGATTGAACCCATCCGGACAAGGAAGGCATTTTCTGATCAGTGCGGGGTTCTTGTTAGGAACAAGATCCCGATCAGCATCCAGCAATGGTATAAGCCTAAGGAGGAAGACCCTGAGGTGTCTTATGTCGATGATATGCAGAAAGAAGATCTTTGGACTCAGCTGAAGGCAAATTTCACCCTACCGTCAGAGGAGGATCCGGAGAAGCCAGTTAAAGAGGAATTAATCAAGTCTTGTGCTCTTAAGAAGATGGCAACACTAATGAGGAGGTGGAGGAAAGAGCTGAACCAGTTTGTCAAAAATAAAAAGACACCAGAATTCATCGGCAAATATGAGAAGATCAAAGATCACTAGCCCGCATTTGTGGCCCACAAGATATCGGAAAAGAGTAAGAAGATGTCGGAGACAAATAAGAAAAATGCTGCGAAGAAGACACTTCAGCATCGCACGGGGTCAGGTGGCTACCTGCAAGCTCGGCCTAAGTGGTCCAAGGCTGAGAATGATCTGCTTGAAAAAGGGATCGAACCAAAGACAATGAGATGGCCAGACCGTTGCCGGACTTGGTTCTTCGGGTCTGGCGGAACCTTGGACCCTGTAACAGGGTTTTGCCAATGGACGGGCGAGCAAATGGATATACCAGTCAAGAACCTTCGACACTATATCGATGCAGCGCAGCGAGGGACGTTCCTTCCAAACAGGGAGAAGGACGAGCTCACAATGGTCCTTGGGAATCCTGAGCACCCTGGACGGACACGAGGCACGCCAGGCTCCATTTCGTGGAAGGTTGGTTTTCCGGATGCAGGGGGTTACAAAACCCACGAGAGGAGGAACAAACTGGAGCAGGACCAACTGCAGGCGCTGCTTGGAAGGGTAATGGGGCTAGAGGATCGAGAAGAGGAACGAGAAGCAGCAGATCGCAGCAAACAACCTGCCGAAGCTTCCCCGAAGCTACCCCGCCATCTCAGCAGAGAAGCAGCGTGGCTTCCGCCGAGCTGCTTCAGCCGGAGCATGTCTTGACGGCTCCTGCCAGCTATCCCGTGGATGGTATCACGGAGTCTCAAAATTGCCACATGATGGCGCGATGGATGACTTTGAAGGTCAAGGCGGCTGTTGGCCAAGTTAATCCTAGTGGACCCGGCACAACTTATCACTGCCAGCCGATTCCAAAAGGATATGCTAAGGTCATGGTGGATGAAATAACGGAGGGATTTGAGGACCTCGTGCTTGACCACCCTACCGGTGAAGGGGAGACTAGGTTGGGTTCTGCTCTGAAGACTCCATGCCTATGGAAGAAGGAGCTCATCAACCTTCTGAACTGGACACCTCCGCCTCCTCCTCCTGCTCCGGCGAGTCAGGGCACTTCACCTCCTCCACCACCTCCTCCTCCGGCGAGTGATGATCAGGGCACGCGTGGCGGCACTCCGCCTCCTTCTCCGGCGCATGGCGGCACTCCGCCTCCTTCTCCGCCTGCGCCGGCGCTCCCGAGAAGCCAGCAGCATCCTCCTTCTCCGCCTCGCCAGCAAGGGCAGAAGAGACCTGCCGCCGCCCCGGCTGCTCCGGCGCATCGTACTCCTTCTCCTCCGCCTCGTAAGCAAGCACGAAAGAAGACAGACGCCGCAGCCGCTCCGTCTGCTCCGGCGTCTAGCAGCACAACCAGAGGCGGGAGGCAATACAAATACGGTCCATCATCTCTCAAGCCTCTAGAGAAGTTACCGTACGAGAGTTCCAAGGAGGAAAACGATACGATTGTGTAGACCCACGTGAAGGAGTTCTTTGAAGGGGTGAAAGCAAAGAGACATCCACCTCCGGAGGAGAAGGTAGATCCGGTGAAATCAAAGCGCACTATCGATGCCCTGAGGAAACCACCAAAGTCTCCACCGAGAACCAACTATGAGCGCATTACTGAACAGACATATCTCCAATCCCAGCGGTCGAGAACTACTATCAGTGCTAAAAGGTCAAAAGAACGAGCAAAGGGGAAAAAATTGCCCAGCTCGGCGAACAAGCACAGCAATCGTGCCCCCCGCTCAATGTGTCTAATGCTCCGGGGACGGTGGCCGGTTATGGCAATCTTGACGATTACCTGCCTGACGATGCACTTCCTGATTTCTTGGTGGTGGACGAACACAGATACGAGTACGGGAAGGCTCTCGTCAAAGATGAAAAATCTTTGACAACAATGATGCGAAGATTCCATAATTGGTACATGGAAACCTGCAGAGAGTCTGAGGGTAAGAATTCTTTATATCTGCATATTAAAGAGGAGCACGATCTCGTTGCAAATGATCTGTTGACTGTTCCATTTGAGGAGTTCTTCGAGTTCTTCAATCAAAAGGCCCTCGATAAATTAATGGTCTTTTGCTACTGCATGTAAGTACTATTTCTGTCATTAAGTCTCTATATATAGCTCGGCTCTTTCATTGCATGTATTTATAATTAATTATCCTAATATATTATGCAGATTGAAGATCGTCGAGTGCAAAAAACAAGAAATTTATGATATTGGGTTCATTAACAAATATATCATAGATGTATTTCTGGTTGAAAAGAACGTCAAAGAGGCCGAGGACAACTTGCTATGATCGTTGATAAAAAATCAAAACAAAGATACCATACTCTTTCCTTACAACGACAAGTGAGTGTTACTGTCGTGTGCATATTCGGTTTCCCTTATTACTCGAGCGAGGTTATAGTAATGTAATTGATGAGTTATGCATGTGTGTGCAGGTACCACTATACTCTTCTGGAGATTAAGCTTGAGCGGGGACTAGTAACCATCTTAGACTCGAGACGGAAAGATCCCAAAAGCTATGCGGACATGACTGAAATGCTCAGCAAGTAAGTTCAATCGATCATATCGCACCATATTGGCAACTTTTTGTTCATTTCCTGATATCTCAAGTAATAATAATTATTTTCTTTGTCTTGCAGGGTTTGGAAACAGTTCACCGCAGAAGCTCCGGGACTGCCGAAGGAGCTGCGATATACATACCCGAAAGTAAGTACTACTGGCTAGCTAGTTGCGCGCATCTCCCGTTGATTCTATAGCTATACTTTCATCAATGCCATTTATAATGCTTCATTATCAGTTTGATTGACCTCTATTTCTCGTAAAGTGCTTGTGGCAGGAGGAAGGGAATGATTTCTGTGGATACTACGTGTGCGAGTTCATCCACACCGCGACTTTGAAAAACAAGCGGGCTACTCTAAAAGACAATATGAAGTGCGTAAGCAATAATATTCACAATTTCATTTTATTACACCATCATTTCTGTTGAGTTTCATTCATATATATGTATTAATTAACCCCCTTCTTCAAATTAGACGTGGCAGATGCGAAATGAACTCCTAGAACCAGATCGCATGAAAGCAATTCAAGAGGAATTGGCGGGATTCTTTCTTGACCATGTCATCAGTAAAGCCGGAGAATACCATGTGAAAATTGATTTCAAATGCTAGGGGTTTGTAATTAAGAGATTTTATACATATTGTACATGTATGTAGCCAGTAGCGTCGGATACATGATACGAAAACTTGTTGTTCGACCAATCTCTCGGAGAAGGAGAGGTCGATCGATCACTTCTCCCGGTATGCATTACGAACTTCTGTACTGAATGGTTCTCTCGATCACTTATGTATATATAGTACGTAGCGTCCAAGCACGGACATAAGAGAGGTCACTTCTCTCTATTAATTAGCTAGCTAACACAATATATGAAACACCTAAATTAACCCGCCAAAACCCCCAACCTCCCCTCCTTTCAAAAAAAAACAAAAACCCCAGCCATTGGAATGATGATGCGTGGATGCCTTTTGGTCCCGGTTGGAGCCACCAACCAGGACCAAAGGCCCCCTAACTGGGCTCGGCGCATAGGGCCACGTGGAGGCACATTGGTCCTGGTTCGTTTTTGAATCGGGACTAATGGGTGGAGGTATTAATAACGACCCATTAGTCCCGGTTCATGAACCGGGACTAAAGGCCCTTATGAACCGGGACTATTAGGTGTTTTTCTACTAGTTATGGGTGGTGTTGGCGCACTTCTCCGACATGGTGAAGGAAGAGCGGGAGGTGGTGTTCCAACAAGCACAAGCTGACTAGAGGTACAACCTCCGGCTCCTCGACGAGCACTGGCTCGCGGAGGAGCAAATCGCCCGCACGAGCATCGTGGTGGACGTGGGGTACAGAGACTAAGCATTGCCCCCCATATTTCTTTTGAGGTGAAAATATTTGGAGTGGTGAGATTTCAAAGAGCTAAAACCTGGCTAAACCCTGCTAGATTATCCGGGCCGTTGGAACGCATCTGCCGAAAACGGACGCTGCATTGGAACAGGTGTGTTGGAAATATGCCCTAGAGGCAATAATAAATTAGTTATTATTATATTTCCTTGTTCATGATAATCGTTTATTATCCATGCTATAATTGTATTGATAGGAAACTCAGATACATGTGTGGGTACATAGACAACACCATGTCCCTAGTAAGCCTCTAGTTGACTAGCTCGTTGATCAATAGATGGTTACGATTTCCTGACCATGGACATTGGATGTCGTTGATAACGGGATCACATCATTAGCAGAATGATGTGTTGGACAAGACCCAATCCTAAGCCTAGCATAAAGATCGTGTAGTTCGTATGCTAAAGCTTTTCTAATGTCAAGTATCTTTTCCTTAGACCATGAGTTTGTGCAACTCCCGGATACCGTAGGAATGCTTTGGGTGTACCAAACGTCACAACGTAACTGGGTGGCTATAAAGGTGCACTACAGGTATCTCCGAAAGTGTCTGTTGGGTTGGCACGAATCGAGACTGGGATTTGTCACTCCGTGTAAACGGAGAGGTATCTCTGGGCCCACTCGGTAGGACATCATCATAATGTGCACAATGTGACCAAGGGGTTGATCACAGGATGATGTGTTACGTAACGAGTAAAGAGACTTGCCGGTAACGAGATTGAACACGGTATCGGCATACCGACGATCGAATCTCGGGCAAGTACAATACCGTTAGACAAAGGGAATTGTATACGGGATCGATTGAGTCCTTGACATCGTGGTTCATCCGATGAGATCATCGTGGAACATGTGGGAGCCAACATGGGTATCCAGATCCGCTGTTGGTTATTGGTCGGAGAACGTCTCGGTCATGTCTACATGTCTTCCGAACCCGTAGGGTCTACACACTTAAGGTTCAATGATGCTAGGGTTATAAAGAAAGTTTGTATGTGGTTACCGAATGTTGTTTGGAGTCCCGGATGAGATCCCGGATGTCACGAGGAGTTCCGGAATGGTCCGGAGGTAAAGATTTATATATGGGAAGTCCTGTTTTGGTCACCGAAAAAGTTTCGGGTTTTTTCGGTAACGTACCGGGACCACCGGGAGGGTCCCGGGGGTCCACCAAGTGGGGCCACCATCCCTGGAGGGCTGCATGGGCCAAGTGTGGGAGGGGACCAGCCCCAGGTGGGCTGGTGCGCCCCCCCCCCCCCCACAAGGGCCCAAGGCGCCTAGGGTTTGGGGAGGGGGTGCTTCCACCTAACTTGGGGGGCAAGTTTCCCCTCTCCCCTCCCTTGGCCGCCACCCTAGATGGGATTGGGGTGGCCGCACCCCTTGGGGTGGAAATCCTAGAGGGCACGCACCCCCCTCCCTCTCCCCTATATATAGTTGAGGTCTTGAGGGCTGCCAACACATGAGTTTTGACCTCTCCCTGGCGCAGCCCTACCTCTCTCCCTTCTCCTCTCCCGCGGTGCTTGGCGAAGCCCTGCAAGATTGCCACTCCACCACCACCACGCCATTGTGCTGCTGCTGGATGGAGTCTTCCTCAACCTCTCCCTCTCTCCTTGCTGGATCAAGGCATGGGAGACGTCACCGGGCTGTACGTGTGTTGAACGCGGAGGTGTCGTCCGTTCGGCACTAGGATCTCCGGTGATTTGGATCACGATGAGTACGACTCCTTCAACCCCGTTCTCTTGAACGCTTCCGCTTAGCGATCTACAAGGGTATGTAGATGCACTCTCCTTCCCCTCGTTGTTGGTTTCTCCATAGATAGATCTTGGTGACACGTAGGAAAATTTTGAATTTCTGCTACGTTCCCCAACAGTGGCATGATGAGCTAGGTCTATTGCGTAGATTCTTTGCACGAGTAGAACACAAAGTAGTTGTGGGTGTTGATTTTTGTTCAATATGCTTACCGTTACTAGTCCAATCTTGTTTCGACGGTATTGTGGGATGAAGCGGCCCGGACCGACCTTACACGTACACTTACATGAGACAGGTTTCACCGACTGACATGCACTTGGTGCATAAGGTGGCTAGCGGGTGCCAGTCTCTCCCACTTTAGTCGGAATGGATTCGATGAAAAGGGTCCTTATGAAGGGTAAATAGCAATTGACATATCACGTTGTGGTTTTGCGTAGGTAAGAAACGTTCTTGCTAGAAACCCATAGCAGCCACGTAAAACATGCAAACAACAATTAGAGGACGTCTAACTTGTTTTTGCAGGGTGTGCTATGTGATGTGATATGGCCAAGAAGAATGTGATGAATGATATGTGATGTATGAGATTGATCATGTTCTTGTAATAGGAATCACGACTTGCATGTCGATGAGTATGACAACCGGTAGGAGCCATAGGAGTTGTCTTTATTTATTGTATGACCTGCGTGTCACTGAACAATGCCATGTAATTACTTTACTTTATTGCTAACCGGTAGCCATAGTAGTAGAAGTAATAAGTTGGCGAGACAACTTCATGGAGACACGATGATGGAGATCATGATGATGGAGATCATGGTGTCATGCCGGTGACGATGATGATCATGGAGCCTCGAAGATGGAGATCAAAAGGAGCAAAATGATATTGGCCATATCATGTCACTTTTTGATTGCATGTGATGTTTATCATGTTTATGCATCTTATTTGCTTAGAACGACGGTAGTAAATAAGATGATCCCTCATTAAAATTTCAAGAAAGTGTTCCCCTAACTGTGCACCGTTGCGAAAGTTCGTCGTTTCGAAGCACCACATGATGATCGGGTGTGATAGATTCTTACGTTCACATACAACGGGTGTAAGCCAGATTTACACACGCGAAACACTTAGGTTGACTTGACGAGCCTAGCATGTACAAACATGGCGTCGGAACACAAGAGACCAAAAGGTCGAGCATGAGTCGTATGGTAGATACGATCAACATGAAGATGTTCACCGATGATGACTAGTCCGTCCCATGTGATGATCGGACACGGCCTAGTTGACTCGGATCATGTAATCACTTAGATGACTAGAGGGATGTCTATCTGAGTGGGAGTTCATAAGATGAACTTAATTATCCTGAACATAGTCAAAAGATCTTTGCAAAGTATGTCGTAAGCTCGCGCTTTAGTTCCACTGTTTAGATATGTCTCTAGAGAAAATATAGTTGAAAGTTGACAGTAGCGATTATGCGGACAGTAGAAAGCTTATGTCCTTAATGCACCGCTCAGTGTGCTGAACCCCAAACGTCGTTTGTGGATGTTGCGAACATCGGACATACACGTTTTGATAACTATGTGATAGTTTAGTTAAACGGTTTAGAGTTGAGGCACCAAAGACGTTTTTGAAACGTCGCGGAACATATGAGATGTTTCGAGGGCTGAAATTGGGATTTCAGGCTCGTGCCCACGTCAAGAGGTATAAGACCTCCGACGATTTTCTTAGCCTGCAAACTAAGGGAGAAAATCTCAATCGTTGAGCTTGTGCTCAGATTGTCTGAGTGCAACAATCACTTGAATCGAGTGGGAGTTGATCTTCCAGATGAGATAGTGATGTTTCTCCAAAGTCATTGCCACCAAGCTGCTAGAGCTTCGTGATGAACTATTACATATCAGGGATAGAGATGATGATCCTTGAGGTATTCGCGATGTTTGACACCGCGAAAGTAGAAATCAAGAAGGAGCATCAATTGTTGATGGTTGGTGAAACCACTAGTTTCAAGAAGGCCAAGGGCAAGAAGGGATACTTCATGAAACGGCAAATCAGCTGCTGCTCTAGTGAAGAAACCCAAGGTTGAACCCAAACCCGAGACTAAGTGCTTCTGTAATAAGGGGAACAACCACTGGAGCAGAATTACCCTAGATACTTGGTAGATGAGAAGGCTGGCAAAGTCGATAGAAGTATATTGGATATACATTATGTTAATGTGTACTTTACTAGTACTCCTAGTGGCACCAGGGTATTAAGATACCGGTTCAGTTGCTAAGTGTTAGTAACTCGAAATAAAAGAGCTACGGAATAAACGGAGACTAGCTAAAGGTGAGCTGACGATATGTGTTGGAAGTGTTTCCAAGTTTGATGTGATCAAACATTGCACGCTCCCTCTACCATCAAGATTAGTATTAAACCTGAATAATTGTCTTTTGGTGTTTGCGTTGAGCATAGACATGATTGGATTATGTCTATCGCAATACGGTTATTCATTTAAGGAGAATAATGGTTACTCTATTTATTTGAATAATACCTTTAATGGTCTTGCACCTAAAGGAATGGTTTATTGAATCTCGATTGTAGTGATACACATTTTCATGCCAAAAGATATAAGATAGTAATGATAGTACCACTTACTTGTGGCACTGCCATGTAAGTCATATTGGTATAAAACGCATGAAGAAGCTCCATGTTGATGGATCTTTGGACTCACTCGTTTTTGAAAAGTTTGAGACATGCGAACCATGTCTATTGGTGTATACACATGAAGAAACTCCATGCAGATGGATCGTTTGGACTCACTTGATTTTGAATCACTTGAGATATGCAAATCTTACCACATGGGCAAGATGACTGAAAAGCCTCGTTTTCAGTAAGATGGAACAAGATAGCAACTTGTTGGAAGTAACACATTTTGATGTGAGCAATCCAATGAGTGCTGAGGCATGCAGTGAATATCGTTATGTTCTTACTTCACAGATGATTCGAGTAGATCTTGAGTATATTTACTTGGTGAAACACAAGTCTGAATTATTGAATGGTTCAAGTAATTTCAGAGTGAAGTTGAAGATCATTGTGACGAGAGGATAAAATGTCTATGACATGATCATAGAGATGAGTATCTGAGTTACAAGCTTTGGCACGCAATTAAGACATTGTGGAAGTTGTTTCACAATTAATACCGCCTAGAACACCATAGTGTGATGGTGTGTCCGAACATCATAGTTGCACCCTATTGGATATGGTGCGTACCATGATGTCTCTTATCGAATTACCACTATCATTCATGGGTTAGGCATTAGATACAACCACACTCACTTTAATAGGGCACCACTTAATTCCGTTGAGACGACACCGTTTGAACTATGGTTTGGAGAAACCTAAGTTGTCGTTTCGTAAAGGTTTGGGGCTGCGACGCTTATGTGAAAAAGTTTCAGGTTGATAAGCTCGAACCCAAAGCGGATAAAATGCATCTTCATAGGACACCCAGAACAGTTGGGTATACCTCCTAATTCAGATCCGAAAGCAATAGGGATTGTTTCTTGAATCGGGTCCTTTCTCGAGGAAAAGTTTGTCTCGGAAAGTTGAGTGGGAGGATGGTGGAGACTTGATGAGGTTATTGAACTGCCACTTCAACTAATGTGTAGCAGGGCACAGGAAGTTGTTCCTGTGGCGTCTACACCAATTGAAGTAGAAGCTTATGATAGTGATCATGAAGTTTCGGATCAAGTCACTACCGTACCTCGTAGGGTGACAAGGATGCATACTACTTCAGAATGGTACAGTAATCCTATCTTGAAGGTCATGTTGCTAGACAACAATGAACCTACGAGCTATGGAGAAGCGATGGTGGGCCCAAATTCCGACAAATGGTTAGAAGCCATGAAATCCGAGATAGGTTCCATGTATCAGAACAAAGCATGGACTTTGGTGGACTTGCCCGATGATCGGCTAGCCATTGAGATAAATGGATCTTTAAGAAGAAGACGAACCTAGATGGTAATGTCACCATCTATGAAGCTCGACTTGTGGCGAAGAGTTTTTCACAAGTTCAAGGAGTTGACTACGATGAGATTTTCTCACCGTAGCGATGCTTAAAGTCCGTCGGAATCATATTAGCATTAGCTGCATTTATGAAATCTAGCACATGGATGTCAAAACGAGTTTCCTTACCAGTTTTCGTAAGGAAAGGTTGTATGCGATACAATCAGAAAGGTTTTGTCAATCCTAAGGATGCTAAAGCTATGCTAGCTCCAGCGATCCTTCTAAGGACTGGAGTAAGCATCTCGGAGTTGGAATGTACACTTTGATGAGATGATCAAAGATTTTGGATTTATACAAAGTTTATGAGAAACTTGTATTTCCAAAGAAGTGAGTGGGAGCACTATGGAATTTCTGATGAATATATGTTGTTGACATATTGTTGATCAGAAATGATGTAGAATTTTCTGTAAAGCATATAGGGTTATTTGAAAAGTGTTTTTCAATAGAAAACCTGGATTAAGCTACTTGAACATTGAGCATCAAGATCTATGAGGATAGATCAAAAACCGCTTAATGGTACTTTCAAATGAGCATATACCTTGACATGATCTTGAAGGTGTTCAAGATGGATCAGTCAAAGAAGGAGTTCTTACCTGAGATGTAAGGTATGAAGTTAAGACTTAAAGCTCGACCACGGCAGAAAAGAGAGAAAGGACGAAGGTCGTCCCCTATGCTTTAGACGTAGGCTCTATAGTATGCTATGCTATGTACCGCACCTGATGTGTGCCTTGCTACATATCTGGCAAGAGGGTACAAAGGTGATCAAGGAGTGGATCACCAGATAGCGGTCAAAATTATGCTTAGAGGAATAAGGATATGTTTCTTGATTATGGAGGTGATAAAGAGTTCGATGTAAAGGGTTACGTCGATGCAAGCTTTAACACCTATCCGAGTGACTCTGAGTAGCAAACCAGATACGTATAGTGGAACAACCATTTGGAATAGCTCCAAGTGGAGCGTGGAAGCAGCATTTACAATATGACATAGAGAATTGCGAAGTACATACGGATCTGAATGTTGCAGACCCGTTGGCTAAAACCTCTCTCACAAGCAAAACATGATCAAACCCCAAAACTCATTGAGTCTTAATCACATGATGATGTGAACTAGTTTAATGACACTAGTAAACTCTTTGGATGTTGGTCACATGGCGATGTGACCTGTGAGTGTTAATCACATGGCGATGTGAACTAGATTATTGACTCTAGTGCAAGTGGGAGACTGTTGGAAATATGCCCTAGAGGCAATAATAAATTAGTTATTATTATATTTCCTTGTTCATGATAATCGTTTATTATCCATGTTATAATTGTATTGATAGGAAACTCAGATACATGTGTGGGTACATAGACAACACCATGTCCCTAGTAAGCCTCTAGTTAACTAGCTCGTTGATCAATAGATGGTTACGGTTTCCTGACCATGGACATTGGATGTCATTGATAACGGGATCACATCATTAGCAGAATGATGTGATGGACAAGACCCAATCCTAAGCCTAGCACAAAGATCATGTAGTTCGTATGCTAAAGCTTTTCTAGTGTCAAGTATCTTTTCCTTAGACCATGAGATTGTGCAACTCTCGGATACCGTAGGAATGCTTTGGGTGTACCAAATGTCACAACGTAACTGGGTGGCTATAAAGGTGCACTACAGGTATCTTCGAAAGTGTCTGTTGGGTTGGCACGAATCGAGACTAGGATTTGTCACTCCGTGTAAACGGAGAGGTATCTCTGGGCCCACTTGGTAGGACATCATCATAATGTGCACAATGTGACCAAGGGGTTGATCATGGGATGATGTGTTACGGAACAAGTAAAGAGACTTGCCGGTAACGAGATTGAACAAGGTATCGGCATACCGACGATCGAATCTCGGGCAAGTACAATACCGTTAGACAAAGGGAATTGTATACGGGATCGATTGAGTCCTTGACATCGTGGTTCATCCGATGAGATCATCGTGGAACATGTGGGAGCCAACATGGGTATCCAGATCCTGCTGTTGGTTATTGGCCGGAGAACGTCTCGGTCATGTCTACATGTCTCCCGAACCCGTAGGGTCTACACACTTAAGGTTCGATGACGCTAGGGTTATAAAGAAAGTTTGTATGTGGTTACCGAATGTTGTTCGGAGTCTAGGATGAGATCCCGGACGTCACGAGGAGTTCCAGAATGGTCTGGAGGTAAAGATTTATATATGGGAAGTCCTGTTTTGGTCACCGAAAAAGTTTCGGGTTTTTTGGTAACGTACCGGGACCACCGGGAGGGTCCCGGGGGTCCACCAAGTGGGGACACCATCCCTGGAGGGCTGCATGGGCCAAGTGTGGGAGGGGACCAGCCCCAGGTGGGCTGGTGTGCCCCCCCACAAGGGCCCAAGGCGCCTAGGGTTTGGGGAGGGGGTGCTTCCACCTAACTTGGGGGGCAAGTTTCCCCTCTCCCCTCCCTTGGCTGCCACCCTAGATGGGATTGGGGTGGCCGCACCCCTTGGGGTGGAAACCCTAGAGGGGGCGCACCCCCTCCGTCTCCCTATATATAGTTGAGGTCTTGAGGGCTGCCAACACATGAGTTTTGACCTCTCCCTGGCGCAGCCCTACCTCTCTCCCTTCTCCTCTCCCGCGGTGCTTGGCGAAGCCCTGCAGGATTGCCATGCTCCTCCGCCACCACCACGCTGTTGTGTTGCTGCTGGATGGAGTCTTCCTCAACCTCTCCCTCTCTCCTTGCTGGATCAAGGCATGGGAGACGTCACCGGGCTGTACGTGTGTTGAACGCGGAGGTGCCGTCCGTTCGGCACTAGGATCTCCGATGATTTGGATCACGACGAGTACGACTCCTTCAACCCCGTTCTCTTGAACGCTTCCGCTTAGCGATCTACAAGGGTATGTAGATGCACTCTCCTTTCCCTCGTTGCTGGTTTCTCCATAGATAGATCTTGGTGACACGTAGGAAAATTTTGAATTTCTGCTACGTTCCCCAACAAGGTGGCCTTTAATTTAGCTCCACCCACTCCCTCACGAGGCGGCTGGTTTTCAAAGCCGGCCCAAGCATAAAGACCTACTATATTGCTTATGCGCGCCGGAGACAAACACAGCGCGCCCGTTGGGGTCGGCTCATGCGCGGGCATCTGTTTTTCTAGTTTCATTTTTTTCTATTACGGTTTGTTTTCTTTACTTTAAATAATTTCGAACTTCAAAAAACTTTTGAAATTAAAAAAACTGCGAATTTTGGAAAAAAATGTTCGAGAAAACATAAAATGATTGTGCATTCAAAAAATGCTCAGTATTTTTCTAAAATGTTGGCATATTCAAAAATATGTTGTTCGTAAAATCAAAAAAATTACATCATTTTGAAAACAAGTCTGTGTATTAGAAACTATTAATGAACTTGAACAAAATGTTGGCTAATTCAAAAAAATGTTCATTCCTTTTCAAAAATGTCCTAAAATTTTCAAAAAAGTTCATGAATTACAAAAGAGTTTATTGATTCATAAAATATTTGATGATTCAGAAAATGTTCATGAATTTGAAAAAATCCAAAAATTTCGAAAAAAATGTTCGTCTATTCTAGAATTGTTTGCCGATTCAAAAGAAAATGCTTAAAAAACGTTCGCAATATAAAAAGATGTTCAAAATTTTAAGAACATGTTTTTAATTAGTAAAAATTGTTCATGATTTTAAAAAATGTTCCCAAATTTGTAAAAATGTTCATGAATGATCGAAGGTATATAGTTAAACAGTAATGCTTCTGAGTCTTTGTGACTATGGCGGCAGAGGCGGCTTCGAGTCAGTGTAATTCGCTGTAATGATCGCCCGGGCGGCCGTGTAGCCTTCTCAGATGGAGTCCAAGGGAAGGACCAAGAGGAGGTGCGATAAGATTGAGCTTTCCGGAAATTTGGAGAGGCGGCGGTCGCCGTACTGCAAAACTTTTATTTGTATATGTTGCGTGCTACTACCTCCCAATCAATATGTCATTGAAATGAAGTAGATGCAGCTCTTCATAGATATTGTCACATGTTCTGGTTTGCAGGTTAAATATTTGAATTCCTCAGTTTGGTAATGAGAGCAATGCAATATTCTGAAGGGTCCCACATGTAAGGGAAACTGGCACGTGTCTATCTCAAAAGCTGGAAACTGCAATTTGTGTTCTGAGCTATGAGCTCTAAATAAATTAGCTTTCCCTGTCCTTCAAGTTGTCATCTTATTTCAGGATTGACATCACTAATAATGGGAAGGGGTTTTCCGTTCAATAAAATGTTAAATTCAAAATTCGTTACCAATTTCTATAAGGATTGTATTGTTTTGTTAGATAGTTGTTTCCCATTTATATTAATTGCCATTCTTGCCCACTTCCTCTGATTATACTTAGTTCTTTGCGTGAATCGGTTAGTTCATCACCAGTCAGGTTTAAAAATATTTCAGGTAAGTAAATTGATATGCAATGTACAATCAGTTGATGAATTGATAATTTGGTATAGCATGGAGATCGATCTCATTGGTACATATATTCTTCAGTTGGAATAAGGCAATCTGTGTGTTGTCTATAATCTCACACTTGAATTTTGAGCACTGTTCTCACCTTCTTTACTTGATAAAAAAATCATTCTTCAACTTTGTTCTCTCATGATCACATCCCAAGTTGTATGGATATTTTAATAATACAATGCCCCAATAGGTAATTGGCTTTGACGTTAATTCCAGAAGTTCGCTCTTTCACCTCATTTTCAAGGTTGAATTTTCCCTGTATGAAATATATATAAGATAAATAATATGCATTGTGATCGCTCTTAATTTGAATATGCATTTGCGGCCATATACCCTTGCAAGTAAGTGATGTGGATCTATGTGCAAGGAGGATAGGGGCATACGCTTTTTTCTCCCGTTGCAACGCACGGGCATGTTTTCTAGTCTCTCTCTAATAATAAAGCACGGATTAGGTCTCCGGTTCACCGTCGTGCCGTTTTTTAGAAAAGTCCCTACTGTTTTCTGGTAATTAACCCGCGTTCGTGGGCTGACGCACGGGCTGTTCTCCCCCCTGCGCAGCGCCCCCCGAGCTCCAGATCGGAAGGGGAGCTCCCGATCCAGAGCCCCTCGCCGCCCCGCTGCCTTCGCGCTCGGCCTCGCCACCGGCCGCCGCGCCGCCGTCGACCATAGCCGGACCTCCACGCTTCGCGCCCCCTCTTATGGTTGTCCCTCTTCTCCGTTTCCTTCCCCTCTGTTTCTCTCCCCCACACAAGGATTGCCTCTCCCCTTCTTCTACAGGAGCAGCCATGGCCACCAATGACCGCCGCTTCGCCCGGATCCAGTCGGAATCGACCTCCTGCAGCTGTATCCGCCCCATCCCGACCTCGCCGACCTTCCTCCCGGTCTTCATAGCGATCCATCGCAGGTCTCGAAGACCAGCGCCTCCCTCCGAATTTTAGTAAGTTTTGTTTGTCCGTCCCACAATCCCATTATCTAGCAGCAACCGCCGCCGCCGCCAGCAGCAGCAGGCGCGGCTGGAGATCCCCTCGTGGGCCGGCGCCGGCCAATGAAGGCCCCGGCGCTGGCGGTGCCGCCAGCCGAGAAGCCCGTGCGCGATGACGATAAGCGCGAGGGCCTCGCCAACTCAGACACCCTGCTCGCCTTCCCCGAGGACGACGAGCACGACAAGGCGGCGGCGGAGGACGAGGCCAAGGCCAGTGCGCAGGACAAGGTGAGCCGCTATTCAGTTGCCATTTTAGTAGGACGGATGGCCGACCGAACCAGTGATATGTCGAGCTTTTATTGAGATTTTGTGATTGGAAGCTTACTCTGTTTTGGCCTACAATGTAGGGACGGGGAAGACCACCTTCATGCACCATCTGATGTGTCATATGCAAGCATCGGCGAATATGAGGGGTTATGTGTTCAACCTTGACCCTGCGGTGATGACACTGCCATTTGGAGCCAACACTGATATCCGCGATACTGTGCGTTACAAGGAGGTGATGAAAGAGTACGGACTTAGGTCCCAATGATGGCATTCTTACCTCACTCAACCTGTTCTCAACCAAGTTTGATGAGGTACGCATCTTATATGCATCTCGAATGTTTAGAATGGTAATGTGCACTATTTACATACTCTGTTAGGCTATAAAATTCAAGGCAGTACAAATGTACAACCACTCAGTAAACTGGGTTGTTTCATTTTTGCGGGTAATTGATTCATGTAGTTCCATCATTCAATGTAAGACTTCCCGGCGCACTCCGCCTGCTGTCGGGCCCATCGGCCTGGCTCCCGCTGCGAACACCGCCGCTGAGTGCATCGAAATCCATCGCATGGGACCTCGCCGCCCGCTGCCCTACTCGAGGTTGGCCAGCTCTTACCCTACTACAAGATGAACTCTGCTTGAGTACACACCCATGGGGTGTTTGACAGGGATTCCTTTGCCCGTTCTGCAAGCCAATGTAGGCACGTATAAGAACACCTCGACCCCTCAACGAAAACCCCTGCTCAATTGCTTCCCATGTTCGACATTGCTTTTTTGAAAAGGATGTTCGACATTGCTGCATCGCCGTTTTGCTGACTTTGCCAGAATCTTGCCGTTTTGTGACTTCACCGGAATTCCGTCCGCCTGTTCTCCACCCATGGTACGAGGTTCAGTGCCTTCTGGCAGATTGATGTAGATAGAATCATACAGCTGATTTCTTATAATTTCGTCATCAGGAAGATGTGTTCTATATGTTTGGTTAACAACTGTTTTGATGCAAGCTTTAGTTTTGTTTTTTTATGACTGCAGGTTCATAATCTCGGTTGCACCAACCGCTTTTGGTTGGCGGTGACTACCATCCAGTTCTCTCCATGTTTGAACCACTCTTCGCATGGACATCCCTATGCTCCTTATCTTACAGGTCACCATTATTGTTGATTATTTCTCCTTCTGTTCTTTTCTGTTATCCAATAGGTATTCTTTTACTACATATACTTTTGGAGGACTAAGGAGCATGTCATCCCTGATTAAACATTGGTTGTGTTGATAGATTAAAACCCAATGTTTTTTATCTGAATGTTCTTTCATCCAATTAATCATGTATTTAGTTTCAGAGATTGAACCCAAATTTGTTTATGCATTCGACTAGAAATAGCAGAATTGCAATGTTATTATTTTTCTATTAAATTTCACAGTAAAGATTTTCGAGTGCGTGCCGCCGACCGCGACGGGCTGCTCGGCACACTCCGCGCCGCCACGGGCAACAGGTGGTAGGACGAGGAGAGGGTGGTGGAGACAGCGGAGGAGCTGGTAGGAGGAGGAGGAGAGGAAGGTGGAGGCGGCAGAGCAGCCAGTAGGAGTAGGAGAGGGAGGTGGAGGCGGCGGAGGAGGGGACGGGGATGACGGGGACAGATCGGACTACACGCCGGAGGACGAGGGCATCACACCTCACACCGCCTACCGATTCCTTCTTCCTCGCGTCCCGGTTACATGGCCGTCGCTGCGGTCGCCCAGCATCGACCGCCTTGCCCCGATTAGCTCTTGGATACGCGGACGACCAGATGTGCTCCAGCGCGGCCGCCTATGGGCTGCTCCCACGGTTCGTGCTTTCCTCATGATCATGGAGCTATCTCTTATTAAATCTGATTGTATCCCTGTTTGTGGTGATTGGGTTGGTGTAGATGAATCGACAACTAAGCTCGGGGACGTGATATGGTGCTCGGTGTAGGTGGCCATGGTGGACCTGAAGCTGGCTTAGATAAGCGATGGGGTCAGTGTTGTGCTCCTCCCGTTCTCATTAACCAAATAGTGCAGACTGTGGCTGCATGACTGGTGTATATATCCACTTGGATGACCAAAATAAAACTGATAGCAAGAAGCAGATATAGTGCTATAAGTTATAGTTCGTCAACAGATCCATATTAGTTCACAGATCCTCACAAAAAATCTGTACATTCAGAATGACCACCAAAATCCAGCAGTACAATTAACTAGATTGGAAGAATTTATTTGATCAATATGTGCACATGAAACAATAAATTAACCCGTGTGAACTATATTTGAGTTAAGAAAAAACTGTTCGATATTCTTTTTGTGCTGCAGATCGAGCGGCGGCGCTCCCGATCCGATCGGGAGCAGGACGACGGCGGCGAGCACATGGCGGACGAGAGGAGCAGGAGGGGAGGCGCGGAGGCAGGGCCATATGCGTCGGACGCGTGCGTTCGCCCGCAGTCAATGCGGACACAGCGGCCGTCCATGGCGGCTCGGGTCGATGTAGGAGGACGAGGGAAGGAGCTCGCGAGGCCCGGCACCGGTAATGGAGCGGAGGCGGCTGGATCTGGCGATTCTGGAGGGGCTGGCGACGAGCGTTTCCATGGGCGGCGACCTGCGGGGTTCAAGCGGCGGCTGCCATGAAGGTTAATCAGATATACTTCCATTTTATGCATGGGTTGATCCCTCCCCTGGATACTGTCAAGGTTTGCATTTCAATGGAGCATTGCATCATTTTGCTTTAATTATTTAAACTGCCTAAATGGTACAAGTTGATTGTAGGTATGAGCGATCTGGTTTCCCCTTTTGTTGTTCTATACGAGGATGATGCAGATGCCTTTTGGTGTTTTGAGATGCTACTGAGAAGGATGGTAATTTGTATCTATGTCAAACTATACTGGCATATGTTAGGTTGGTATTTTTGCATGACTTCATGCATGATATAAATTCTGTTGCATCTCAGCGTGAAAATTTCCACCTCGAGGGACCGACAGGAGTTATGGAGCGGTTGGAAGCATTGTGGAAGATCATGGAATTGACAGATACGGAACTAATAAACTGGTAAGGATCAAACAGGCAAATGGAGTCCTAATTTTCTATTGGAAATTCACATGACATGGTTCTATGTTTGAGGCTTCAACAGACTGCGTATGCCTCAAGATTTGAGGTGTGAGTGTGCGACTTGATTTTCTGTGTTGTTAAAGTTAATCGGTAATGGATAAATCAAATTTTGTTATGTGGATTGGTAAAACTAATTAAGTTAATTTTTTTTTCTTATTTATGGGTTATAATTTCTTACTCCAAAAGCAGATTTGTGTATGTTAAATAGATTTTCATAGGGATATAAGACTAGAAGTGTGGATGTTTGTCAATTTTCAGAGGGAAATAAGCAACAGAATAGACATAAAAACATGGCTGCTTTGGGAAATTTTGGATGTTACCCATGCTCATGCATGATGGTAGTTGTTGCGAAGATCATCTTATCTATCCATCAAGAATCATCCCAGCACAACAAATTGTCTATTTAGTTCATCACAAACACAGTATCACGGGGATAATGGAGGTAAATCAAAGCTCAATGCTGAACCCTTGGTACCTCCTCCATGTTATGTTAGGACAAGAAAACAACCCAAGGGGCACCAAACCATTTATGCTCAGCTAGCTTCAGATTTTTCGTTTTTGCATAATTAAGATGACAAGTTTGCAGACATACGATACTAGCTAGCTAATTTTAATCCCATTACAATGTTATAGATAGCTTCCTGAGCATATATGTGTCATTGCTCCATGTTTTTACACCAGCAAGTGGCACATTTTGAACTAACCTGGCCCTTTCGTCGGGCTGACAAAGTTGAGTTTTTTTTCTTTCCAATTTTGCTGAGGAGTCTGCATACATATATATATGCTGCGTGCGCGCACCCTCTGCCCAGACACCGTGAAGGCTCTCGACCTCAGTCAACAATCTGCCGAAGATAACGTGGCAGCCACCAACTTGTGGTTGCTCAGCGTGCGCTCCTTCCGGTTACACAGCGACCACGACAAGATGACGGTTGTGGTCTTGGCATTTAGGATGGAGGCCTTCAACTGCATTTTCTCATGGACGAACTGACCAACGCAACATTCCTTGCTTCAATTTCTTTGTCGTAGAAGCTGAAAGTATATGGTCTGATTTTATATTACAGTGTGTGTATGAGAATTGATTCAGAGTATATTGGTCATTTGCGTTCTCAAGTTTTTTGTTGTACGATTTCTATGGGAGAGAATGATACACGAGCCAGTATTAATACAACTAAAGTTTGTGAACATATCATTACAAAATGGTTGGCTAGATAACGTACGCATTCTACTATATATGATCATTTTCTTTGTAGCTATACACTTATTTAGAATACTGTACAATTTTATCTATAGCTCATTTTGTTAGGAATGATAGTAAAACGAGGAATGTTTTTCTATTTGTTGATCTTCTATCCCCTGTCCACCCCGTTTAACTCATGTTCCCACTTTCAAAGAACGGACGTGGATCTGTGGGGTCTTGAACATGTTTTGATGTTTATTGGTGGCATTTGGATTTTTTATCTCCCGTTGCAACGCACGGGCATGCGTGCTAGTAATAATTAATAATTAATAATTAATAATCTCTCCCTAATAATAAAGCACGGATTGGGTTTCCGTGTTCACCGTCGCGGACTTTTTACACAAAGGTCTTTGATGTTTTGTGTATTCAACCCGCGGTACGTTTTTAAGTATTACATATTACAAACAGGAAAACGTTTTGCTTTTGCAGAGAGCCCCCTATGGTAATTGCTATTGACCCTGATGCACAGGGAAAAACGCATCTGGACAGACAGAAAACGCACGGGAGGGCTCTCCTCGATGCGCACGGACAGAGCCGCCGCCGCCGCCGCCACACGCGGCCGCGCGGCCGCTCTTCCTCTCCGACTCCGGCCATCCGCAACCCTCTTCTCCTTCGCCTTGCTGCGTCCAGCGTAGGTCCCCGCCGCCGGCCCAAAACGGTGTCCTGGCCGCCGGCTCCTCTCGGAGACTCGGACACATTGGAGCGACGTCTCACGCGCGATGTCAGTGGACAAGACGGCCACCATCAGCGTGGGGAGCAATGGATGTGGAATATCTGCTGTGGTGGTTCTCATCTGGCCTTAGTTCCAGGTACAACAATAACAAGCTTTGCTTCCTAATTACCTCTGCTCCTAGCTAGCTAAAATTACAACTGATACATGTATTGGTATATTAGCATATGTTGTGTCAGGTTTAAAGTCCCGAGAGATTTTGAACTACTGGTGGAGTGGAGATGGTGATTTGTAGTTCCACATTTTGTGCTAATACTTCGATGGACTGTGTGGTGATAAGCCAAGTGTGTCTGAAAATCTTTTCCCTCTGTACAATTATCTGTCTCCACTCCTTACGGATCTGAGGTGAAAACAAAGCTGCAGGTAGAGAAAGCAAAGCACAATGATAGGTAGCTTCATGGTGTTTGTCTTATATTCGAAATGCATTTAGCTTCTAAGAATATGATATAATACATCAGAAAATAGTACAACGTGCAGGCATCTCAAAATTCCAATCCAAATGAAACACGTATTCCGCTGAAAAAACACTCGCTCCAAAACTTTACCATGGAATTGTTTGATCTATCCTGTGATGCGTCGGTTCTGATTATGTGCAATTGAATTTATGCTGAGATTGCGGAAGAATATTGTTCTACTTATGGTGATTAGATTATGCAAGTATAATGTTCTTTGCACGTCAGATTTTCCATGTTGTGATGATAACAAAGTAAATTATAGGTGCCTTGCACGATGGTTGGTCTACATTGATGGAAATGACTATTTGAGCAGGGTGCTGTGCTGAGGTAAATGTGATTTCTCTGAATGCAATTCTTTTGCCATTACGAGATGGTTTAGGAAAAGATCAGAGTGTGCATTTGAATTGTTTACGTGAAAACAATCTTTTTATTAGCAGAAGCAAGGTAAAAACCAGATAAAGAGGAATGGGGCTAAGAACTTGGTTTCCAATTTTTTAAGACACCGTTCCTTTTTACCTCTCATCAGTTTGTTCACACATTTACAAGGATCTGTTTACATAAGGACACGGACTTTGATTGGTGACAACCTTTGCTCACATATTTACCTGCAATTTGTACAATACACACAACTTGAATCGATTGAATTAGTCAATAGCTGGAGATCTTAATTAGAATCCAAGCACTTCTGTCAAGGTCTCTAGATCATAGTTCAGTCCGGCGAGGTAAGCTGTAGTGGTATTTCACATGCTACACTTGCATGTGTATCGACTACATGCTTCTGCCTTTTCCTCATTTCTGCAGTAATTGTAACTGTATTTCTGATGGAGCAGGAAACAACAAGACATGGAAAACGCTTATAATCACCTGACAGATTACAGCTCCCGCGTCCGCCACTTCCCCTGCACTCCACGTGCCCCATGGGCTGGGGCTGCATCTTAGTTTTGATCATATATGAACTTACAAGTTACAACCGTAAAGGTTGAACAACATCGGTTCTTTTTTGATGGATTGAACAACATCAACAAGAAGTTTCTTCCTCAGTTCCTCTTGTTTGGGATGATACAGATGAGATAGCCCATCAGTTGGTCACAGGAGGAAACGACCACAATGAGAATTCTCTTATATT
>NC_041391.1:4981793-4996479 GCF_002162155.2 Triticum dicoccoides | reverse complement strand
GGTGGATGTTTGTGTTAGGAACTGAGATTCGCTAGATTTCATATTCTGCTTTAGTTCTTTAATACTGAAAGTGCGAGGAAGAATCTAACATATTGAGAGATAGAGCTCAGTATTTCACCATGATAGATAAACTCTCGAATATCACGCAAACCCTGGAATTTATTTCATACCATTGCAACTCACGGGCTCTTTTGCTAAAACGTTAACTTTTATTAAAAATAAGAAAATTCCCATGTTTAACCATATTATCAACATTTATTAAAAATAGATATAAAAATGATGCACAATGGCACATGAAGCGGGTTATGCCCATTTTTCAGCCCGGTGGAACGCACGGGCATTTGTGCTACTAATAATAAAGCATGGATTGGGCGTTCACCGTTGCCGCATTTTTACACAAAGGTCCCTGTATTTTTTGCTATTCAACCCGCAGTCCTGCTTTTAAGTGGGGTGTCTCAGAAAACGTTCGGTTCTCCGGTCTCTGTACGTTTCAATCTCTAACCTCCAGCTCCCGTGCCAAAAGAAAAACGACGGGGTCACGGGGAAAAGGGGATCCATGGAGATGAGAAACGAAGGTGTCTAGATGCGATGCGTACGGACGTCGCGGGTGTGGCTAGAAGAACGACGCAACGGCGGGGTCTGCCGGCGGCGAGGCGGAGAAGGAGTGCGGAGGAAGGGCGGCTTGGGGCTCGCGGCGGCCCGGATCCAGCGAGGGGGAGGTCGGATTCGTCGGCTGGCGACGTGAGGAGCTCATGGCGGAGCTCGAGCACCATGGGAGTTTCTTCCCTGCGAGACAGAAGAATTCAGAAAGGGGGGGAGTACAGAAGTAGGAAAAGGAGAGGGCGGCGGGCTCGCGGGTGCATGCGTGCACGCGCGGACACAGGCGAACGGCTCCGGCAGGAGACGTGGTGCACAACAGCGATGCGGCTCACCTCCGGAGGAGCTCGGTGTTGAGAGATTGGGCTATGCGCTGCCCCAAGGACGGAGCCCACCAACCTGTGATCGGCAGGGCAGTGGCGGCCGAAGAAGGAGGGCGCACAAAAGTCCCGTTCTGGCTAATGTCCCCGAGAGGTCGGAGCAGCCAGTGGTCGAGGAGATGAAGGGTGTGGTGGAGCCGGATCCTGCAGAACGTGGACGCGCGCCGGCACTGGCCAACTGTGTCCAGGGGTGGTGGCGGAAGGGGAGGAGCGGCGAGGTGGTGGTGTACGTGTCGGCTCCAACCAACATATCAGCCGTTTAGCAAATGAACGATGCATCTTTTTTGGTAAATGTTTGTGGCCAGGGCGCCGGACGAACAGTGCGCCGGTCTACCGCGCGCACGCCGCGTGGACGCCACATCACGCGTATGGCCCACACTTCTGCTTCCCTCGTCCTTATCCCCTGGGGGTCTTATCTCTTCACCGAACAACGCATTCATCCTTTTTCTCTCTCGTACATAGCTGCATCCATTGATTCCCCATTGACTCCTCATTGACGGCCACGCCTCTCTTTCCAATTAGTGGTCCTGCTCCTCCGGCGAGCTCCCCGGCCGCCAAAATCCTACCTCCATGGCGAGCTCCTCCAGTCCCCCTCCCCCTCCCTCCTCCCCCTAATCAGTCTCTTCTCTAGCTGCGAGCAACGGCGCGGCGTGTTTTTGCTGGAACCAGGGGATGATGATGATACAATCGGCGCACGGCCGTGCTGGAGTTGGCGCACGGCCAGCAATGTGGCTAGGGATGTTGCAAGCCCAACCACTGTGTTGGAGCATCGACGATGATGTGCTACAGAGAGAGAGATGCTGGATCCGACCATGGTCGGACCTGCAAGTACTAGCGTTTTCGCAACCTAGGCGACACCAGTGCTACAACCGCTACTTCTTTTTGCTAGCACCGTTGGCGATTTTTGCTGGAACTAGCGAGGGATTGCTGCATCCTGCATCTGTTTTTGCTGGAAACTTGCCTCCATTTTTATTTTTGGTACCACCGGTTTTGTGTTTTTGCTGGAACCGGCATATTATTTAGCTGGAAGTAGCTTGGTTTTTTGCTACAATCGACCTTGGAGCTTTTCCCTGCTAAATTTGTTTTTGCTGGAGCCGGCACATATTTTTGCTGGAAGCTGGTTTCTTTTTGCTACAATCACTGGAGCTTTTTTTCTACTGAACTTGTTTTGCTGGAACTAGAGCTTTTTTTTGCTGGAACCTAATAATATTTTTGCTTCAACCGACCGCTCGAGGATTTTGTTTGTTCTTCAGAATTTTCTTGTTGGACAGCAAGATACAAGCTAACGGCCACGGCGAGCCGGAGACGGTGACGTCAGGGGCATGCTGGAACCAGGGCGAACCGCGAGCTAGAACGAGCCAGGGGCGTTCGAGTTGCATCCTTCGTTGAGCGCGCGCTGGGGGCCTACTGGCGGCCATGATGCAATCCCGACGGCCACGGGCGGGGACGCGTCGGAGCTCGTCGGCGACGGCCCTGACGGCGATATGTCAGGGGGAGGGGACGGGGGCGATGCTCTGTGTGCGGGAGCGTGAGAAACAAGGGAAGAAGACGACTATAGAGGGCGTCAGATCTGACGGATGTAAATGGATGAATCGGACGGATGCGCTGCGACCGGCCCTGACGGCGATATGTCAGGGGGAGGCGACGGGGGCGATGCTCTGTGTGCGGGAGCGTGAGAAACAAGGGAAGAAGACGACTATAGAGGGCGTCAGATCTGACGGATGTAAATGGATGAATCGGACGGATGCGCTGCGACCGGCCCAAATTTGGGCCGGTGCGCCGGCGCCTATCACTGGCCATCTTTTTTTTAGACAAAAATGCACAAACCAACCATATCTGTGCTAGAACGGGAGTACGAAAGAGAGAGACGCATCAAGATAATTTTGCGTTTTGGCCAAGCCCAATCATGAAAAGAAACCCATTAAGAATGAAATACAATCTTACAAATCAAACAATCTTCTCTAATCATACATAATTGAAATCATTAGGATTCAAATCTTTCAATAATTGTATACAAATCCTTTAAATGAATTACACTTCATGTCTCCTCCGATGTCATTTGACTACTAAACTTTGCAAGCATCTCTAACATTTGTTGATGATCATTCTTACACAGTTTAAATTTTTGTGAAATGTATTAATATGTTTTCTTGCATGGGGGTAGCATGGGTGCACCGAGCTGAGATTCAACCACTACTTTCCCTTATCAGAGTTGGATATAAGTGACACATAATGACACTCAAAGCGGGTTTTTTCTGCCTTGCCCGTTGCAATGCACGGGCATTTGTACTAGTCTCTCCCTAATAATAAAGCATGGATTGGGTCTCCGGGTTCACCGTCACAATATGATTTCTTCTCATGTCATAATACGCTTTTACGATTCATATAGACAAAATCGTAATATAAACAAGGTGGTACTAATAGTATGTTCTCGATTCTGCCGTAGTATGCAGTGCGTCTGCCCTCGACCGAAAATCACAGGCCCAGGTCGTGTAGCCTTTTCTTTTAGACAAGCCGTATGGGCTCTTGTATGGACGCCGGCCCACCTACAACCGGAGAAGCAAAAATAGTACTAGCATGTTCAGGATCGAACTCGCGACCTCTATGGTATTCCAGAACGCTAAAGCCAAGTGACCAAGTTTGTGTTTTTGTCTTAGTCCCACCTCGCTCTAATAGATACAATAGTACTAGCATGATTGAGGGTAATAATCTATATATTTCCTGCAGTACCTGTCAGCCCGCTGACGAACTCGTGAAATATGGATAGAGCTGCCACCTGATCACCGGGGCCAAGAGGGAGCCCCAAATAAACCATTTCCTCTATTATAATCAGATTTTTGCACAGAGCTAAGGGATGGTTTCATTGAATAGCTCTTGTGTTCATCTAATAGTTAGTTTGGTATGTCTTTGAGAGACAGTATGGATTCCTACTAAATGCATTTAATTTTGGGGTTTTTGATAATGCACATAACCATGATAATTTTGATAACAAAAATTGTTTCAACTTGCCATGTGGAAAATCAAGTAAGAGCATATCCATGTTTACTTATTAGTTTGTTTTCTGAGAATGGTGCGGGATTTACAAACTGAAAAAGTAATTATTGTTTGAAAATCATTTTTAACAAAAATCATTTGAAAAGTTTGTTATGATATGGTTGTTTGACTGATTGCGATGTTGTTTAAGTGGTAGTTTTTTTCAACTGTCTAAGCATATATCTATTTTTTGTACACCCGTTGCAACGCACGGGACTTTTTGCTAGTTTTATATATATATATATATATATATATATATATATATATATATATATATATATATATATATAGCACGGATTGGGTCTCCGGATTCACCGTCGCGGCGTTTTTATAAAAAAAAAGTCCCTGAAATTTATAACAATCAACCCGCACTCCACCCCTGACGTTCGCTCGATCGTAACACCCTCATGTTCGCTCGATCATGCCTTCTGTCGCACGCTGATTGGGCCTATTGGCACTTGGGCCTTAGCCTATGTTGTTTCTTCTTTAAGCTTTTGCCAATAGCTGGTGCAGGAACAATTGTCTCCAAAAAAAAATAAAAAAAAATGGCACACGAACAGGAAACCCACTAGGGCACGAAAAGGAACTCCCATGAAACGATCTAGAATTCAAACCGTCGAGCCAAGCCGATCGCCATAGGAGTCTTCTTTCCCTACATACTATAATTTCCAAGTTGTTTTTCCTGTTTGTTCTTTCCCATCTCACATGGACAGGATCTTGAACAGCGAGACCCCGACGGCCACGGCAGACCGATCTTGACTGAAACGAGGAGCACGCCGAATAATGCGGCGATGAACGCCAGCAAATCAGCTTGTCCACCTTCCACAGCTTGGCAGCGCCACAGAGGTTGATTAGCCTGGCCATGACGGTGAAGTTGATGTTGGAGAGGATCAAGTTGATGCTGGAGAGGATCACGTTGGGGCTGTTGTGGAAGAGTGGCTTAAGAAAAAGGAGCGACCAGCACCGTCGCCACCACGTTGAGGAGAGACGCCAAGCTGCCATGATGATGACGCGGCGACGCAGAGAAAGCTTTCGTGTCCTCAACTTAGCGAAGCCGAGTGCAATATTTTTTTCTTCCTATGCAGATACACGCGGCAATCAGATGGGTTGGCGTATGTTCAATCTTCTCCATTCAATTCGTCGTGAACTTTTGGTGAGACTGTACGATTTGCCAACCGCAGGGACACCACTGGCTAGGAGTAGCGGCTGGCCCAATCCGGCTCATCCACTTTTCTCAGCTCGTCGAGCGAGACGCCAAGAAGGCTTAGAAGAACATGGTTGATGACATTGCGCAACAGGCCTGCCCTGGCGAGAGCTTCACAAGAGGCTGCAGGAGACGCAAGATGAGGTGAGCCCCGCGAAGCACCAGGTCGATGGGGTCGATGAGATAGCGGATGATGGGAACAGGAGCCGGAAGCCAAGACGTACATGCACGCTTGGCTCAGATGGTTGATGCTTGAGGTGGTTCTTACATATGGTGCTGTTCTGATGAAGTGGACATGGAGGTAGGAAGGAACTAGCTGAAATTTTCAATGTCACAGTACATATGGTGCAAACGTTGTTGTCCTTTAGCCATTGCATTGAGGAAATCCAGAAGCCCTCGCTCACATTGGTCTACCCCTTGCATTAGTCCATGAAAACTGTGACGTGATATTCTTTCAAAATTGGTGAAGCTGCATCTGAACATGGTATTCTTCTAGGAGTGTGTCCCATCTTTTTTTGTGTGTGAATGTACTATTGGTTGAGTAAAACAAGACAGAAAATGATGAACTTGAAGATGTGCATACAAGGAATTCCGGTATTTTTATTGCTATAGAAGTACAAAAAAGAGAGTGCTAGACTCTATATTTCTGGCATCAAGTAGGATGAGTAAGCTATGTAGTGTGCATCCGAGTAGTTAGGAGATGGCACACACGGCTATTGTCTTGTAGTGCACGCCCAGGTGGATGGGAGATGGCGCACTTGGGACGTAAGGAGGCGACACGATCCAGCAAAGTAGAGGTGTTCTAATGGCGTTCCGGCGTCGGCTCAAAGTTAGACCTTGATGTGGGCTGGTAGATGGAGTGGCGAGGAGCCTAGATTTCGGGACATCCAAGAATGACGATGCCAAGGACGACCATCTTGGTGTGCATTACTGTGCTATCATACCCATGTCCAGTTGCATCACGTTGTCAACCAAGAGAAGCAGTCGAAAACTCGTGGAGTAATAACTATGAGTAATCTCTATTTTTTTTAATCCTTTGCAACACACGTATTCTTTTGCTAATGGCTATTTTGCATTATTTGAGCATGGCACAAACACAAGCATTTCACATACACAACATGCATGCTCTTTCTATCTCAAATTTCTTCTTACGCTGCTGTCTCTCTCTGAGTAAACCCTAATGTCGACCGCCATTCCTGACCGACGACGCCCTTCGTCCCCCACAAAGCTCTCCACTGGTGTAAATCCTTATGCGGCCTCGTGACTAACTCTATCCGCTCAGGTTTTCAGAGCGGTGTTCCCCTGGATGCCGGTACGGTGTCTCCGGCTGAGTACCTTGACGGCCTCTACGCGGTTTAGACCATGCTTATTGTGGTATGATGTATCTTTTTTTCCCGTTGCAACGCACGGGCATGTTTTGCTAGTCACGATAAATCGCGAGTGGACATGCCACCACGCGCTGCCGAAATCCACACCGCATGCTGCCACGTGATGCGTGCAACTTTAATACCTTTCGGCCGTATAATGACTTCCCCTTGTCGTATAGCAATCGGGTATAGCCACGTATTTGCAGCTGACACATGCAGTGCATGGCCCGCGAGGCTGCGCGTGCATTGAACTAGGTGGTGGGCCACCTGAATGTCAGTCGCAATGGCTAGCTCCAGGACGCTCCCCCGCGGCCTTTTTAAACAACCGGAGTGCTTGTATTCACATCCCGTTCAAGTTTTCATATCATCTCTCCTTCTCTCTGCCTCACAAGCATGTGTTCATCTAAGTCCAAGCAAGTACTAATGAAGACCACTACCCAGCTTCTCCTAATGTAATAGTTGAGCTTTCCAACGTTGTACTTAAGGTCCACCATTAGCACTTGCCTGCCTTGGTCACAAACAGTAAGCATTGGTATATTAGGATAAATCTTCATCTTCTCATACAATCAGTATCAAGGAAATGACATAATTTGATTGTCCCTAGCAAAACAGCCATATAAATTCACCCAGAATGAATTAATATTCAGCCAGTGCATTGAAAGCACATGCAATTTCCTTAATGGTTGACACAGGCCGTCGGGTCAATATTATAAAGTGATAAACACATTAGATGGTTATATTAGCATAAAAACTAGTATGGATTGGATTGCCTAAGCACTTTTAATTCAACATTGATGCACACGGCAGTAATATACAACATTCAGATATAAATCGCTTGTGTTTAAGAGATGATTAACCAGATATAAAACACATACCATTCATAGCGAGTTATATTTAAGCAATGACAATGGGCAGCTAGGTGGTGATACTAATTAGCGCGAGTAGGGAAAACCTTAAGGAAATACTAATGGGGTGATAAGACAAAGACCTATTATAAAATCTATATCTATTTTAAAACATTTTCAATAATATATTTTTAGACGCATTGTCTTAATGTTCTTCTAAATTCATTTTCTTACAAATCTCAAAGGGTCAACAAATATTCAAAAACTGTAAATCTCATCAGTTTACAGTTAGTCTTCTCACAAGCCAAAAGTTTGCATGGTCACATGCTCGCCTTTAAGCTGCATAACCCCAAGTTCCCAAGCATGCCACTAATGAGAAAGTGATTAGATGAGCACCAACAATGCGTGCCATAGAAAAAATGTGCATAAAATAAAAACACGTAAAAAAGTCATTTTTCAATTATGCTTGACCTCACCGGCATTTTGAGTCATGCACATGAACAGAGTGCATGACCTAGAAGGATGAATCAAAATTGTCAAACAGTAAGAAACAGTCGAATGAGTGCATGTTATATGGATAGGAAAGGATAGCGTACAGATGAATCAAAATTGCGCATATGAACGCATGGCTCTGATGAGTTGACACGCCGGTACACCTCAATTATACGGACACAAAATGAGCTTATGCAAAACAAACCACAGCAAAAACGGCAGGCCCACACTTATTAAGTGCCATTCAAGACGTACAGGTGAGTCAGACATGTTTAAATGTCAATCAGTGCCTAGACCACCAGTCCATTTAAGATGCCTATCACATACGCGTATTCATCAAATTAACTCATTGTATCATTTTGGTATTCATTAATTTGCTATATTAAGTGCTAATCTCCCAGCATTCATGGACTGCCTAGATTTCATCCTCGTATTCACATCCCGTTCAAGCTTATTAAATTTAAATTCCCTTTAATTTACACTCTTTTTTATACTACCATCTTATTTTCCAGGAACTTCCACCTAAGAAAAATGTTTCTGGTGCTACTAAGATTTGCTTCCGATGCTAGTGCTTTTGTCTAACAGAAAAATCCAAAATAGTAACAAATTCGCTATGTTTCCGTTGTGCCAAAAAAATTCTTTCATTGTTTGCAAAATTTTCTTCCAATGCAACTGATATTTGCCTCAATGTAAGAATTATTTTTTGACGTCCCGCAATATCTGCCTCCCTTGGGAGAAAACTTATTTCTACACGGTCATAGCACGTTAACTAGTTATGGTACCACAACCAATGCTTCATTTTTATTTCAATCATATGGAATTGATGCTTCCAACAATACAAATTACAAACTATGCTTTATAATCCATAGTAATTGTTTCTCCAAACATTGTCAGTTATGCTTGTTTTCGCATATGATTTCATATGTTATGCTTGTTCTTTTTTTCGTTTACTAGCAATTTCATAGCAGTTGTCATTCCATCTCCATCTCTCCTTGCTCTACTTCATCCACCGTGTCCGACCTAGCCTTGAAGAGCTCCATTTCTCCCACAAGTCAACAAGTGACGGTGTTGTCGAGGCACGAGAGTGGGTGGGGAGCAGCGATGATGGCACCATGGAGGAGACGACACTCTTAACCCGTGGTAGCCAAGGGCGCATCTTCCTAGTATGCTTCCAAGCTAATGACGACAACACTAGCCACTGAGATTGTCGATCTCATTCCACATGTTGTTCCACCATCGACCATGAGGCATGCTCACCATCTGCAAAACATTTTCTCCTACTCCGGTCGGCCTTGCAGACCTTCACGAAGCATGAGTTGTTGGATTTGACTAAAATAGGAAGCACGTAAACGAAGCAATCTGAAACACTATAGAAGCACAAGTGTTAAACATATGAAGCAAATTGTTGAAGAAATACAACTTGGGTGATTATGAAGAAAACTAATTCAACGTATGAAGCATGAAATTTTGATCCATCATATCGTGCAATCCAACATAATATGCATAGTGGAAGCATGATTTCTAAAAGCGGGACTAACAAAAGATTTGTAGCTACATGGTCATTCAGACTCTGACCATGAAGATATTCATCTTGTCCATAATACACGTGAAGTTTAGGAAGCACAAGGGCGCAGTATGAAGCATGGAAGCAAAACTGAAAGCAAATCATAATATATCTTGGGAGAAAGTTGACAGGTTGTCGAGGTGGAGGCAATGCATGGGAGAATAACCGAGCGGCGATATGGATCGTGACCTCGTGAGAAGTGGGGGTATGTGTGTCGATAAATCGGGAAGAACATAGCTTCCATAATAAGATGAGAGATTAGAGGAGACGTGGGAACATGAAAAAGGGAATGTTGGAACGGAATTTGATGGAATCTTGCTAAGCCATCGGATGAAACAAAGAATCAATGGTGCAGCATTTGTCCAATGATTTTCTTGTATCAGATGTCAAATGCAAAGTGTTTCCCTTTTTTTTCTTTTGAGAAAATGATGCACTCCTACTACTTTTAGCAATAGCATTAACTAGGTGTAGTTTTGAAACGAGAGATTTATATTAGGACCGCAATATACACCTGACGTTTGAACAGTTCATTCAATCCACCCAGGGGGGCAAGCAAACATTTTCTTTTTTTAGGGAAAGCCTGCTGGCACTTTTATTTATAAAATGGCAATGTTACATCATCAAGAAGTACAAGAGGTAATAAGAAATCAGGATTAACATCCACCCAAACATAGCTAGTCTTAGAATCAAAACAAGTCTAGCGGTCTAGCCCAACTGACATTACCTTCATTTTTAATTATGATAAAAAATCACCTATATGATGAAAAACTATTTTGGCCATGTTAAAGATTCATGTATTTATAAAACATCATATTAAACACACTAAACATAAAGTTGCCACGTTCACATAATTTGCATTGGTATTAGGAAAATAAATTTACCATGGTTTATTTCAAAATAAATGACTAAAAAGGAATTTGACATGATATTTTCAAAACAAAATGAAAAATCATGAGGTATGTACCAAAATGAGTTTGCGATGGTACACAAAAAATTGCATGTTACAAGAAATAAAATTGACATGTAACTAAAACAAGGTTGCCATCATGAAATGTAAGGAAATAAAGAACCCACGATCCAATAGTATAATTTTCCATGTTACCAAAAAATAAAATTGCCAGGGTTGTAAAACAAATTGCCATTATGGGAAAAATAAGAGAAAAGTAGGAATTTGCCATGGTAGGAAAATATATTTTGCCACTACAATTTTTTTGCCATGGTCCAAAATATAATTTTGCCAACATGGAAAGTCAAGAAAAAAATTCCATGTGACAACAAATAATTTGACATTTGATTGATCAAAATAAATCCTCAAAATTTTGCATGTTGTTTTGCCAAAATTTGACATGTGGCTTTACCAAAATTGTCGTGTTTTGTGTGAAAGCATTTCTGTTTATTTTTTCATTGACAATGTAAAAAAAGGTTAGGGAAGTTGCCATGTTTTCTAGAATAACATGGCAAAAATATTGTGCACAACAAAAAATAAATATAAAACCTCCACACAGTTTGCCATGATTGAGAAAAACTACAAATTGACGAGTTTGCTCTCTAAAAATACCTGGCAATTTTTTGTATTTGTAATGGTGACATGTCAGATTTAGGGATATTACATTCTTGTGGAGAATATGGCAACGTAGGGATTTTGATCTGTGACAAAGATAGAAAATTTAGGAATTTTCCATTAGGGTACATGAAAAGAATGAAGGAAATTCTTGTATAAAAATCACATCGCAACTTTTGGAAAAATTGAAAATGGGCGCATCGCGAAAGATATGGATTGTGTCCATGAGATTCATATTACCATATTCGTGCTTTTTTTAACAACCGACAGGAGCACTGACTTTTCATTCAGGAGGAAATATGTACATCTTCGCATGTTTTGAGGGGGGCATGTCAAAAAACTGCAAGTAGGCCAAGACCACATGCGAACTACTCTTGGATTTCAATAACTCTAGGCCTAAAGGCCAAATCAAGTTGTCCAATCCCCTTGGATGTGAGATGGGCCCTAAATGATCTAATCATATCCTAAATCATGCAAGCACTTCAACAACACCCCAAAAATGCAAGCAATCACTCCTACTAATAGCCTCACAAGGCCTTCTGCTTAGAGAGACTTTGATATGGATAAACCGCCATCTGCTCCAACTGATCAAAAAAAGTATTTTAGAGTGCGCTAGTAATCATAAAAAGCAAGATGACTGATTAAATCAAAAAAGGAAACTTTGAAATGTGAGCGGCTTTACGTGTTTTTCTTATAAAACTTGTGAAATTTACATGTCAATTTTCTTCAATCTTATAAAACAATCCGCAAAAAAAATCATGACATTGAAAAAAAGTGCAATAAAAAAACATTCATGAATTTGGAAAACATTCAGAAAATTAAATAAAGTTCACAAAAATGACAAATGACACGAAAATTGGACATATTGATGAATTTGAAAAAGTTCACATAACTTTAAGAATGATTGCGAAATTGAAAAAGTCATTAATTTTTACAAAGTTTATGATTTGAAAAAGTTCATAATTTTGAAAAAGGTCGGTAAAATGAAAAAAATTATGATTTAAAAAAAGTTCATGAATTTCTGACCTTTTTTGTTTTGTGAATTCTTGAATCTGAAAAAAGTTCTTGAATTTCAGAAAGTTCACAAATTTTATATAAAAAATTTCACGAATTTGAAAAAATTAATTCATAAATGTGGATGTTGAGATAGGTTCCTGAATTTATAAGAAAATGTTAACAGGTTCAAAAAACTGTTTACGAATTTGAAAAGAAAACTTGAATATGACAAAAACTGGGTTCAATGTTTTTTGCAAAATGGAAGAAAGTTCATGAATTTGAGGAAATATCATGAATTTGAACAAAGTTTGAGAATTCAAAAAGAAAAACAAAAAGATATTAAAAATAAAATGAAAGAGAAAATGAAAAAAAGAAAAATAATGAAAAATAGGTAAACAGAAAAAATATAAAATACTGCACTAGGCTTTTTCTTTAGCATTACTTTTCTGACATAAGAAACGAAAAAGGAAGCAAGTCAACACAACAGCATGTCCTAGTTGATTACTGCAGCTAAAAGTAAAACCTGAGGGTTGGACTTCGAATCTCCTGCGGTGCACATATTTTGAAAATTTATAAAGATAGAAAACAAGCACACACCGGTTTGTGGATATGCCGCGCCAAATAGAGTTTGCGACTCTGGGGTGTGGTGCGACACGCGAATAAAAATATGCCATGCACATTTTTTTCCTCTCTTTTTTGTTTCTACTTTTGTGTTTTGCTTCTTTAAATAAATTTTTGGATTTAAAGAGATATTCCAAATTAAATTTTAAAAATCACAATTCAAGAAATGTCCTAAATTTCAAAAAGATGTTTCAAATTTCCAAAAATAATCTCGAGTTTGAAACATGTCCTGGATTTCAAAAAATGTTCCTCCACTGGACAAATGTTCACAATTGTTTACAAAATTGAAAAATGTTCAAGAATTTAAAAACTCACTGATTCAAAAAATGTTTGCTAATTTAAAAAACCATAGATTCACAATAGGTTTGGGAAATTCAAATATTATTTCCCGAATTTTGAAAAATCTTCAGAAAATGTTCGTAGAACCAAAAATGTTCAGGAATTTCAAAATACAAAACTGTCTGTTCAAAATAGTTCACGAATTTGAAAATATTTCCCCATATTTGAAAAGAAATCATCGAATCATAAAATGTCTCATAATTCCAAAACATCATGATATGAGATGTGTTCGAAATTTTGAAAAAATGTTCTTGATTTTCTAAATATTCGCGATTTAATTTTTTTATGATTTTAAAAAATCGTCAGGTAGAGAAATGTTTACGAAATAAAAAGGTAAAAAAGATGATCAAAATTAAATTGATGGAAAAACAAAAGGATAAAAGTAGAAGAACCGAAACAAAAATGCAGGAAAAAATTGGTTTGAAGCTTCCTAAAACCAGAAGAGAAGCCTTGTGAATTGGGCGACCCAAAACTAGTGGCACATTACATGTATATAAACGATGGAACCGGTTACGAAGCAAAATAGAAAGGCCTTCGATAGCTATACTAGGTACATACTTCCAGCCAGGAGAAGTGAAGAAAAATTAAGCATTGTGAAGATACAGAAATATTGGTGTGCTAGCTGCCTTACATTGAGCAATAGTAGCAGAGCATACGAGATGTAGGCACACTAGGGCTCCTAGTGCAAGGATGCTAATCGTGTACTTGTCCATGCCCAACCAGATACAACACTAGCTACGCAGGCACTCAGATCGCTTTGGTTGTCGATGAGAAATGTTTGGTTACCAATCAGCACATGAGTCGATCGTATAGATTGAGAGAAGAGAGAACCGGTCATCCTTATCCCGTGTAAACATCAAGCAATAAAATTGGATTTATTTAATATCATCCCATAATATGAACCCTCATTAAAAGCATAAATCAAGTCAGACTAGTTTTCTCCCTTTTTAGAAAAGTTCCCAAATTTGGTTGGACTTATCTCCTATGTCTATATTTGTATATTTCACAATTGTAATTAATTCTCCAATAGTTGTGCTTAGAGCAAAGGGATGGTTCCTCCACCTCGGATGTTGAAGAGGGCTCATGGAAAAGTTTATGGAAAGTTTAGGTGCCAGGAAACGTGAGGTTGTTCCTTTGGTATCAATCCAAACATTCTATACCAACAAATGATGTTGGAACACACAGGCATATGGCGGACTCTAGCTCATGCGGTTTTTGTGGATCACCCGACTCATGGAATCACCCCTTGTTGAATGTACGATCCCTAGATGCACGTGGGCGCTGGTCGATGACGAGCTGGCTCGGTGGAGGCGGCAACAATGGTGGCAACGGAGGCGGCAGTGACGACAGCTTCAACATCGAGGAGTGTTGAAGGACCTTCCTGGCTACAATGACGATGACCTCGCTAGTGTAGAACCGGGCAATAGCACCGGTTCGTAAGGCCCTTTAGTGCCGGTTCCGTAACCGGCACTAAAGTGTGGTCACTAAAGGCCCCCCCCTTTAGTACCGGTTCAGCACGAACCGGTGCTAAAGGGCAACCACGTGGCACGAGCCAGCTCCGGGGGCCTGGAGCCCTTTAGTACCGGTTGGTAAGACCAACCGATACTATAAGGTTTGGGGTTTTTTAGTTTTATGATTTCTTTTTCATTTAATTTTGTGTTTCCATTTTAATTCTTTTTCGTTTGCT